>NW_028288754.1:706888-1060332 GCF_059628265.1 Tinamus guttatus | reverse complement strand
GAAAAGGAGAAAAAAGGGAAAAGAGGAGAAAAAAAGGAAAGGAAAGGAAAGGAAAGGAAAGGAAAGGAAAGGAAAGAAAGGAAGGAAAGGAAGAGAAAGGAAAGGAAGGAAAAGAAAGGGGAAAGGAAAGGAAAGGAAGAGGAAAGGAAAGAAAGAAGAAAGGAAAGGAAAGAAGGATGGGAAGGAAGGGAAGGAAGGGAAGGAAGGAAGGGAAGGAAGGAAGGGAAAGGAAAGGAAAGGAAAGGAAAGGAAAGAAAAGGAAAGGAAAGGAAAGGAAAGGAAAGGAAAGGAAAGGAAGGAAAGGAAAGGAAAGGAAAGGAAGGAAAGGAAAGGAAAGGAAAGGAAAGGAAAGGAAAGGAAGGAAAGGAAAGGAAAGGAAGAAAGGAAAGAAAGAAGAAAGAATCTGCACACTCTCTGTGAGTCTCATCTATATTACACTTGAGCCTCATCTGTATGAGTCATTCAAAACTATAGGCCAAAGCCAGAAAGACATGTTTGGTCAGCAAGGATACAGTTTGAGGATAGCTGTACATGGAATAAAGAGGAAAAGTAAATGCTCATATTAAAACTCAGTGTTGTCTTAAGGGAAAATATTTTTGACTGTCAAGGCAGATATTAGATGTCAGAAATGCCATGCAGCACAGCAGTAAAGATTCATTCATTTTACTTAAAATCATATTGATAGATTATGTACATAGCAGACTTTTATTTTCCTCTTTGACAGATAAAGTTTTTTTCCAAGTAAATGAAACCTCCCCTCACCAAAAAAAAAAAAAAAAAGAAAAAAAAAGAAAAAAAAAAAAGCTACAAGAGTGCCTGTTTCTGTGCAAAATGCTCTAGGTGACTCTGCTTGAGTAGAGAAGTTTGTCTAGATGATCTCTAAAGGTCCCTTCCAACCTCAACCATTCTGTGTGATTACATGATTCCTGTTGGACTGCTTCTCTAGGGAACTAAACCAACTAAAAACACACAGATCTCTACTTTCTCCTTTTTTAATACTCCTGCTTTGTAACAGAAGAGATCTAGCTGCTTCCCAATAGGATTTGTCTGAAGAATAGGTGACCTGAACAGGCTAAAGCATGTATCAGTATGGCTTCACTGATTATGAATGTGTTGTTCAAAATCCTTGCCATTGGAGGGTATTAGAATATCCTTGAGACTATTATGGATGATATAGGAATATAGCAATAGATAATATGGATAATCTGGGACCTGTGATCATATTTTATCAAGCTTCCACATGCAAACAAATAATTCTGTATATGGATTACTCATTCTTTTAAAGCTATGTGTATGATTACATGAGGAATGTATGTAGTAGGGGGGCATCTGGGCAAAAAATATTTTATATGCACTTAGAGCATAAAGAACTCTACAGCAGATTTTTTTTTTTCTAAGGTGATATAATAATAATAATAAACTGATATTAATGTTCTTAATTTTGGGAAGACTAGACTAATAAACAAATTCTGAAGAAAACTATTTGATGTTTTAAGATGTGATAGATTTAGATTCCATCTTTCAAAACAATCTGTTCGAATTCAGGAATAGTGTTTATTGAAAAGATAGAATAAAAGACACAGTGGGAAGCTATGTTAAGGATTAATAACTGCATATTTGTGAATCTTTTGGATGATGCATAATTACTTTTTAAATTTAACTGAGAACAGTGAACAGATGCTAAACACAGTCTCAAAAAAGAAACAAAAAAAATCTAGAAATGAGAAGAATAACCTGTATTTACTAAATCAGGGACTTCAGGTGACACCAAAACTTTTTTTTTTTTTTTGTCTGTCAATGAAGGAAAAATATTATTGGGTGAGAATCAACAATTAAAACTATTCATTTTTGTGTAGTTGAGTAACCTGATCGGCAAGACTGAATTATCGACTTAACCATTACTGATTTGGGGTATTTGCCCATTGTGACTGTAATAGAAATAGCAAAGAACACCACCTTGGGAGAGAAATTTTAAAAGGACATGTACGATCCTAGAAGAGGAATAGGTAAATTCTCTACAGAATAGGACAAAAGTGAAAGAACAAAGGTAGGCTAATATTTTTTCACCAATATATTTCACTTATTTTCTGACAGACCATTTCTTACATGGGAAACAGAGGTCACCTTCAAAGTACATGGCATCAGCATGAACTCTTAAATTGTTTTGGTTTTTTTTTTGATAGTTCAGCCACTCCTCCACTGAGAATTGCACTGAGGCACATCAATGCATGTTACAAAGGCCACTGACCAACTAATCGTGTATTAACTTGTCAAGATGAGTCATGGTTTATCTTTAGAACAGTGATCTTGAATTCATTTTTAGGGATGAATTAGATGTGATTGACTAGGCATAAATGAGTGCTGATTTGACCCTATCACATTTGGCTGGAAGATCTCAGATGCATTTTAAGCGCTGACCTAGAAGTGAAAATATTTTTTCTTTGAGTCTTAAGTCATAGAATCATAGAATGCTTAAGGTTGGAAGGGACCTCTAGAGGTCATCTAGTCCAACCCCCCTGCACACTCAGGGTCACCTTGAGCACATGGCACAGGACTGCGTCCAAGCGGGTTTGGAAGATCTCCAGAGAAGGAGACTCCACAACCTCTCTGGGCAGCCTGTTCCAGTGCTCTGTCACCCTCACTGTCAATATATTTTTCCTTAAGTTCCTGTGGAATTTTTGATGCTTTAGTTTCTGGCTGTTTCCTCTAGTTGTATCAGTGGCCACCACTGAAAAGAGGCTAGCCCCATCCTCCTCACTGCCTCCCTTGAGGTATTTGATCCCTTGAGGAGGGCTCCTCTCAGTTGTCTCTTCTCCAGGCTGAACAAGCCCAGCTCTTTCAGTCTTTCCTCGTAGGCCAAATGGTCCACACCTCTGATCATCCTCGTAGCCCTGAGCTGGACTCTCTCTAGTAGCTCCACATCCCTCTTGTACTGTGGAGCCCAGTACTGGACACAATACTCCAGATGCGGCCTCACCAGGGCTGAGTAGAGGGGGCAGGATAACCTCCCGCCACCTGCTGGAGACGCTCTTCTTAATGCAGCCCAGGATCCCATTGGCCTTCCTGGCCACGAGGGCACACTGCTGCCTCATGGTCAACTTGTCGTCCACCATGATGCCCAGGTCTTTCTCCGCAGAGCTGCTCTCCAGAAGGTCAGTCCCCAGCCTGTACTGGTGTCTGGGGTTATTCCTCCCCAGGTGCAGAACCTTGCACTTGGCCTTGCTGAATTTCATAAGATTTCTCCCTGTTCAGTTGTACAGTCTGTCCAGGTCCCTCTGGATGGCAGTGCAGCCCTCTGGGCTATTGGCTACTCCTCCCAGTTTGGTATCATCAGCAAACTTGCTGAGGGAGCACTCTGTGCCTTCATCCAGGTCATTGATGAATAACTTGAACAGAACTGGACCAAGGACGGACCCCTGGGGGACACCCCTAGCTACAGGCCTCCAACTAGACTCTGCACCGCTGATCACCACCCTCTCAGCTCTGCCTTCCAGCCAGTTCCTAATCCACCTCACTGTGCACTCATCTATCCCACACTTCTGGCGCTTGCCCAGGAGGGACGGTGTCAAAAGCCTTGGTGAAGTCGAGATAGATGACATCCACCACTCTCCCCTCATCTATCCAGCTGGTCATTCCATCATAGAAGGCTATCAGGTTAGTCAAGCAAGATTTCCCCTTGGTGAATCCATGCTGACTACTCTTGAGCGCCTTCTTGTCCTCCATGTGCCTGGAGACAACGGCCAGTATGAGCCGTTCCATCACTTTTCCAGGGACGGAGGTGAGGCTCGTTGGCCTGTAGTTGCCTGGGTCCTCCTTCTTGCCTTTTTTAAAGACTGGCGTGACATTGGCCTTCTTCCAGTCCTCCAGCACTCCCCCATTCTCCAGGATCTTTCAAAGATGATGCAAAGCGACTTAGCTATGACCTCTGCCAGCTCACACAGAACTGTGGGGTGCATCCCATCAGGGCCCATGGATTTGTGGGTATCGAGTTTCCTTAGGTGCTCTCTAACCCAATCTTCCTCTACCCAGGGCGAGCTTTCCTCTCTCCAGGCTTCTTCTCTTGTCCCTAGGGCCTGGGACTCTAAAGGGCTGTCCTTGGTAAACACCGAAGCAAAGAAGGCATTCAGCATCTCTGCTTTTTCTGTGTTATTCGTAACCAGGGTGCCCATCCCGTTCACCAGTGGACCCAAGTTTTCCCTGATCTTCCTTTTGCTGTTCATATATTTGAAGAAGTTTTTCTTGTTATTTTTAACATCCCTTTGCCAGATTGCATTCCAAACATGCCTTAGCTTTCCTTGTTGCATCTCTGCATTCCCTGACTATGTTCCTGTATTTCTCCCAGGAGGCCTGTCCTTTTTCCCTTTTTTCCAAGTCCTGCTGTCTTACTGTTTCCCAATTCTAACCTTCTATGGTGTAATAAAAATAAGAAGATGAGATTTCAATGGACATCATATACAATTACTTAGTTTCATGTGCTTGTAGATAAAAGCTCTATAGCTGACCTTTTAATTTAATACTGTATTCCTCTTTCTTTCTTTTTTTTTTCCCTGCACATTTTGCTCACAAAGCTATTCCAGAGCCAAGTGTGAGGAAGATTGATTAAAAATAGGCTTCAAGTCTCATATTCATATGATCTCAGCTGTGTAGGATCAGTGGGAAAGCAACAACCCATTGAATGTATGCCTGTCTTTGAAGACCTTCCGCATAGTTAATGCCTTAAGCAATATCAGTATGGTCAAGTAAATACAGACAACCTCTGAGGCCATGCAGTGAGACCTGATGGATCCACATTGCATAATCTTTAGTTCTGATCCTCCTCTGACTTGCAAAGTCTCTTGTCTATATATGTGAAGTATGCATATTTTAGAAAGCAAAATGGACTGGAGGAGCCATTCATTTGCACTGAGGAAAGGTTCATAGGATAACTCATCTAAATATAATTTAACTTCTCACTTAGTTTCTTCAAAATAAAACAAACAAACAAACAAAAAATGGCCTTCTTCATCCTGGCAATTCAGACTAGTCCAGTTCCAGGAACATGTCATTACTAATTTGTGGTTGTTTATTGAGTAGGAGTGTAGAGTTATCATTAGCCAAAACTGTGATGGGGATCAAGAAGATAAAGAACATGAATTACATGATCTCAGTGCCAAGCCAGGCTGGATTTAGTAGTATAAAGTAGACTATTTCTGTCTCTGTATGGCATCATTATAATTATTTATTTAATATTCAGAGCACTTGTTGTAATGTGATAACAGTGCTAGAGCTACCCAGAGAAGAAGTTACAGAGCCTAGAACAGGTATTGCATGAGGGCATGAAGGGGGTATTTGAGGGTTCAAAGCCTTCTAGGGTGGTGTTTGAGGACTACAGCTGGATGAACTTGTTCTTGTGCAATCTTATAGATACTTTCCTTTGCTTATGTTTTATGCTTCATGCTACCTTTTGACCAGAGGCCAGTCACTACTTCAGAGATGTCAAAGGTGCCTAAGGCCAAAATTTTACCAGATTACATACCAATGTTATGTATGGTATGACTACCATAGCATACACATCGGTGTGGATATCCGTGGCCCAGTGCTTGAACTTGCCCCAAAGCTGTATTTTATGTAAAAGTATAGGTACTTCATCTAGTTGTAGTATATCTCAGATAAATAAAATAATTTATCCTTCAACTGAGGACACTATCCTGCCTTACTGTAACATGAAAAGAAAAATAATTGACAGACAGGCAAATAATTGAAATTAAGTTTTGTTATATTCTGATTGTTTTATGAAGGATAATAGACACTGTTCGTAAATGAAAAAATGTGGATAGTCTCAGTTAAGGCCCATTAACCAAAAACAAATATCTTTAAGTAAGTTGCCTCAAAATTACTGAAGTAGATATATGAATGAGTCCCAAAAGTGTTTCATGTAAATTGAGTATACTTAACTCTTTCTTGCTTTTCAAGGTTGAACTTATGTTCAAAATATGTGTTCAAAATAATTTGGAGTAATGCTGGTGACATCATCTGAACTGGATATTCACATCTTTCTGCTTCTGTTATACAAATAGAGATTTGATTGATCAACAAACATAATTAGTGCCATTTTTGAAACATTTGGGTACATAGCCTAACCTCCATCTGTCATTCTAGAAAGGTGCATGTTTGCCACAGGACTTAAGGCATATCTTTCCTTCTAATGTGAATGCCTCAGAAAACTGGGAGCAGAAAAATAGTACCATTGTCTAGGCACTTAAATAATTTCTGCAATGAACCTTTTTTTTCTGCTTTACAGGCTGACCGTAGATTTTTTTTTCTGAGAAATGAACAAATTAGGCTTGATGAGTGGAAAAAAAATTAGAACTGGAACACAGAGAGGGTGAACTAGTTGCTTATTTTGAACTTGTTGTTTATATGTTATCATAGAGGGAATAATATCCTTCGTTGTGCATAAAAGCACCATCTATTCAACCTTAAAGAGATACAAAACTAAATTTAAGGCACAACCATATTCTTTCCTAAAAAAAAAATCAAAAACAAATGAACAAAAATCAGCTAATAAGGAAATTGACTTTTTTTTTTTAATCAAAACAGTTTCACAACATCTGTGTTTTTCCTAAGGGTACTTAGAAAAGAAAAAAATCCTTTTAATTAAAGAACACTTTGAGTCGGCTTAAACAACTACGTATCCCATGACATAATTATGAGTCTGACAGTTCGTTCCAACATTCCCTGTGGTTTCTAAACAGCGCATGATTTTTATCCATTTTAAGATAGGACACTTTCACAAACTTCGTATGTGAAAAAGATTTGTTGAAAAAAAGATCTGTTTCTCTGAGCCCTAGATCATGGCTATGTTGTAAATGTATATTAACCCCAAAGTTCGTGTCCTTTGAGGAAAGAGACTTAGTGACTGCTTGGCTATAACTAAGCTTTTCTTATCATTACAACTTGTAATTTCAAATGCCTGTTAAATATCAGACGCATTACACAACTCCCCATATACTTCAAGTTCACTGCTTTTTAATATTTCTATTGAGAGAACATACCTATTGTAGTATGGGGCCTAAGCTAGTTTATTGATGTTATGGTAAGAACAAATCCAACCAAATGAAGAATTATGATATTAGAAAGGCAGCAGTAAAGAACACTTAAGGCAACATGTAAGTAGCAGCAACCACAGTTGTAATGATCATTGTTCTTGCTTGTATAAGCTGATGATTAAAACATATTTTGTAATATCCTTTCTATATTCCATTAGGTTAAAGAAAAGTCTGTTGTTAGTGAGATACCTTTAGAAAAAGATACACATAAAAAGACAGCATTTCTTTGCATATATTAGGCATGTTTCCAGAATAAATCACCTACATGCATGTTTTGGCTGGCTAGTAAAAATCAGACATTTTTATATTATTTCCTTGTATAATGCAAAGCTTAGCTCTGATTTTAGCCTCACATTAAGGCCAAGTGGAAATCAATATTTCCACTTCATATACAAATATTCAGAAAAAGAAACATAAACAGAAACACCCACAAACACACGCATACTTAGAAATGTTTGCTTTTCATGGGCTCTGGAGTGAAATGAAGGTCGAAATATGTAACTGTTGGCCTGATTGACATATGAGTCACTTATGATGTCAAAAGGCTGGGTTTTACCAAAACTGAAAAATATGCATTCTTTCAATTTTTACATGCAAAAATTTTTGATTACTTTAACTCTGAAATACCGAGAATGAAAAGCTTCACCACATCTGCTTTCTAGAATGCTATTTCTTTTGTAATGAGTCACTGCAGATATGCCTTCACTTTATTTTATAACATGATACAGTCTTGGGTAAAAGATACTGACTTTTTGTGTTGCCTAAAGAAATTTAAAACTATGATATCACTTTTCCCTGAGGCATTTTAAGACTTTTTAATAAAAGTGGATTGCAGTTTTTCATTTTGTTATTAAAGAAGCTCTGGATGAAACATCTAACTTTTCTGTGTTGCCTTTGGGAATTGCGTCTATAACACATTTCCAAAAGTTGGGTTTAATGTATTGAGCTATCTAAATTGTTTTGAAAATATCACACCAGATACTTTGTGACAAGGAGACAGGAAAAACATACACATATTTTCATTGGAAAAAGCTTTAGTATCTTGACATTTAGATCTTTTATGGGTACAGTACTGAACAAATCCTTAGTCAATATTTATTCTATTCCTCATTATGGAAGTGACTAGATGTCAGTCAACATAATTCTTCCACAACTTCACTGTATTAAACACTGTATTAAAAATTGACAGTTCTTTAAATAAACAAATCATAAGACTTTTCATTAAAATATAAATATAATAATATAAAAAGATCTAGGGCTATATACTATGCTCAAGTATATAAAACTATGCTTATAATTGCACAACCGTCTCTGAATTGAACAGTTTATTTATTGCTGGCAGGAGACTTGACTGCAAGTCATAACATATTCATAATTCATATTTATTTATTTATTTATTTATTATTTATTATTTTATTTTTAATCTTGGAAGAATGTCTAACCTCACTTTGGGTTTTGGGAAGCAGGTTGGGGAACAGTGTATCTGCTTTGATTGTTGCTTTTTTTCTGCATAGTACATTGCTGCATATCTGAAAATATCTGGACGCAGAAGGATATTACACCTTAATTTGGGAAGCAGGAGAAGAAGAAAAGTTTCCAGAGAGAAAAAGTCACTGGTAAAAGACAGGAGAGAGAATCATGACAATAAGTGTGGTAGACTACCAGCTCTGTAGAGACAACACAACCTCACTGAGTAATTAGGAGCAAATAGTCAAGCCTCAGAAAAACCATCAACAGAAGCTTTCCAGGGACTGGAAGGGGTCTGTGCAGAGCTTGTGACAGCTCAGGACACCTCTGAACTGCATAGATGCAAGCCTGGAAGATAGAAATAACAATGCAAGATGCAGTGGGCAGGTTTACTGTCATATGAATTGTTAATTCTACTCTCTCTACCTTCCCTAAACTTTTTGAGCTTTCTTTATCTGAACATTTAAATATCCTAGTTCAAATAAAACTTTTTGAATTTTAGCCATTTTGATCTCCATCGGGAAGCATACTATAGGGGAAATTCCTCTCTCAGTTTTTCCTGCTCAGTTTTCTTTCACACAGATCCTTTCTGTGATGGCTCTGTGTAAGACTTGCAAGCTTGCAATCAGCCAAACCATCCTCAACATCTAAGTTTAATGCAGAATTTCTTCCATAGAATCATAGAATCTTTAGCATAGTTTCCAGAACTGTTAGGAGAAAGAGTGCAGGTTTGCAGTTTAACTTTTCAGAAGGCATAAGCATAATCCAATTGACATCAGCTCTTAGTGTTCAACAATACGTGGAGTTTTTAAAATAAGGTTATCCAGTGCTTCAACCTTAGAATGGCTGGCAACTTTTCATACAGATAAGCTTTAACTCTTCAAGTCATTGCACTGAAATAAGAAACCGATGACAACAGTAAAATTTGTTATGATATTTACAGAAAGCTCCCTATGATAAGACTTTCAGTAATTGCTAATGGCACAGTAAGTTTATAATACATTCCTTCCTTCAGATCATAATTTTTTGTTAGCTTCCCAAGCCTGCAATAGTAGCAAGCATCAGACAAATTACATAATACTGTTATTTGGGTGAAGAAGAAGTAATCTATGGAAAAGGAAATTTTGAGGGACAGTTCCCTACAAGGAAGTAAAATATGGATTAAAATGACCAGTTGATTTGACTAGTCCCTACTTAAATTGAAAACTCCTCACTATTTCTGAAATTAGATTTTCCTCTTGATTCCCTATGGAGACACCTTGCAAGACAAGTAGCCTCACTTTCTCAGTATACCTTCAACATTAATTGACACTAATTATTTTAAATCAGTAAAGCCCTCTTTTTAAAAAAAGAATAACTTCATTTTTTATACATTGGGTATTATACCATTAAGTTTCTCATTGCATAATGTTGTTTCTTTTGGGTATTAAAATAAAAATGGAGTCATGTATAGCCTTTCAGTTTACACCTGGAAACTGGTACTTCATTTGTTAATGCTGATGAAGCCAATTATTCCCCTTCTGAAGCCTTATCATAGGCCTATATATGCTAATGCAGGCCCCACCTTAGTATAGACAGACACATATTCTTTCTTATAACTCATCCATCTGCAATGAAAAACCTTAAACCTTTTTTGCTGAGAGCTGCAACTGTGAGGAACCTTTTCTGGTGATATATAAGACTTCTTTGTGGTATTAGCTTATTGAGATGAAGCTGTGATTAATGTAGAAAGCTTTGAAAGCTAAGAAATTAACAAGATTTCATTGTCTTGACAAATATATATATATACACACGTGAAGTGCTGTCACATAGCACAAATAATGGAGTAAAAAAAAATATTAAAAAATATTCATCTTACTAAGCTTTAGTTTGTTTCCAGATCCTGGCACTGTGATGTAAAAGAGTCTTTTATTTTTGGCTATAGTATAGGTCTGCTAGTCAGCTTTGGTCAAGTTGGTTTTCTGCAGCTCCTGCTTCTCCTAGCCAGTGCAGATAATGATCCTGACCTCCTTTCTAAAATGCTTTGCGAACTTTGGGTGAAAAGTTCTCCCTATAAGCTTAGTAGCTTTCTTGTTATATCCATTATACAGTAAAGCTATTCAATGTCAATAAATCTATATAGCAGAATGAAAATGAGATCATATGACCATCAGTACTATGTGGTAATTGCACTCAGAAGTGTCCAATTGAATGTTTAGTCCAAATGAACCCATATTTAGTATGGCTTCGTATTGTTGTTGAAGGTTTGATGCACTGAATCTTGAACTTCCTTTGATTATGATTGTGCAGTGAGACTTCCTGAAAACTTTTCAATTCATTGGCCACTTCCCCCAGGGGATTCATACGGATTGGACAAGAAAAGAATGACATCGACAGCATATAATGAAACTCTATCCAATATGTCCAATATTTTTATGCCTTCAACTCTGTATTGTGTTGGATTCTTTGACTGATTTGCTCCAGAGTTATGGTAAAAAGGAAGGGCAAAAGGGGGCATCATTGCCTTTTGCTGCTAGACAAAGTAAAGACTTCTGAGCGACATCCATTATTTCTTGCTGTAGGTTCCAATACAATGTCTTTATTTAAGAAAGTTTTAGACCATTAGTTGAGACTCCAAAACTTTCATCAAACAGCTCTCTTTTGGCCAATCAGAGGTTTCTTTGTCATATAAGGCTAATAAATAAATATTCCCTCTTATTATTTCTCTTTTCAAAGTCCTTTAACCTAACCCAATTTGTGAGTTCCATCAACTGATATAATGACACCTCCTGTAATATTCTCCTTGTCCCTTCCCATGCTGTCTCTGCTCCTTTATTTCAAGCACATACTGCTTTTGTCTTACTTTAGAAAACTGATTTCTTTAGTGATGGAAAAGATACAGGAAAGCACTTAGGTAAATTCCTCAAGTTAGGCTAGTGGCTGTGAACAGCTAGTTAGATGTCCTGAATTGAGATTTAAGAACAATGTTTCACCTTTGGAATTGAACTTCGAATCAAATCAACTCAGCTATGTGATTCAATTAGAACCCAGTAGAAAAGAGGTAAGTTAATTGAACTAATGTTCTTGGCCTAAGTTGTAAATACATCTTTGAATCCTTGTCTATCATTTTCCATACTTATGAAATATTTAATGTTAAAATAGTTCCCTTATGAAGAGAAGGCAATACACTGGTTTTGGATGACATATATTTGAATTATTTCTATTTATTAGATGAGGTTTTTTTATTATTATTATTACTACCTTGTATTTTCACCTTTTGGACCATGAGCTTGATAATAAAGGGAGTAGCAGTTAGCTTAAAAGTTAAAAGAAAGTGAATCAATAACGAACACGCTTATTTTTGTTTATAAACTCTAGAACAATTGAAAGGAACTGTTTTGGTTCACTAGTTCAGTACCAGGCTGTCTCAAAGCTAAAGGTGGTTTAAAATGAATAAAAGTATTTTAAAATTGCTTTTGCATTCCTGTTTCAAATGAAGATAAATATGCTTTTCAGTGACTTTAATAGTAATAGATTAGTGCAAAATTAAATGGCTTCATAATTGTTGGTCTTGCAAATGAATCACCATAGCAGTCTGTAATGCATTCAGCAGATTCTACTAGAGATTAAATTAATTGTGTATTTAAAATATAAGTGCTTCTTGAGTACAAGTGACTTTGCTCATTTAACATGCATAAAGTCATGGTAGAGCCTTGTAGATAAAAAACTGAAATAAGCAGCTCTTACTCAGGCTGTGCTTAGCTCCTGTTTGACTTGTTTGAATAAGACATAACAGAATGAAGCTGTTTGTTATAAAATATTAGAGAGAAAAGAAAATAAAGAACAAATTCCATTTTAATATCCTTATTGTATGTTTCTTTAGCCCCCCTCCCCAAGTTTTTTTACTCTTGTTTTTTTTTTGCCAAGATAGATTTTATTCTAGTGGAAGACAAATACAGGTTTGCATTAGTATGAACTACAGATCTGAACTCTAATGTACAGCGGAAAAAGCAGAGAGAAATGATCTTGTGATGGATACCCATAAAGATTTATTAACTGCTGGTTAAAATTCCACTAACTGTTACATTGCACTAAATTCTGTTTTAACAGCAAATCACCAACCCTGATATACAAATATACAATTTTAGGGAAAAAAAGATAGATACAAAAGAAACTGCATTTTTCAGTCCAAAAAAAACACAGTTTGCTAGGAAAATCAGAATGCACTTTGCCCATTCTGCATCACTCTTTTGCAGTTAAGTGAATCACCACTCCTATAACGTTTCATTATTCTTCAATAATAATTTATCATTCATCAAACAAATACTGCTCAGTTGTGCATTTATCTATTTTAAACATTTCAGAAACTGAGTTAAACCTACTAGGTACTTTGATTATCAAAAATGATTCTTTCATTTTCCTTAATTATTTTAATTAATAGATCTCATGTAGCAGAATCATTCACTTTTCAATGCCTTGGTCAACAGGTCTAATCCCTTGAGAACAATCTACAATCTTTCATAGTTGCTATGATTAAAATTCAAATAATACTAACACTATCAAAGCGTCCTAAAACCTGGAGGAAAATGCTTAACAGCCACAAGACCTGGTTTCTATCAGATCAAGCAATCTATTTCTCTACCTATCTGTCCGTGCATTTTCTTTGTATATTACGTTGAGAAATAGAAGTGTTTTAAGACAAACATTTCTCACTCAGTTCTTGAGTTCTTGCCAAGAAATAACTTGTGTATGAAAAACTGATAAAACCTTAGATGACAAGAAGCTCACTAGCTGGAGTCTTTATTTTCAGTTATTTTAATATGTTGGCACAGGTGTTACAATCACACACACACCAAAAAAAAAAAAAGTTCTGGAAATTCAGCTTTGCCATTCAGCTGTAGAAAGGCACAAGAAATTGTCCATACTAAGACTCCAGGCAAAGCTCCCACTGAAAAGGCAGTTCCACTACTCTTTCAAAAAATATAATCTGTGATTCCATCACCTTTGCATTCACAGATCTATTGGCAGGGAAAGAAGGAGGAGAATGCCATTTACTCATGGGTAAATGCATTAATTAGATCTATTTTGGCACCAAACTGGAGAATTGGTTCCAAAATTCATTGCTTGACTGCTATCTGCAACTACTATAATTTATGTCCACACTCCTCATGCCTTTGGTCCTCTTTCTTGATGAACCATCCACATGATGGCCTTCAGGATGTCATATGGCAAAGATAAATTAGAAATTTCCACACTGACAAGAGATATCAAAAGTCATTGAATATCCATCACAGAACTTTTGAATGCTTGAGATGTTCAAAATATTTAGCCCTAAATGTCTTTGAAAATTATGATTAAAATAATTGATTAAAAAAACACATTTTATAATAAAATAAACCCAATCATTTTGTTTCTTATTGAAATTTGGAGAAGAGCAATGGAATACATCTACCCTTTGAATCCTTTGAATGAATCCCTTGAACATATGAATCCTTTAAAATTATGGGTACAAATTGAAACACAGGAAGTTCCATCTCCACATGACAAGAACTTCTTTACTGTGAGGGTACGGAGCACAGGCACAGGCTGCCCAGAAAGGTTTTGGGGTCTCCTTCTCTGAAGATTTTCAAAATTTGCCTGGATGTGGCGTTGTGCCACGCGCTTGAGGTGTCCCTGCTTGAGAAGGGCGATTGAACTAGATGATCTCTAAAGGTTCCTTCCAACCTCAACCATTCTGTGATTCTGTAATTCTGTGATTCTGTGAATCTGCTCAAACAGAAGACTCTAGGAACTGTATGTAACCGATCCATTTTTGGTTTAAGTAGAACTTTTTTAAAATTGAAAATGTTCTGACAAAGTAAGAAGAATATGAATGTGAAAAAAAAAAAAACTGCAGGAGAATTAATGCAATCACACATGCATTTTTTTACGAAGTTTTTGTATCTTATATCATATGCTTTGGATCCTAGGCAAAGACCATATTTTAATTAACTAATTTAGTTGTTTGCATTAATTTGTATCTGTCTCCTTCACCCTTTTCATTTCAGCTGCCTATTGAATATTCTTTCTGTTATTTTAAAAAATGATGACCTAATTGCAACTCTGATCTATTAGTGGTTCAGCCATACAATGCTGCATGATAAACAATAGATCTTCAGAAAGACTAACTGCAGTTTTGGTTATGTGAAATTGCACAGGAGGATAGTTGCTGTGTAAACTCCTTTTCGTATGGCATAACACTTATTATACTATAATTATACTTACTATACTTTATATCTAAAACTGAGAGGATACAAAATCTCCTTTAATTCTTTCTTACTGTGCACAGAGTTAGGACAATGCCTTTGAATGAAAGTCCTATTTATTTATGAGAGTAGGATTCATTTCACCCACGTAATGACTTCTCAAAAACACTTCTAACGCTGTTAAGACTATTATATTTGAGTGACTGTTGGTCTGTTCTTGGCCTGTCTTTGAAGAACTTAAAAGTCATGTGGATCTACTGAACATAGGTTGGGTACTAACATGTTCTCCTTTACAGTACTTACAGAAGTATATTTGCATGAATAGTTTACATTATGAGGCAAAAGATAAAATATACTTCATTTGCAGGTAAACCCCTTTTTTCCCCATTATAGAGTATTCTTAAAAAAAAATCTCAATAGCTAATCTGCACACACTTGCAAAAGTGATAATTCATTGAATGCAAGATACTTTTGTCTAACAACTACTAGATTTGATTCATTTCCATGTAGGGAATTATTTTTGTAGAATCTTGTCTAGACACTTGCTAGGCTGCCTAAGAGTCAATGTATTTGACACCTATACTCTAAACCAAATTCAGATTATAATCTTTCCCAAAGCAAGCATTTAATCTCTAGGGTTCTGGTTTAGACAATGTGTTAGAGATAGACACAGTAGAATTCCAACTTTTTGCCTTGAAATCCTATGCCTACAGGGTCTGTAAGCTTTAACTCTAAATACAACAAGACACTCTGGGTTCCTCATTAGGTGAATCTCTGTCTCAGTTTTGGTGTTTGTAGTACCTTTAAGAGTAGGAAGTTGGGAACATAAATCAATTCCAAAACACCACTGATAAGAGATATCTTTGGAATTGAAAATGCCAAACTTTTATTTTTCTTTTTTAATCTGATTCAAATTGAACTTTAATTTTCCATACATTGGAAACCTCACGTTTTGCGTAGATCTACTGAAATTACATTTTAAGGAAAAAAAAAAAAAAAAAAAAGTAGAGATTCATTTATCCCTTCCTTTTTATTTTACCTTGGTTTATGCTCTGACTACTGCCATGTGAAAGTGTAAAAATTCTTTATTGTATATTGGATAATGTTTTCTAATATAAAATATGCACATTACACTCTGTTGATACCGCTAATATCTTGGATGTCAACATAATTAAGTAATGGCTAGAAACAAGAACTGGATATATCACACATAGAGCTTAGTTCTAATTAATGCCATGTTGCCAAAATTAGGAGCAGGATGGCCTTAAGATCAAGATGGCTAAATACACTAAATATTGTATTTTAACAAACAAGTCACAATGCATTCCACAAGGAATATCAATGAGATCGTTAGCTTTTACCTAGCCACTGGGTGTCACCGTTCATTCACTTTTAACTTGGAACAATATGGTAGTGTTTCTTTGTGTAGTAATTTTGATAGACTTCTTTTTTATGGGGTGGGGTTGTTTTTTAAGAAAGCTATTAAAAGCAAGTAAGTCATCTTAGAAATATGCACTTAGGGAGCACTAAAAGCTCTAGTGAAAAAAATCTTCATCAAGGTATTTGAGCACAGTGTTTATATTATAGTTTACAGGGTAGTCAACAACACCTTATCCAACCAGTCTAACATATAACACTTACTGTTTGGCATCTAAACTCATATGATTCAAGAGGAATAGGTAGCTTATTCCACTACAGTTATTGCAAATTGGTTTTGTGAGTAAAGTCTTGTTTTGCTGTTATTCTTTGGATGGATCTTAGGACTAGTATGTAACTGAAATTAATATTGAGAATGACTCCAGAAATATAAGTAGAGAATCTGTGTATCCTACACAAGATGTTATTACACTATAAAACTAAATGTACTTGATTCACGAGAGGGTTTCCCCTTTCTAAGAGTTAAGAGAACGCAGAGAGGATACAAAACCATGCCTCCCTCCTTTAATTTTTCTTTATGTGTATTTATTGGTCTTCAGAAGAATGTGACATCAGACATAATCTACTTCTTTTTCGATAGAAAGTCTTAAGGAAGAGATTTAGCTTCTACTATCTCTTTGGAGGTAAAGGTAGAAGGTCTAGCTGTCTCTGTAGTTTGATTCTTCATCATATGATCTTAAGGAGGAAGCATAAGTGACTTTGATATAGAAATTGTGCTCTTTGTGGGTTGGTGCATGATGTTGCATACCTCATGACATTCTGAAAGTACATACTGTAACATGGGACCCACTGTCTGTAGGAACTGCTGTGATGGATGTGAAATGCTCATAGCTGCAATATTTAAATAAAATAATCTTAATAAGTACTGTTGGAACACTCTGGCCAATAAAACAACTCCTATGTCCCTTTCTGTGAATTAAAAGGATGTTCTTATTGGAAAAACAAAAGAGAACAATTGAGTTGTGGAAAATGTCATTAATATTTTGGCTTTTTATTGCCAAGATATATCAACACAAGCACTCATTGTATATGGTACACTTTCACATGGAGTATTACAGTATTACCATGGTTTTCTGGGCATCTTTTCTTTTTCTTTTTTTTTCCTGACTGTGGGTGTTTTGTCAAGGAGGAAATTGCTTCTTGAGAAAGGCTATTGCAAATGAAAGAATGAAATGAAATGAAAAAGAAAGTATTCCTTTTTTAAAAAAAATCATTTTATGACGACAGCTTCATGGTAGGTAAGCAGCTGTTTTGAATTTACCAAATTGGCAATATGTTTATAACCCAGCTAGTGATCTAACAAAGAGCTTTTAGCTCAAAACTCTGTGAAACATCTGTTGAATTTTAGATAGTTCTAGCAAACAGCATTGTTTTAGGGTTCTGTGTGCTGGAAACCCTCAATACGCTTACCACAACAGATATACTCAAATGAGACTATTTCCAAGTTTGATGCTTTTATATTATTAGAAGAAAAAAAATCTTCAAAAACATGCTGTGCCAAACTAAAACTAGTTCTAAAACATTTCTTACATAATCTCTTCCACAAAAGATGAACTAGGACTGAAGTTGCCAACCTTTATCTACTTGTACCATTCAGTTGCATATTATTTGCTAAATAACCTGTTTACATCTATACCACATTTGCATCTATATCATTCAATATATTTACCCCTCAAAAAAAGTGTTGAACAAGCGTTCTTTGTAATCAGAAATACTTTCTCACTCAGAGCTAGTATGCTTTTATGGACCTTTTGGAAACACATGAATTGTTGATATTTTCCCCTTAGTCATTTTAGAAATGGGGGCTGCTAAATGGTTTTGTCAATTAGAATAAAGCTTCATATTCAGAAGAGCTGGTTGTATAGAGCATGTGCTACATAGTTGCTTTAAAAGATAGAAAAACCCCACTTAGTAGATGATTACCTACTTCTTCTTGGTAATATGTTTTGTAAACTGGAATTCTGATGAGATCCATCTGATTCTTGAAAACAGCTTTAACACAGAGTAATGTGAAAAAGAAATACTAATACCTATATAGTTACTAAAATCAGCCATCTACTCATTTAAATCTGAAAGAATTTGTGTGATTTCAGTGATTTTTCCCATGTATAAAGTGGTTGTACTGAGCAAAGCAATTATATTTTCTCAGACTCTTTTTGAAAAATATTTACTAAACTTTAAATTCACAGTTGACTATTGTAGATGGTAGGTATGTTTTCAGAATAACATACGTTCTCTCTATGCCTGTTTAAGCTTTAAGACACTCAAGGCTGAGTGTCTTAAGAAGAACACATATAAGAAGAAATATATATTATATGACCATACAATGATTAACACAGAAGGTCATCTTAGTTTACTATCTGAAAGAAATGCACACATCTGAAACACAAACAACATATTATGATTATATATATACTTGCCATTAAACTATTATTTCTTCCTTTTTTTCTCTCTTTGGCACATGCACACACAAATGTATGTGTGCAAATGTTCTTTTCTTCCTTCATGTTTAGTTTACCAAATGTACTATTTTCTTTGCTTAAAAATATAACAGAAACATAAAAAGGACAAACTATGCCAGAACACCTAACCTTATGTAATGAAGCATGTAAAGTCATAATGAAATGGATTACACTTTACAATGGAAAGGCTCTTCCCAGTGACTCGTGAGCCCTTCAGGCCATTACAACTTTGGTGCATACTGTATTATCAGATTTATGTCAGTCTGATAAGATAGTCCACTTGCAGTAGCCTTTGAGCTAAAAGTAAGACATTGGGTTGAAGGAAGCAGCAATTTAAAGTTATTGGCATAAGGCTAATTAGAGACTGGCAGGTATCCAGTGTCATTAAAAGGAGGTTGCTGTAGGGCAAATGCAACAACTGTTGTTTTTCTGCACAGTGCACAAACCAATGGTCTAACTTCATGCAAACTGGTTTTATTTTTATCTTTCATCTACTTCCTAACACCCTGAGATTTCTGAGAGCTGTTGTTGAACTTGGACGCTCCAGTTTTCTATTGTTTAAACCAAATTCCAAATGGGATATTGGAATGCATCTTCAGTGACAGGCAGGATCTATGTTTAATTTTCTAAGAGATAGATTTAATATCTCAATGTATTTTTTTTTCTGCATTCCTATTGGTAAATATCTACAAGTTAACTTCCTGCCTGCCTGCCTGCCTTCCTTCCTTTCTTCTTTTATGACTAGCTTTCTTTCTCAGACTAGCTAGGGAGACTTCAGAATTTATTAGCTCTTCCCATATACATTTGCTGAAATGTCTATTTTTAAGCAGATGTTTAAAAGGAGAGGTATTATCTAGTCATTAACAAGGAAGGCTTCAATTTGCTTTGTCCATAAGGTTACATTCAAACTGTCAGTACTTAAACATAAAGACTGGAATATGGACCAATAACATCAATAGTCCTCACTTGGTAGATGCCTCACTTTGATTTTGAGGATGGGAGAAAAAAATTGAGAGTTTAGAATATTCTCAAAGTCTAGTTTTCATAACAGAGGTAAACCAGAGCTGAGATAAACACTTGGTCTTAGGAGTAGGAAATATTCTCCTCTCTTTATTTTAGACATAAGTCAAGAAAAATTGTGATACATGAAAGAACTGCAGATCCTTTGTCATGTTCTAAATGCTATCAGACAACATGGGAAAAACAGAGTGAAAGTCTGTGACTCGTTTGCAGATCTCCTAAAATGGTGGAAATGCCACAATCCTAGAGCCTGGCACTCAATAAAAGAAGACTAAATTTATTAATTTTTGAGCCAGATGACACCACATATTGATTTTAGAAAAAAATCCATGTCATTTGAAAATGTGACAGGTGTCAGATGTTCCAAGTAGACGAACGGCTGGGCTCACTGGGACATGAGTATCTAGATAGGCACATTATCACTCTATCTTGACGTATTTTCAGGAAATCTCAAGTTTTGCATGGCAATTGTCCCTTGTATTGGGATGTAAGTCTTGATAAAGCCCCATTTGTATGTAACAGGATACTTGCACATTTGTTCTGGAAGATTCTGAAAAGCCTTTTCATCATTTTTCAAATACTAGATCTTTTTAGTAGATTCATTAGAGATATTACAAGACTTTGAACTTAGTTTGCTTCATCAGTTTCTGTATCCTACAAGCTGCACTGCTCTTTTTTCTCCCTTGCTTCATCTGATATAGGATGTTCAAAAACTAAAGGAAACAGATAATGCATGACAATTGCAGGAATGACATCTCTTCTGGTTCTGATAGTAAAGGACACTGGATGAAGCACGACAGAGGGAGAGAAAAAAGACATGGAAAACCTTATTTTTCTGTCCAAGCTCCACAGGAACTCAGGATCTGTGCCAGAACTCAGCATATTTTGCCTACACAGTCTGCTCAGCTAATTATGTGTTAAGACTGTATATTTATGTACACACATGTATATTTTTATATTCATATATGTGCAAAGGTGTGTATGCTATATTTATATTCTATCACATATATACTAGTCACATCATTAATAAATATCTTCCCCAGCAAATCCGTTATTTCCTAATCTAATTATTTTCTGTGGAATCCTTAAAATCTTGATTTATCTGAGACGTATCTTTCAATATAGAAATTCATCTTATGTGCTAACACTAAGAGTCATTGCGTCCTAGGGGCACAAACAAAAAATATTTGGTTTCCGTTCTCTGGATATTTTCCTAGCTATGACTTTGAACAACACATCATGTGAGAAAAAGCTTCCCAGTACTGATGTGATTATTCCAAGTATAAGTTAAGCAAACTTAATGGCCTAGTTCAATATAAAACATTTGAACGCTAGAAGAGATTTTCATCAAAGTGAGATTTTCTGCTGCCTATTGATTTTTTTTTCCTAGATTATAACAAAGAAAAATCTGTGGGGTTTTATGTTTATTATTATTATTATTAATTTGTTTTTTCAATTGTTTGTTTGTTTGTTTGTTTTGTTTGTTTGTTTGATTGTTTATTGGGGAATAGTGGAGTGGTTTTTCAGTTCAAACATTTGTAAAAAACCTTTACATCTGCTTCCTGTTCCCCTCTGGAGCGGCAGTCAGGAACTCATGGCTCAGAGTCAAGAGCAAAGTGCAGACAAATGAGTGATGCCGGGGCTTAAACCAAAGTCCTCATGAACAGATTGTCTAACAGACTGGAGTAATAATCTTCAGAGCCACCATGCTGGCTTGCAGATTGCTGTTTTAAGTGTCTTTGATTATTATGGTTATTTGGCAGCAGTTCTTAAATTGGAGTTTGGGCTGCAGAACCCAGCTGTACTACCTGCGCCTAATTGAATTCTCCTGGATGGGGAGCACAAAGAGGAGAAGAAATTTCTTTGGTTAAAACTAAAGTCAAGACAAAAATATAACTAGTTCAATGTCAGCCCTTGTTTCCAAGCAAAGAATATACAAATGATTAAATATCCAAAAGAAAATGACAAACTAATTGGCAATTTACACTTACAAACATCTATTTTAAAACTGCATTGACTGTAATTTATGAGTCAAAGGGTGTCCTACAGTATCTCGATTGTATTAAGTACAATGAGTATTGAGAAAGCTGATTAAAGGAGAAATTTTATTGATGACGCATAGAAGCACTGAGTGTGTAAACACGTTTTACTGAGAAACAGACGGGAGAACATACGGCACCATAAAATAAATAAAGAAAAGGCATAATTAAAGGTCTCTGGAGCTCCACAAGAACAACATGGTGACTAACAGAACTGACCCAGTACATAAAATCAGCCAAATAACATAAACAATGTTTATGTTTTTACTATCCTTTAAAGATGCATATATGTGTGAGAAGGATTATGGGCCGTATGTATACATCCTGAGGAGGATTGCAAATAGATTTTGGATGGCAAAATGTTACTGAATGGAATCAAAAATCAGAAAGCTGTTGATCTGACTAACTCCCTCTTCCTTTTTCTCAGGATGTACTGACATGGAATGATCTATCAAAGCAGACCATTACCTGATTTACAGATACAAAGAAATAGTTTATTATGTACCTGTTAGCAGAAGAAATTGTTGAAAATATAGATCACTGACACTATTAAATAGTACACTGAGAGGAAAAACAGCAGATGGTGGATACAATAATAATAAAGACATACACTGTTATTTCATGTCTTTTCAAATGCATCCTGCTTCCAGAGTGGGTGAGCTGAAAGGCCTAGGATAAAATTTTGTACCGCTGTAACTGTGGAGTAAAAGGATGTGTATTAATGCAAGCAGTTCACTTACACACCCTAGATATTATACCTAGTAGCTTATATAGAGGGAGCAATAATCATATGGCAAATAGGATCTCACAAAAATGAAAAAGTTACACCAAGTTGGACAAAAAATAAAATCTTCTATTGCTAAAGGCTTTTAGTAGGAAAACATCTGCTTGCTTATACATCACTTATCTGAATATCAAAATAAAAACATAATGCCAAATCAAATAGATTGGCAACTAATCAGAGAGATCTTGCCTTTGTATGTAAATAATATTAATTTGAGTTGCATGAAAGTGCCTACTGGCTAAATGTGATGTACAACAGGTTTGGATTGAAGAGGATTCATTGACTTCAAACCAGATGAGAATGTGACTTTACAGTGCATAAGAATGTGAGTGTCCATATTTGCTCTTTATCGTAATGTTAGTCTCATAATGGAGAAAAAACTAAATCTGTAACACTATAATTATTAAGAGAGCTCTTCATCAGGAGATTATCTTTAAATACATACCCAAGGGATATACCCTCACCAGTGAGGAACTCTGACTCAAAATAGATGGAAGTGTTTTGATGAATTACAGTAGGAAATAAAAGAATTGCGTATACTGGCACTGAGGAATGTCACACAAGCCATCATCTCAAAAAATGAGGTAATGTGCTACTGTGGAAAAAATGTATTTTTTTTCCTAAAGCATTTTTAAATGGTTGAAAATGTTGCATGCAAATAACAAAGTTCATGTCTTTCAGGATCCTGTGTTACCTGCTTTCATTGGGAAGAAATGTTACATAAGATTTGCAAACCATCAATTTCAAATAAATTATAAAGTTAGATTTGAAATACATAAAATCATGTACAGCTCTCCCTGTCAAGTAAGGAAGATAAAGAATAAGGTCTGAATTTTATTTCTTTTACCTGGTAGAAAATGAGCAGTGGTTCTGTGGCATAGGGAAGAAATCAATAACAAATAGGATCAGAAAACCTATAGCATCTAGACGAATAAAACAGCCTGTAAGCTTGTTTAACATATGACGATCCTAGGGGCAATTCTGGATCTGCTAACACTACTTCTCATGGAACATGTGAAATAGCTTGATGGTATTGCTAGAAGAATATTTTCCACACCATGACATATGTTTTACACCATCCAAAGAGCAATCACAAGGTGCCATCATTTTTGTTTTTATCTCTTTCCATTATTTCACACCTTTTTGTTGTAATGAACATTTTCTAAGATAAGAGTACAGATTCTAATCTGTCTCCAATGGTATATCTGCCATTTTTATCAATGTCAGCAAGACTGAACTGGACAATGTCTTAATACAAGCATTTATTGTTCAGAAGAGAACACAAGCTAATAAAATAATTAGGAAGGCTATATAATTGTGTCTGTATATTTTGTTTTTCCTCAAAAAGAAACAGTTATCTTTCTACCAGGGAAGAGATATTATGAGCCTAAGTTCTTCAGTGCTGTGAATACAAATACGTATACATTCTTCTTTGTTCTAATCTAGCTAAAAAAAAAAAAAAAATTCTGATAATTTTATGAGAACTTCCTTTAACACTTATAGACGGTGTTTTTATTTGAGGTGAGCAATCCCTTTTCAATATATTTTGCAGCATATTTTCTGAATTGAACTAGTAACAATATCTATGCGGAGCCTCCCTAAAAGGGTTTGGGTTAGGAATTATTCAAATATTAGATAAGTTATAAACAAATAAATCTCATAATGTATCATATGCAATCAGGATAAAACTTATATATTTTTTGGCTTTGTCAACAAAGCAAACTATTTAAAGGAGGCGATTGTAACACCATAGTTTATCCTTGGATATTTACACGAGTACAGTGAAGGATATTTTCCAGCTGAAGTGTTTATCATGGAATACTGGAAGGCTCTCAAAATTAAATTTTTCTATATTTTTATCGGTTACTATTAAATAATGGAGCAAAATAAGGACTCTTTCCCATGTTATTAGTTCCATTTATTAAGGATGAAATACCCTAACAAAATTTTCTGTAAAGTGGGAGGATGAAAAAGTTTTTCCTTCATATTTTACAGCATTACTTATGATATCATAGAATCACAGAAACATAGAATTCTTAGGTTGGAAGGGACCTCTAGAGATCATCTAGTCCAACCCCCCTGCACACGCAGGGTCACCTAGAGCGTGTGGCACAGGACTGTATCCAAGCGGGTTTTAACCTCTCTTGGCAACCTGTTCCAGTGGTCTGTCACCCTCACTGTTAAGAATTTTTTCCTTAAGTTCCTGTGGAATTTTTGATGCTTCAGTTTGTGGCCACCTCTAGTTCTGTCAGTGGCCACCACTGAAAAGAGACCAGCACCATCCTCCTCACTGCCTCCCTTGAGGTACTTATAAACACCAATCAGATCCCCTCTCAGCCTTCTTTTCTTCAGGCTGAACACACCCAGCTTTTTCAGTCTTTCCTCATAGGGCAGATGTTCCAGGCCCCTGATCATCCTCGTAGCTGGACTCTCTCTTGCACTGTGGAGCCCAGAACTGGACACAATACTCCAGATGCGGCCTCACCAGGGCTGAGTAGAGGGGCAGGATCACCTCCCTCCACCTGCTGGAGATGCTATTCTTAATGGACCCCAGGATCCCACTGGCCTTCTTGGCCACGAGGGCACACTGCTGCCTCATGGGCAACTTGTCGTCCACCATGACACCCAGCTCCCTCTCTGCAGAGCTGCTCTCCAGAAGGTCAGTCCCCAGCCTGTACTGGTGTCTGGGGTTATTCCTCCCCACGTGCAGGACCTTGCACTTGTCCTTGTTGAATTTCATAAGATTTCTGCCTGTCCAGTTATCCAGTCTGTGCAGGTCCCTCTGGATGGCAGTCCTCTGGGCAATCGGATACTCCTCCCAGTTTGGTATCATCAGCAAACTTGCCCAGGGAGCACTCTGTGCCTTCATCCAGGTCATTGATGAATAAATTGAACAGGACTGGACCAAGGACTGACCCCTGGGCCTCCAACTAGACTCTGCACCACTGATCACCACCCTCTGAGCTCTGCCATCCCGCCAATTCCTAATCCACCTCACTGTGCATTCATCTATCCCACATTTCAGGAGCTTGCCCTGGAGATTGTTGTGAGGGACAGTGTCAAAAGCCTTGCTGAAGTCGAGATAGACGACATCCACTGCTCTCCCCTCGTCTATCCAGCCTGTCATTCCATCATAGAAGGCTATCAGGGTGGTCACGCATAATTTCCCCTTAGTGAATCCATGGTGACTACTCTTGAGCACCTTCTTGTCCTCCATGTACCTGGAGACAACGGCCAGTGTGAGCCATTCCATCACTTTTCTGGGGACAGAGGTGAGGCTGACTCATTGCCTGTGTCCTCCTTCTTGACTTTTTTGAAGACTGGCGTGACATTGGCTTTCTTAAAAAAGCCACGTTTCCTGAGATGGAGCCTCCAATGCTAAATAAGCTTCTGTACATCCTTCTAAATATACTTCTCAAAGACTCTCATAATAGTTTGCCATGAACTCCTGGCATGAGTGATGAGCTCAGAGTACTCCAAGGAGCACATGGTCTCTGTCATGCCCCCTTTTTTTTTTCTCTATTCTCTCTCTCTCTCTCTTTTTTTTTTTTTAAGTTGAAAACTTCAAATATGAAACTCTAGTTGAAAAAATCTAGAAAAAGAATAATTCTGGCAGTTTTGCATCTGCATTAAAATTAGCTCAAGGGCCATATCTGTATTTAGATGAAGTCAATGGCAGCAATGAGTAAGCAGAATTTGGCCTTAAAAATAGTTCTGTTGGTGATAGGACTGATTATTCTTGTAATTTTCCTTTCTTTGGAATAACATTTCCATTTCAGACATGCCTCATGCACTGAATAACTCCTTCAGCTATTAGAGATTGGGTTGTGAGGAAAAAATATATATATATATTTTCCCTATCTTTAAATTACTCAAGGCATGATAAAACTTTTCTTGGCTTGACTTTTCTGATCAGCATGTTTCAACTGACTAACACAGATCCTGGCCTTAAAAATAAAATTTGGTTATTGCATTATAGGAAAGAATTTTTATCCAGTACTTGTCTGAAACTCAATATTAAAGGAAATCTGAAATAATATGAGATATCGATTCCACACAACTTTCCTTAATGATGCCCCCATATTCCAAAACTAAGCAATGGAAACTCTATTTACACGGGTGTTTAAATAATAGAAGATCAATAATAGCCTTTGCTCTACCTAAACAATAGAAAACTAAACAAAATCTAGTCACTAAAACATCCCTTTTTCTTCTTAAACTGTGGAAAATGTATGTTTAGTAATTATTTCATTTATACATGGCAACCCTTGTGTGATGCAAATGTCAGAATGCCAAGAAGATGCACATAGAAGAGAAAAAAAGAAAAAGAAAAAAGAAAAAAACACTTTCCAGTAGAAAAATGTAGACATTCCCAGAGGAGATTTTCCCAGAAGCACATGCACTATTTGCAATAGCATCTCTTATTTTGAGAATTGATGATAGCTGGAAAGCATCTCTGATTCATATTATTGCCTCTGTCTACTATCATAGTTCCTATGCCAGTATACTTTTTTTTTTTTTTTTGGTTGCTTTTACAGGAAGAGAGTATACCTTATCCTCTAAAATCTATAAATTGAAACAGTAATCAAAAACCAAATGTCCAAGCCAAATCTTCACTAGCAGATCTACTATCAGGACCATCACTGTCATATCTCAATTCCTTTCTACAGATCCAAATAAGTCCACTTATGAGTGTAACACAGTCTATGATGTTTCCAGATTGGTGGATTGTACTTTGGGAGGTTGTTTGATAGTACATTGGATTTTATGATCATGTAGATAGGTCTGGTTATTATTTCTGTTGTGGGCTGACTATGGAATTTACTATATAAAATTGTCTGAATGTATTTCAGAATGGTGCTAGTGCTATGGGATAATAAATCTGAAAAGTGTAATGAAGTCTGTCATCTTTTTAATATAGAACATTGTAAAACTTCTTCTCTATTCTTTGCGTATACTTTTTATTTTATTTTATTTTAAAAGGCTCTCCTGGCAATTATAGACCTCAGGAAAGATTGGCTTCTGGAGGAAAAGTTGTGGACTGAGGGGAAAATTTGATATAAGAAAAAGAAATCATAATTTTTTAAGATTTTCCCATTTTGCAATTATCATCTGGAAAATAAAAAATAGGGACGGCAATTATGTTTTCATGTCCTGTCATAACTTTACATGTTAATCTTCTAAATCTTGACGAATACATAAGTCCAATGCAAAAGGAAGAGTACTAAAAACAAATGAAAGGTATTGAGTGTTACCATATTGCTCCACACTGAAATATCATAAAACCTCTTATAAAGACAAATTTTCCCCCAAGTGCAGTAATACAGTCAGAGTGGAAAACAAAACGATCTTTATTTTATATACTTCTTACCCTCAGAGGAAAAATACCAAAAGGAGTTCTGATGCTGTTCATAACAGATAAAAGCCTTCCATAGGGGAAATTTTCTCTTTAGAGTTGGGGCAAGGTAGAATTGAAAAACAATATGTGGAGTAATGGACAGAACAAAATGAAATCAGATTTTAGGAAAGAATAGTTCTTTTTGTTTGTTTGTTTGTTTGTTTTCTTCCCAGTTACAATGTCATCATTTCATTTCCCAGGCTGTGACTTCTGCAGGATCCTCATCTCACTAGAAATGATAGAAGTGAAGTTTGTATGTGCTTTAGTCCCTGTGCTGCTGTTTGTTTTTCTTTTTCGGTTGGTTGTTTTTTTTTCAAGCTGCTATTGATTTACTTGCTAATTCAAAAGGCCTCAAGCCTAATCTTTTTTTTTTTTTTCTTTTTATCTCTTAGATGATTTTTGTGACCCCAGTCATTGCAAATTCTGAGAGTTCTTTTGAAGACCAGGTCATTTGTGTAATTAAACTTTATTGCAATCACCTTTGTAATTTAGCTAGACTGAGATTCACGACCATTATGCCATCTGCTGAAAGTCTGTACTATATTAATTCCACCCTGAATTGACTTGTGAGTAATTTGACTTCTAGATCCTACCTGGGGAAGATCTTTTTTTGTTCTTTTTCATAACAATCAGAAGTTATTATAAGTAACTAACTAGATTAAATATTGTACTATATTATGATGTTCTACATACTCAGAATTTTACTACGGCTTCCATGACGCAAGTTAAGATTCAAAATAATCCCAAAATGACTCACCTGGATGCAACCCCATGCAAAATGCCCTAGGTGTCTCTGCTTGAGCACAGGAGTTGGACTAGATGATCTCTAGAGGTTCCTTCCAACCTCAACCATTCTGTGATCCTGTGTTTCTTACAACTGTAATTAATTAAAATTATTAGAAATAATTTATCAAAGTTGGTAAATACAAAGGGAAAAAGTATATCGAGGGCAGTGGCAGTCAGATATTTTATGAATTCGTTTCTAGGGTTATCTGATAATTAGATTTCAGATGGGAAGACTATATTCAGTTATGCAAGCTGCTTTGTTCTCTTGTCTGAGCAGGAGTGATGGTACAGTCTGAGATATTCAAATGCAGAAATAGCCAAACACAAAAATAGTGTAAAATAACCCTAGATACCCACGCAGAGGTAATTTAATCAAGTTCTCCTTGACCCATGTCTTCCTTTCATGACATCATTTTCAAAAGTTATAGCTGATAGTAATAGTAATGTTGCTTCTAAAGCTAAAAATATTATGAAAGTGACTGCTGTTAAGCCAAGCATCGAAATGCCCAGCATCACAGCCAAACAACCGACCTGAAGAAATAATGGTATTATATTTTCAGTGTTAATTCTGTTAGCATTTGGACATTTAGGCACCTATTATTCATTATGAAGTAAAGGGTGATTCCACTGTAGCTTATAAGTGATTTAAAAACAGCTGTTTTTTTCTTTGGCACCCTCTCATACTTTTACAGGCTTTGAGAAAGACTTTTTTTGAACATTAAAATGTTTCATTGCCAGTTTTTTGACTAAAGGTCTCTTTAGGGTAGACATTCCTAGGCCATTTAAATTTTCATTATAGTCAAAGAAGAGAAATAGAAACTTCATTTGACTCATTTTAAATATTTACCTTGAGAAGAAAAGCTAAAGTGCTGTGAGATGTATCCCACTGTTGCAAGATGTACTCTATCCTTTGCCTCTGGTTTTGGATAATATTAAATTTTAGATTTTATCAAACTTTTTTTCTTCTTTCAGTGTATTAAATTCAATTCATTCTTAACTGTATTTTCAATGTACCGTGACTACTAAATTTGGCTCTTTAAGTTCAATGTGTAATGTTTTATAGATCAAATGGTGATCTTAAGAGCATATTCTTTCTGGAGTCTGAGACATGCTTCCTGAGTTTTGTTTATACATGTTGTTAAAGAAAAATATTCTACATCTTCAAGTGTCTGGAGAGGGGAAAAGAAATAAAGAAGTTATAAAATGTGAATTAATCCGAAAGTGATTTTAGTTTTACAGGTAGTACAGAGAAGAAACAGTGACTTTTTGTTGAATTTGGGGATATTTTCTAAAGTTTAACATGGTCTATAACCATCTTTTCTTGAGTATCTAAACTTTCCCTGGAGGCATGTATCGCAAAATAGATAAGTGCCTGGGGGAGACAGAAGAGGTGGCAGATACACATACCTCACCTTTCAATTTGGTTTTAAGAAGAATGTTATCAAAGTAAACAAAAATAAATGGGAGGCATGATTCCAATATGAGACCATTAATTTAAAACCTTTTATAATATTTTCTAGGTAATCTGTTAGAAGATCCTCAAGAGAAACCTCAATTATTTGCCAGCAGAAATGAAACAAGCGTGAGTATCATTTCTGTAGTCACTCTGTGATGATAGTAGTGACATTGATAAACTATGCCCTTGGCAGACAATGGTGATGATGAAGGTGCTTTTTTCCTGATAATTTATCATATTACAACACTCTCTGGAAATGATGAGTTATTGTTTTTTGTCTTCCTAAACTTAATACTTTTCAATGCAAACATTAACTTTGTTCTAATAAGTAGCTGCTTTAAAATATTGATCACTATTTTTCAACTAACATTTATCATAACCGTACCTCTGGTTTTCCACTAAATAGTGGAATTATTGACCATTTATTTTACTTTAGGGTGGTGAAATGATTAAACTCATAAATAGTCTCCACCCAAGGAAACTACAAAGGACCGCATTCTACTTTGCAAGTTTCCTTTCTTCAGATGAATGTGACCTATCATATTAACCGGTTAAAATTAGAGAATTCTTAAATCATTTTTAAGAGGCAAAATAACTAAAAGAATCAAGACAGCACTTAGGCAAAAAATCAGAGGATCCCAGCTCATTCTCTCTGATGATCTGTATCCAGAAGAGCTTTAAGTACAAAGCGGTGAAACAAATAACCAGAATTTAGGATGAAATGTGAAGGAATTTGAAACTGCTACTTATACATATATCACAGCTCACATATCTTTAACAATAAGTGACAATAAGCGTGGTGTTCTATTAAAGAAGGGAGCTTCTATAGGATTCATAATCTTTGTTACCTGATTAGTGTGCAAAATTAATATTCATAAGCATAAATATATGCTCAATTTAGCGAAGTGTTTCTTATGTTTCTTTTTGTATAAAACTTTCAGTTAATTATTGTAGCGGATAGTGTTATAAATGACATTAAAGTTTTATAATCACAGAAAAAAAACAATAAAAATAATGTACAACAGGACTTATTTTTTTTAGTTAAGAAGAAATTGCTTTAGTTGAAAGAGTAAGTCTCCATATTTTTTACCTTGACAACTGATCTTTTTTAACTGTTTGCCTATTCTGTCAACCATCATTCAGATTAGACCTTTAACTTATTGTATCATGAACATTGTTTGAGAACTGTTAGATTTTCTTTCCTCATCTCATGGTCATGAATGGTGTATAAACAACTTATCTGAAACTTCAGGAGCTTTGTTGAATAATTCATTTTTCTTCTTCTGAGGAATTTTCTCTAACAACCACCTTATTGTCTCCTTAAGCATTTTCTGAGTGTCTCCATTTGCTGAGAGGTTTTACAGGCAGGTACTTTGTGTCAGCACTTAACATAGTGAAGAAGAAAATATGCTTTCACTTATTATTCCTGCTCACATCCTCTCTCCCTCTCTAAACAAACAAACAAAATAAAAATAATAAAAAAATGCGAGCAAGCAAAGTAGCCCAGAAGATGCCTTATAATATTTCCTAGGGTTCATAGCAAAACTCTACTTAGAGATTTAGAACTCATGCTGTCATTTAACACAGTTTCTTGAGACATTAGGGATTGTCTAGTTAGCTTATAAAAATTTTGTGTGCCTGAACACTTTCATTAAATTATTTGTCATAAGAGCTAGAAGTTATATCCATATAACTAGATAACTTATCTGTATAACTAGAAGTTATATGGAATGTAGGCTATTAGTGCCCACTGTTGATCTTAATCTCACGCATTGTCTCACTAAAATATACTTTATCAATCTGGGGGTAAATTTTTCCTCTAGGCAAAGGGCCCCACAAGAAGCTTTTGTGCAATTAATGTCTTGCTTAAACTATCTATGTAAATGCTGCCAAATATAGTGATACAAATGTTTACACATGGGAATTTTTATGGGACTGGGCCCTTATTTAATAACACATTGTGCCCAAATATAAATTATCATTAACTATTTACCTATTTACTACTTATTATTTAACTATTCAGCCTCAATACCTCTTATAAGTCTTCAATATATTGTTATTTTTCCTGTGGCACATAGATTTACTGAGTAATAAGTATTCTAATTGCTCATATAATCTTTACTGGATTTACCACACACTCATTCAAAATGATTTTGAGCTTCATTCAGAAACATCAGTTGAACTGATGGCAATTTGACATGATTCAGTTCAGGCTTCTGTTGAATATCTACCTACTTGCAAAATCCAGTTGACTGAAAGTACTACATCAAAATGCTTCCACGTTAACGTTCTTTTCCTTTGAGGAATGTTGAGCACTATTTCCGTTGACAATGATGTGATCTGTTGATAGCAGGTATAATAATCGTTACATAATTTTATCTGTAACGATTATTATACATCAGCTTAATTTTAAAGTAGTATAAAATTAGGGAAAAAATCCTAGAAATCACCTCATGTCTTTAATTATATGCGTTGTTCACAATATTATTGTAATTTCACTCATAACTAAACTTACAGCATTCCTTGTGTGTTATGGTTTTTGAAACTTAGCATACAGTAAGTCCAGCCAGGCAAAGATACACTTCTTTTCATTGAGATGGACAGGAAGAATGGGGCAGTGGAGAAACTGAGGCTGAGAAACAGCATTTTACTGATGCTGTATCATGATTGAGAGGGAGAAAACCATGGCATGGCAGGAAAAATCTTGAGTGGAGTGAGGAAAGAGTTATAATTTTCTGGAATTGTACAAATATTTTTATTCTAATAAAATTGGTGTGAGCAATAATTGGTGTGCCGGAACCGGGAGTACTGTGTGCAGTTCTGGGCTCTCCAGTACAAGGAGGACACTGAGCTTTTAGAAAGGGTCCAGCATAGAGCCACAAAGATGATTAGGGGATGGGAGCATTTGTCATATGAGGAAAGACTAAGCGAGATGGGCCTGTTTAGCCTGAAGAAGAGAAGACTGAGAGGAGATTTGATCAACGTGTCCAAGTACCTGAGGGGTGACTGTAGGGAGGATGGGGCCAGGCTCTTCTCGGTGGTGGCCGGTGACAGGATGAGAGGTAACAAGTGTAAGCTGAAACATGGGAAGTTCCACCTCCGTGTGAGGAAGAACTTCTTTCCTGTGAGGGTGACAGCCCTGGAACAGGCTGCCCAGAGAGGCTGTGGAGTCTCCTTCTCTGGAGATCTTCAAAACCCACGTGGATGCAGTCCTTTGCCACATGCTCTAGGTGTTCCTGCTGGAGCGGGGGGGTTGGACTAGATGATCTCTAGAGGTCCCTTCCAACCTTAACCATTTTGTGATTCTGTGATTCTGTGAAATGTTATATAATACTTATGAAAGGTGATAGGATAAATCAAACTAGATCCAAAACGCTGAAGTATAGCTGTCTTTAAAAAAGCTTTTAAAATACTTGAGAACTCTAAAGTCCTTATAGGGAATCTCAACAAGTGAGAATCAGAAGTTAAGACAAACACAGCTGGAAGGAATAAAAGGAAAGTACATCTGAACTTGAGGCTAAAACAGTGCACTACCCACTCTACCTTTTTTTTTTCTTTTTCTTTTGGTGCATTCTGCACAAGAGTTTTTAGAACACAATCCTGTGCTGTCAGAATGACAGAATTACAGAAAAAAAAAAGATATATTAGAAGGAAAAAAATCACTGATTCCATAGCTCCTCTTGAAAGCAGGAATAGATAAGAAGCCTGATGAAGATCCCTAGGGCCTTGTACAGATGGAATTTAAAATCTCCAGGAACGAAGGTACTGCAGTTTCTCTCGACAATCTGTTACTGTGCTTTTCAATTTTTTTTTCCCTATGTCCTATAGGAAATTTCTTTGCAGCTTGTGACCCCTGCCTCCTGTCACTATGCATCTCTGAACCCTGGTCCTTTCTCTAGTAAACCTGATAGACAGATTACAGTTATTTTTTTTCCTGAATTTTCCCTCTCCAGATTAAAGAAACTAAATTCCCTCAGACACTCCGTCTATACCATTTTCTCTGGTCTCCTAAGTACTTTTATGATCCTCTGATGGAATTTCTCAAGCTTGTCAATCTGGAGTTCGACCTGTAAGCATTCGGATGCAGCTTCAGGACTGAATACAGGTAATTCTTCATTTTCCTTGACCTTTTGGCACACTGGCTAATTCTGCCCAGCATGCATTTACCCCTTATTGCTGCAAGGCCACACTAATGACTAATGTTCAAGTTGTTCACCAAGTCACTCATATCCTTTTCTACATAATTTTCCCTAGAACTAATCTGAGGCTGATTGATCTGTTGGATTAGGTGGTTTGAAGATGTGGAAAAAAACTCCCAGGATAAAAATCTCCCAGATAAAAAGAAGAGACTGTAGTCCTGACGTAAGTAGATTTAGCAGACTGCACAAGATGAATATCATACAAAAGCAGGAAGTTTGAAGCCAACATTTTATGCTAGTTTACACAATGGGAGAGTGTTTCACTATGTCAGCAGCTCATTTTGTCTGACAGGAAACATTAATTGCCGTAACCAGCTACTTTGAGCACCTTCCTTAATATAGTCTGAGGAATGCCTTTGAAGGTACAATCAGCCTAGCAAGGGGAAATTAAAGATAAACAAAAGGAAGAATCACAGAATGGTTGAGTTTGGAAGGGACCTCTAGAGATCACCTAGCCCAACCCCCCTGCTCAAGCAGGGATGCCTAAAGCACATGGTACAGGGTGGCATCCAGGCAGGTTTTGAAGATCTCTGAAGAAGGAGACTCCACAACCTCTCTGGGCAGCCTGTTCCAGGGCTCTGTCACCCTTACAGTAAAGAAGCTCTTCCTCACATGGACGTGGAACTTCCTGTGTTTTAATTTATACCTATTACCCCCAGTCCTGTCACTGGCCGCCACCAAGAAGGCTTTGGCCCCATCCTCTTTACATTCTCCCCTCGGATATGTGTATATATTGATCAGATCCCTTCTCAATCTTCTCCAGGCTAAACAGGCCCACCTCGCTTAGTCCTTCCCCATACAATAGATGCTCCCGTCCCTTAATCATCTTCATTGCTCTACGCTGGACCCTCTCTAGAAATTCCACATTCCTCTTGTACTGGGGATCCCAGAACTGCACACAATACTCCAGGTGTGGTCGCACCAGAGCTGAGTGGAGGGGGAATATCACTTCCCTCAACCTGCTGGCAACACTCCTCCTGACCAGGATTCCATTGGCCGCCTTGGCACATCCCAGTCTCATGGTTAACTTCTTGTCAACCAGGACTCCCAAATTCCTCTCCACAGAGCTGCTTTCCAGCAGGTGCCTGGAGTTATTCCTTCCCAGGTGTAGGACCCTGCACTTGTCCTTGCTGATCCTCATGAGGTTCCTCTCTGTCCAGCCCTCTAACCTGTCTAGGTTTTTCTGAATAGCACCACAGCCTTCGCGAGTGTCAGCCACTCCACCCAGTTTGGTGTCATCTGCAAACTTGCTAAGGGTGCACTTTGTGCCCTTGTCCAAGTCATTGATGAACAAGTCGAAGAGCACCTGGCCTAGTACTGATCCCTGGGAGACACCACTGGCCACCAGGCTCCACCTAGACTCGGCCCCACCTAGACTCGGCCAGTCCTCAATCCACTTCACTGTCCACTCCTCCAACCTACACTTCCTGAGATGAAGGAAAGGTCAAAAGCCTTGCTGGAGTCAAGCTAGGGAACATCTAGCTCTCTTATCGTCCATCCAGCCAGTCACCTCATCGTAGAAGTCTATCAGGTTCATCAAACATGACTTTCCCTTGGTGAAAACCATGCTGACTACTCCTGATCATGTTCTTTTCCTTGACATACCTAGAGATGGTCTCCAGGATGAGCTGTTCCATCGCCTTTCCAGAGATGGAGGTGAGACTGACCAGCCTGTAGTTTCCTGGGTCCTCCTTCTTCCCCTTTTTGAAGACTGGAGTGATGTTGGCTTTCTTCCGGTCCTCCAGCACCTCTCCTGTTTTCCATGACCTGTCAAAGATGATAGAGAATTGCTGAGCAGTAAAGGTTGCCAATTCCATCAGTACCCACAGGTGTATCCCATACAGGCCCATAGATTTATGGGTGTCCAGTCTGCCTAAATAATCTCTAATCCAATCCTCTTCAGCCAGGGGAAGGTCTTCCTCACTCCAAATTTTCTCTCCTGTGTCCAGACTCTGTCGTTAATGGGGACAAGTCTTAACAGCAAAGACTGAGGCAAAGAAGGCATTTAGTGCCTTCTCTGTATCCTCCACCACCAAGATATCCACCCCATTCAGCAGAAAGGCCACATTTTCCTGAAGTCCATCCTGGAACCATTTTCCAAGCCTCAGGGTTGAGAATCTCTTTTGCTGCGTGTATTTAGCTAAAGATGAAGCACATAATTTCAGATGTAATTTTGGTTTCCCTTTATTCCTTTTCAGCACTTTTCTCCTGTCTACAGCATGGGAACCTGACTTGTCCTTCTTAGAAGGGAAGAACTGTAGGGATGGGTACACACAAATATGACTCAAGAGCTGTGGAACAGGGAGAAAAACATCATCCTTGTTTTGTTTTGGTTCGACTGTGATAATGCCCCCCAAAGAGCTAGAAACACGACTGGAAAACATATTTTAGCTAGCCGACTATCAACAAGACTTGATTTGGCATTATGATTTTTTTTTTCTGTTTGGAAAGTATGTCTTTCTGTTCTTGTAGGATTTTTACAGTAGCACTTTGCATAATGATTTTTAGTCTATGGGTATAGTAAGTAACGATGACACTTGGTCTCCCTGCATGCTTCAGAAAGCAAATAGCTGCAGAGCTTGATGTAGGTCAGATCTCTTCAGGTCAACTATTAAGCTCTGCTAAACTATATGCATTTAAAAATGTCCATTCTTGCAGTAGCTTTTGCTCTGGGAAGTGATCTTAATGGTATGTTTCAATACATTTCTAAAAGATGCAAAACGTAACCTATTTGTCAAATAGATAAAATGTGGGTCATTATATTTCTTAGAATTCATCTCTTTCAATGCAACAATTAAAGTACTTTAAAAATAGTAATGACAAGCAGATATGGCTCTTTCTTCTTGCCTGTCTCTTTAATATTCTTTGACATATCTTATTTTCAAATGTCAGTGACCCTTCTTCTAGCATTAACAGTGTTGACTCCATACCCATTACATTCTTCATTGAGAAAAAGAGAGGTAACATTTTATTTCCATCACAGTTGTCAGTTCCTTTTGGGTCCAATCCTAAATACTTTAGGCAGAAATCCATGGCTTGAGCTTCAGTGTTAAGACTTTTTTTTCATTATCACTAGCATAGCTAAAAGGGTAAAAGCCTTGATATGTTGATTATTGTTGGCCTGGTGTTCTGTTTTTTTTTTTGTGTGTGTGTGTATGTTTTTTTTTGTTTTGTTTTGTTTTTTGTTTTTTCTTTTGTTTTTTTCCTTGGAAGGGTGGATATAGCGGGAAAGTAGAACTTTTAAAAAAGAAACAATGTAGTTCTAAGGACAGGGAACATGTAAAAGATTTAATTATTTGAATTAACACTGCACTTCAGCTAAAAATGAAGAAGTACTAAAGCAAAGTTTTCCTTTACAACCAAGTGATATAGAAAAGAAATGTTGATTTGTCAAGTGTGCTTACCATTGTCCTCTTCGATACATTACTTTTTAGTTGCTTAGAGCTTTGCTGAAGAATGGCTTTTCCACAGGAAGATGAACTTAGTTATCTAAATACTGGTGACTTCTGGTAAGCCATGTACCTCAGGTCTCACTGTATTCATGGGAGATCTTGTCAAGAACACCTATAGAAGCTTTGGAGTGGTTGTCTGAACATAAATGTCTAATGCCATTTTAGCTGCTTTAATGTGTTCTTTAGTGTCCTTTAGGTTCCATGCTGTATGCGTAAAACCCATAAAGATGTTTGGATATCCTATCAAACTCATGTCAAATGTCATTAAACATCTGTGTGAGGGAACTAGTTTGACTAGGTCACATGCAGACACCTAATATCAAGCAGAATGCAAAACCAATTTTTTGTCTGGCGGTGCATGTTTCCATCATCAATTGGAGTAATTCAAGCCTGCCTCTGAGAGGAGTTAAAAATACATATTTTGCCCAAGGTAAAAATTGCAAGCATCTCAGGGTTTGTGTCAGGAGAGAATTTGCTGCTGCCCCTTTGTAAATCTTTTAAACTGTGGTCAGGAGATATAACTCTGGAAGGCATTAGTCTGGATAAAATCAATAGAAATCTGTTTGGCTGCTAAATTCTCAAAGATTCTGTCTGCATCAAGCATGCTTCAAGCTGTAACAGAGAATAGAAGCCCTTTGTACACTAGTACAAAGCACTAAGTACAAAGTGCTAACCACTGAGAATGAGTTCTGTCTGCCAAAGCTGGAGGGTCACTAGCTAGAAAGTACCTTTTGAGAAAAAGATCTAGGGTGGGCAACAAACTGAGGATGTTGGCTTTGCTGCAGAGAAAAGCAGCTTCTTGTTGTGCTGCATTAACAAGTTGATAGCCAGCACACCCAAATAAATGATCCTTCCTCTATATTTGATACTCATGAGTGCTTGTACAAGATGTAGTGGCTTTCAGTACAAGACAAAGATAGGTATACCTACTATCAAGGGTCTATCAAGATCATTACATTTGGTTCATACTATTTAGCTTAGTTGCATTTTGTTCTTTCGGTATTTTTAATATCTACCTTCCTGTACAATTTATTACTGAGTGTCCTAAATGTTTTTCTCACGGTCTTTCCAGAACAAATAAAAACAATTTTAAGCTTTTTTTTTTTTTTGCTGTTTTTTTTTTTTTTTTTTTTTTGTCTGTCCTAAGTAGACCTTGGATAAAGCTCTGGAAGACAATAATTAGAAAAATCCCGTCAACCCCTCTACAATATGCAATTGGTTTCTTTGTGTTTCTCTGGCAATGAAAGAAATTAATTTTGCAAAGGCATTTGTGCAATAACAATATGTGCAATAACAACTCAGGCATGAAATAGTATTGGGTCATTGTTAGTGACAGGGCCAAGATAGAATGCTTTTGCATAGCACTGAGTTTTAAAGAAAAACAGACCACTAAAAAGAGCAGAAGAGAGAAGATAATGTTTTCAGCTGTCTGGGAAGATATTTCTAAGACTCAACTCCTAGAGAGAAAAAAGAGAGTCTATTAAGTTAACAATATTTAAATTACATTCAATACCAAAGACAAAATGCATGTCTGCCTATAAAAATCAACCAGGTAAAATAGCATGATTTACTCTACAGTTTTCCAAATCCAGTATGTATGTGCTAATTAGATGGTTTTGTTAAATATTTCTGAGGGGTGGGAGCTAGCATTTTCTTTTGCTATGTTTTTTGAACAAGATTTTCAAAAGTAAACAGTTTTTAAAAACCAATAAACTTCTTAAATTAGTTCATTTTGTTTTTTGAAGTGTTTTTGCATAGCATTTTCTAGATCCAAAGTCAAGTTTGACTTAAGTTCATGTTACAGCTTGGCTGCAAAATACTCACACATTTAATATCAACAGTGACTACTGAGAGCATAATTATCTCTGGTTCATATAGAAATTAAAATACCAGATCCCTTAATTGAGTATTGTGTAGAGTATTGTATTTTCACTACACATCCATAATGGAAGCCATAGGACTCCTTTGTTTCTTGTTTGAAAGACAGCATTCTTTTGCACCACATTTTTTTTTCTCCAAAGTATCTTCATTCTTAAAAATATGGGCTTTACCACTGATTTTAATTTATTCAGCTTTATCTTATTTTGTCTTCCAGCATTTGTATGACATCACATCTTCACCTACCAGACTGATGAATCCACAACCCATGATTGTTCCTCTTTTTGACAGTGGTTTAAACAGTATAGTCAGCTTTCTTTCAAATTCCTTTCTGTTGATCTTGAAGCTCTCTTCTTAAAAGGTCTGAATTGCGGTATTGGTGTGAAGGCAGTACCTGAGAAGATATTTTATTATATTCTTCTTTTAATATATCAAGGTAATTTTGTCCATGGTACCACAGTGAAAATTCATGTTTGATTCATAGCTCAGTGTAGTCCTCTTGGCCTTTTCATAATCTCTGGCCTAACATATAGAGAGACACATATCAGAAAGTTTGGGTTAACCTTTGTCACGTATATTTCATCATCGTAATGTAATATTTACTTTTTTTTTTTTTGCTTTATTTTGTTTTGTTTTTCTCCAGTCTACAGATATTTTTGTGCGCGTGACTTTTTACTTACAAATTCTTATAACCTTTCTTTCATTTCATAACTTTGTCATTCAATCCTTAATTTCTTAAAAATCACAATGATACAAGATAGTATAGGGCAAGAACTGATTGTGACTGCACTCCATTAGAAATGGACATTTTCTTTTTGATAATTACATCCTATTTGGAATGTCATTCTGAATCTTGTCTGTTAATTGTTCTTTAAACTATTTAATTTTATTATAATATTTCATCATTCTATTTACTGAATTACCAAGGTGTGGCTTACAAAGAAAAAGTAGATGTACTAAATGAACAACATTGTCTATATTATCTCTCAATATCAAACTGAGCAGAAATTATTTGCTAAGTTCTGTTGTCATCAGTGATATTTCCCTATTTTAAATCCTTATTGAGTCCAATTTTAGTCTTTCCATTTTCTTTTTTGTGCATAAAACATTTGTATTCAGTACTTGTCGAGTCATTGCTTTGCTCCTATAATATTATTTTTCACTGAATTTTAATGATATGACAAAAGGAAAAAAAAAGAATATATTCAAAATTGTGATGATGCAGAGAAAGTTGACCAGTCTAGCAGCATGTAGCAGCAGGAGCTAGGAGTTTTAGGTGCTAATCCTTATTTCGCTAGTGATTCATTATGCGGCTGAGAGAGAGCATTCAAACACTCTCACTCCTTCATTTGTAAATAAGACATTATGTTTACTGATAAGAATAGATCTTCTGAGTTTGAACACTTGATGTTATGCAATGATGTTTTGCTTCAATCAACAAGGAATTTTTCAGCTGCTCTCTTTTATGTGAGGTCCCTTGACATACAAATGGTATTATGGCATATATTAAAGAAATAAATTAGAACTTGTAAGATGTAAAGGCTAATACTGCCTACAAGAGTATCTTCAGAAGAACAGACATTTATTTAAAATGTTTAGCTAAATATGAAAAAGTATGCTAAAAATATTAATTGAATACCGGTCCAAATGAAAATAAAATGACAAAGGAGTATAGGAAAATAAACAGTTCAGGTACAGGTCTCAGGTATCTTTCTGAGAAAGGAGATGCTGGCAGAATGGAGGAGAAAATGCACAGGGAAGTAGAGACTGTTAATGTGTTTTTCCATTCATAATACTGACTAGAGGTGGATTTTTGTGTGCGTGTTGAAAAAAGCACTATTTTTTAACTTTCCTGAAATGTTAAATGGAAACAAAGAATGTGCTAAGACTTGGCTGGAGGAACCACTTTAAGACATTTTACAGTTAAGTGAAGGTGTTTGTTTATTTCAGTTTTGAACACATTTAAACTTTTTGTTTAAATAAAAACATAGAAAACTAAGATTTTTATTTTCAAGTTTAAATGAAATATTAAACAATTTTGCAATCTCTCTCTCCTGTATTTTAGCTAGTCAGAATTAAAAAACTGACAAAACAATTATATAAAGTATTTGTGCTTGCTAAACCTCCATTTACATGCTACATTTTTTTTTTTTTTTTAGCTAAGGATAGTCACTCAATTAACTCTCCTGACACACTCACCAAATTTTTTCAGCTAATGATAGTCATTCAAGTAACTCTTTTGACATGATAAGAGGGAAACTGAATCCCGTGGGGGAAAAAAAAAATCTTTTTAAAGTAAATTCTTGTGGTGTTGGTCAGGGACTTCCATGAAGATGAGATAAAGCAAAGGCACTGCCCCAAATGGTCAATTACAAAAAAAGAAGATGTAGTCAGTGATGCATGAAAAAGTGTATGAGTGGTAATGTCAAGAGAGTTAGAGAAAAGCATACCAGTGGGAGGAGTAAATCAATATCAAGGATATGCTGAGGATTGTTCTGAGAGATATGCAGAGGAAAAGAAAACCAGATTTAAATAGCTATCATTTTTAAAACTATATGCCTTCAACAGTGGATTTAATCTATGAAGATATAAAAGAAATAGTAATTGAAATATCACCTGAAAGCCTTAAGCTTTTCAAAAGAAAATAGGGAAAAGAGGAGAAAAAAGAAAATGTGATTTTTTAAAAGCAGACAACTATTTAAAAGTCAACATCTGAGTGTGATTCAGATGCATCAAAACTACCTAAAATTATTTCACTAGAGTAAATTAAAGTGTTTCAAATGTTTGATGCCTTTTTGGGGAACAATAAATCATGTTTTAACTCATTAATATTTTTTTCCCCAGAAATAGATGAAGGCTATCTCATTGTGAAGATATTTTGTTACTTAAGGATTTAAATATACTTAGAAAATGTTTACATCTTTACGTTATTGCAATAGCAGTATATGTAAAATAATGTGACAGAATATTAACAATATTTATTAATATTTTAGCAGTTACTTTGACTAACTCTTCTTTAACCTACTTGCTCAAATACTTTAGGTATTAAAACAAACTTGACCTTTTAAAGGTAGAAATTTCTTTTTTTCACACTTTACCTACAGTTGTAGATAATTTTAAAGGTTTTGTTTGGTAGATGTAATGTGAACTTTCTTTCACTTTAATTTGTATATTTAAATTTCATATATTTAAAGTGTCAAGGTACTGAAGTCCACAAGGAAATCTCAATCCGATTGACAGATTGTGTTTATTTTAATTTCTTGTCTCTCTTTGGGTTGATGAAATAATGAAATCACATATATGTGATCAACCTGCAGGTAAAATTCATGTAGAACTGTTGATACTTTGGGGCAGATTCACCAAGTATTGTCATTTCTGCATTTGTAAAGCATTCAGTTGGGTCATACATGAATAATAGATTATCAATTAATTTATAATCAATTAATTTATAGATTTTTCTTAGGATTGCAACAGGCCAAATAGTACTGTCCTGTATGTAACAGCTCTTTTGTAAAGTTATTGTCTCCTTTTCTTCTCCAACCTTGGTATGCTTTTGGCAGACTGTAAGGTACGTGTTTATGAACTGGTGTGTGACTGATATTTTGGAATGTGCTGTTTCTTCTCAGCCACTTCTGTATGAAGTCTGCCATGAGACATATTAAACTGTCATATTTTGCATTTATGACAAGCAATACATTCACACACTTATACAAGCCCACATATTATATATTCTCCTCTGCTCTGAGGAGAGTGAGTCTAAGTGACGATGGAAATTGAGGAGGTGAGAAAAGAGAAGGAATGATAATGGCTTAAAGTGCTTTTGCTGCTGTGAACTAGTTGTCTTTCCCTTGAATGAAAAAGAATACTGAAATGTGGAATCTTGTCCCTTTCCATTTGCTCCCGCTAGATTTCAGTCCAATACCTGTTGTTGTTGTTGTTGTTGTTTTTGTTTATTTCTTTGTTTTACTCTCCAGTGGAGATTAAAAGTACAAATTTGTCAAAGATTTACAAATCTAAATATACTTCTTTAGTGCCCTATTTCCTCACTCAGAAAAAGAGCAATATATACTGCACGTGAATTCATGCAACTTTCAAAGCTACTCCCTTAAGAAAAGTTGTCAAGAAATACTCTCTTATTTCACACTAAAAACTAGTGTAATTTCTACTGTGGTTTCTCTTCTAATCCAGGCATTATGGATTTACTCCTAAAAATACTCCTATACTGCAGCAAACACAGTGGTAGCAAATAATACAAAGACCCAGCCAAATTCCTTTGTTGTCCATTAAATCTTTATATTGAAATACTCCCTCCCTGTGAATTGTCCTTTTTTTTTTTCCTGAAAACTAGTTCTGACATCAATATGTCAGAGCTTGAATCTATCACAGTTTGATTGAAGTCTTCTTTTCCTTTCCTTCCTTTTTTGCTGCCATGCCCCAAACACAAAAGTTTAGGACTTTCTTTGACCTGTATATAAATAACAAAGATCACTGACCTGCAGTGTGCTCTTCTCCCTTTATCAACATTTAATGGAAAAGGGGGAGGGAAATGGAAGATACATGCTGCTAGCTATTATCTTTACAAATGACTTGCTAGCCTTTTATTTGTCTTCTCATTCTTCAGACACTCAAAGGACATTTTCAAAATTTCACAAGATGAAGGTTCAATCCTGAGATTACTTGACAAGCTACATCTTCCTTAAGAGATTTTGACACGATATTAAGCCATAGTTACAAGCCAATACTTGAATGTGGAGCCCTGGGGAAATCTTTCAAAAGTGGAACACAACATTTACAGCAGGAGGCAGGTGTCTGCACCACTGAAGCAAACAACAATATGATATATTTAGTATCGAAAATGGAAGCAAAACTACTGTCTCTTTACCACTGGGGACAATGGAAGAGGTTGAATGAGAAAAAAGCATCCTTTTCAGCCCTGGAGAATTTTAATTTACTGACAGAATGAAATATAGTCTCATCACGGCAGGTGCAGCAAGTGCCAGGTGCTGTTCACAATATTGTCTTTGAATTTATGTGTTTCTGTAGCATTGAGGGGATGTGAAGCAGCTGCACTAGCCATGTGGAGAGAAAGCAAAGAGCTTTTAATTAGCAATAAGAGGGCTGTTAATTTCTTTTAGGAGCCGTCTTGCTTTGCACTCATATCAGAACCCCCAGCAGGAGATCTGTGCAGCTCCAAACATACAAAGAAAATCAAGTAAGCCATGTGCTACAGCAGATTTAAAGCAGACGTGAAATAAGGGTCTGGCTTTCAGCTAAAGAAACTCTTGGCAAGTTTTGATTTCAAATTAAGAAACAAGATTCAAGATGAGGAGCCTCACAAAGATTTTAAAATCTCTCTCAAATCCCTAATGGAAGCAGTACATAATATAACATCCAGAGATCACAGTACAAAATGTAACAGCTCTGTAATGGGATTCTTGCTGAAACTTAATAGAGTAGCTGAAATAATCGCTGGAGACCAAAATCTGAGGTAAATCAGAGTCTAGGAGATCGAATGGGAGGCTAGGTCAGTGATACTAAACCATTGGCTCAAATAACACGCTTGGCTTGGACAAAGAAACAAGTTCAATGCTTTTAAATACTGCCAAGGTCCTGTCTCTCTGGCCATAGTTCTCTCTATTTTCCAATAGGGAAGGGCAGGAGAAAGCATAACTTGTATTGTTTGCAATACTGTCAGCCTCAAAAAGATAAAATAAATATACTTTTTTTTCCAACACAGGACTTACTTTTATGCCAAGAGATTACAAAAAGAGTTCTTTCCAGCATTTAAGAGAGACTGGTGATCTAATTATCTTTAATTTAGGTACACTTGAAACCTATTTTTAAGTTTTGAAGTCTGGAAGGTTGTTTCTGCTCCTATTGATATAAATAGTAAAATTCGCATGGATTTAACTTCTCAGTGAAATCTCCCTTGATATAAATTATTAATCGGCCTGGAAGCTTATCAATATTTTGTAATTAGATAACCAATATAAAACACTGAACAGTTTTAGAACAACCAATGAATTGCAAAAATATGCTTCCATGCAAAAGTGCAATACTCATTAAAGGAAAGTTAGAATTCTGAAGCAATTTTCAATGCTTTGAAATTTGAAGGGGAGAGGATGACATGATTGAAAACAACTAGATAATAATTAAAATTCTTACATACCTTTCCCTTGAAATGCATTCCATAAAATATTGTCTGTTTCAGTAGGTACCAGATACCCCGAATGTTTCACTTAAATATTATAAACTCATCTTTACCTCCAGTAAATATATAGTATACAATGCTATTGAATAGCAGGGTAAAAAAAGGTACAAATGTGGGAAAAATCAAATTTAAGACCCACTGATCATATTTTAAATTTTTCCAGATATTTCAGTAGTTTGCTGCTCCAATTGTAAATCCATTTATTCTTAAACTTTTTGATAACCAGGGAAATAAAGAGTAGCACTACCTGTATTTAGGAGATGTTTATTTAGTATTTTTTTCAGGATCACATTCATCTTATAAGAATTTATTGGTATACTTGTATTTATGTTCCATAAAAGTTTATTGCAGAGCAGAAAGTTAAACATGATGAGTCTTTACAGAGTGGGGAAAGAAATATTAAATACATGCAAATAATGGTTTTCTGGATCAAGACTGCAGCTTTTAATTTCATCTTTAATTACTCAACAGCAATTAGCATACTTAATTTATGATGACAGAAAAATTTAAATGGGGAAAAACTGATAATCTATCATATCCCCATGGATAACTTTTCAAGATATGACAGGCATCTAATAAATGGCTTTGTCAAGTTAAATGTCTGTCAGTACATTCCTACCTAGCACAGAGCAGTGGTTCCATTTAAGTTTATTCTATTGACATATTTTTAGAAATTAAAAAGTTATTTCTTATATTTGTTTTTATTACTGTATTAGAAGTATTTGAGGATAAATAAATTGGGATTTGTTATCCTAGCTTTGGATGGGATATAAAAAACTTATTTACATTAACAGGAAAGATGATAGAGGGATACAACATTAGCCACTAAATATATTCATATTGTCATGAGATGTACAAAATTTGATATAAAGAGAAAAATGAATTAGAAACAGTTTGGCAGATAGGAAAGAGACCAGATTTAATATCACCTATCATAAGGCATGTAATAAAATATGCAATTTTAGTTCTGTTATAATCAAGGAGGTGCCAGGGCTTTGTTCACATGAATGCTGATCTAAGTCATTGCTATGTATGTTCAGGTATTCTTTGTTGATGCAGAAAGAATTCACATCATGTCTCCTAGAAACCACAGAAATATTCAGGTGAGCCTCGTTTATTTGTCCTGCTCTTGAGCTTTCCAGCAGTAAGAAACTTTATTCCTTTTACTGACAGATGCTTTTATTTCGTGTATTTATTTAATCTGAAAATACAACTTTATCTTTTTGCTGAAGAGAAGTCTGTTTTGGAGATTGAAAACAATGAGTGGATCTCTGCATCTGTCTACTGAGGAAGAAGCCAATGAGCTTGAGCACAGGCAGGAAACAACTGCAAAACCTAAATTAATGTGGTCATCTGTATCCTCAGGCAACAACCAAAACTGCTATAAATCAAGGAGCTGCACATAAGATGAACATAGATGGCATAGATTCCATATTCAGAGAGATAGTTGTATTATTATAAAATAAACAAGACAGGTAACAGCAGGTGTGACTGTGAGACCAATATGTTCATCATTGTACGGTTATTAATAACAACTGCTTTGCCAAACAAAGAAACAGAATGAAGTTATGGAACTACTGAAGTTTATTTATTTATTATTATTATTTTTTACAACATCATTGTGAAAAGACAGCAGTGTTGTAAAAATGTTCATGTTCAAAATTTTTTAGAGATTTTAAATTCACAGCTGTGGAAGGCAGACTTAAGATGTTGATACTTGACTGCTCATTTATATCATTCAGCTTTGCAAATTCTGATGCTACCTGAAAGAAAAAATGACAAGGTTGTACCATCTTTGGACTTCACAGTAAAACAATTTAGCATCATGTCCTTGCTGAGCTGAATCTGATTTCTGTCTGAGCTGTTGAAATAGCATAACTATATACTATGAGAACTCTATTATGATAATACACATGAACTTTGTGTGTTATGTTTAGAACAGTTATCACAGCCCATAAACTCATAAGAACAGGGGCAATTCACACTATCAGCGTCATCAGATGTGACTAAATATCCAAATTACTGTTTAGTCTCTGAAAAATAGCCAGTAGTCAAGGCAGATAGTGGTCTACATAAAAATTCAGATGTGCTGAGCAACATTTTTGCTCTTCCTTAGCCAGTGGAGTTAATCAAAAGAGCTTCAAAAAATCTGGAATGACAATAATAAAAATAAATTCTATCATTTCTTTCTGTGTTGTCCTCCCATTGTCAATCCATTGTGAAATCTCCAAGAATAAGTTCATGGTGTCGGAATTCTCAAGGTCACCATTTGATATAGTTTTTTCCAGAGAAAAATTTCTCTTCCTCTAACATTCTTTTATTAAGTGCAAGAATCTCTGATATAGGAAGATGTGATTTTCATTTTACACCACTGGGAATCACTGAAAAATAGCTAAGGAATTTTGCTGATGAGTTCCTTGAACTGGCTTATGAAGAAGTGGGGACAGATAATGGGCCACACATGTCATTCCAGATGGATGCAAGAGTTGTATTTATTCTCATAAAACCCAGGAATGCACATTCTGCACCACAGTTGAGGATTAAAACAGATCTTCAATAACTCATTGAAGAACAAATCTTACAGAAGTCTCTTAAAAAAATGGATAAAATAATGTCACTACTAATAGCTTGCTAACTGCCTGAATAGCAGGATGGAAGCTTGGAAGAGTTTTGTGAACAGTCACAGAGCAGTGCTACATGGTGCTGGCAGCCAACTGATTTTTTCCCCCTCTTCCTGGGGAAAATGCTCTGTGAAACTGAAGTTTTTCAATTTTTATCAGGAGGTCATCATTAGGGAAGATTCTATAACTGTGAAAACCTCCATATTCACAGAGGAAGAAACTGAGATGACTCTAATTCAGAATTTCTGCTGCAATAGGAATTGCCCAAATGCCTCAAGAGTATTGAGTTTCCAAATTTCCATCTATTGCAGCATATATTGATGACGACCAGGTTATTTTCCTTCTCTAGAAGACAAAAAGACAATCAAATCATTCTTATAATATCTTTACACATGCAGAGGTGGAAGATTCTGACTATGTTCTCATGGTTATGTACTTGTTTATAAATCAGTAAAATCAGTAGTCAATGCAAGCACACCTACCCAAAACTGTTGCATAACTGTCTGTGCATAACAGACTGTGTAGCTCTACCATGAGTGATTTCTTAATGTTACTATGCTCATCTCTGTCACTTCTTTGGGCAAATCATATTACAGGAATCAATGCTAGGATCTAACATGAAAACATGTGTTTTCAATCTGTGATCATGACTTCTCATATCATAATAATTCGATTTATGGGGACATCAGGTTTTTACTCCTAAAAGAAGTCATTGAGTCATCTTTACTTCACTGGATGAAGCACATCTAGGATCCAAGTTTTGGTAGACCTGGTGATTTAATGATAAATGTTTTCAAGGTTCACAATTCTCATCATGTCACTACTCATGTGCTTATGGTACAGCATCTCAGAACATGCCCTGATCACCTGTATTTATACATCATCTTTTTATCATCTTTCTTGTGCTCCTTTGCATCATAACATTTTGCATTTGACAGAAACTATGAAATAGGACCAAAGTGAGATTTTTTTGACAATTGTTTCTTTGAGTCTCTTTCTCAGAAGATGTAGACTGACATAGGAAAAACTGGCACAATCTCTTTGACCAGCTTGTAAGTAAATTTCTAAACATACAGCTCCCCAATATTGCATTTTCTAGTGAGGGAGAATTCTTCATATTCATAGATATGGAGAATGGGGGGATATTTGGTTTATGTAGCTCAGTTTTTAACTTAATATGTGTTACATTTATGAAAAAAAAAATGTTCTTAGTCCAGGAATGATTTACATAATTGTCCTGTTCCTCCCTCTCTCTATTCATGCACTGGTGAGCAGGCAGAGTGAACAGGCACAGGTTTATATTTTGTGTTTTTTAAGCTGCTTACAACAAAGAGGTTATATTCTGATGCAAAAGTGTATAGTCACATCAGACTCCATCTGATCAGTGGAAGGATGGAAAAAAAAAGACTATATGAGTGGGTGGCAGTTACTGCTGCTACATCACAGCTATGTGGTCCCCTACTGATTTAATGAGAGTTTTACATTGCCTTAACAGAACTGTTTGTCCTAGAGAAGAGGTTGTATAAAAATTGATATGATATCTAAGATATATGTACATTTTTTTTATAATCAAATGTACATAGTATATGTATGCTGATACTGAATACATTTTTATGTGGTTAGCTGCTAAGTGTCTATTTTTGTAACTCTCTGAGGCTCGATTAATTTCAGTTATTTTAGTTCAAGCTGCAGTAATCCAAGACAGAGGTGAAGTTCAGGTCAGAGAATTGTGAGTGAATGGTAAAACATCATGTACCGTTCACTTTACAATTAACACATCTTCCCTTGAGTTGGAAAAAATAGGTTAACTGTGGCTATTTGGACAGAAATCACTGGCCTGTTTAATAGTGTGTGATGAACTGGAACCACTTGTTTTTCATGTTTGTAACCTTGTTCTAATGCTTTTATGCCTATAGAGTCACTCACTTCTTTAGCTAAATTCAGTATTCTGGTAGTTTCATGCACTGATTTCTGGTTATTTCACTATTCTGGTAGTTTCATGCGCTGATTTCTTAGTTCAAAAGAACTAAGGCTAAAAATTTCTGAAGGGGCAGGGGCACTGATAAAAGTTTAATTCCTTCAGGCTGTGTGGGAACTGTACTATGCTCTTTCTGGTCTTTCTTCTGCTTATTGATAATTCTGCTTATTATCTTTTGCATCACTTTGAATGTGAGGTTGCAGACATTCTTTTTTTTACTTGGACGCTAATAATATATGAATAATATATGAATTATTTAGAAGTAAATATCCATATTAAGAAGATTAGTGCAGAGACTCTGTGACCTACTGTGGTGAGAACAATGGTTTATGCATCTGAGAGTAACATTGCCAATTTTTTATGCTGAAGTATGCTAAATTTAACACATACATTAAGGAGATGCATCTGTAGGATGGCTAAAGGACAGAAGGACCAGCACCAAGTTTTGCAATAAGAGTTATAAATAGTTTAGTCCTTAAAGCTAGCTACTACACACTATTTTCTCTTCATTACACATTCATAAGACTTATTTTATTAACTTCTGTTTGCTTCACAGCTCTCTTTAAACCCTTCATCAAGATAACCTTAGACTGGCCACTATATAGTGAAAGACAGTTCATGTCCCAACAGTTAAAATATATTGGCCAGATAAAGGGAATAGAAAGAAGCAGTAGAAAGATGGCTTAAGATCGTGTTATAGACCACTTCAGTCAATAAATAGAGGGATTAGGTAACTTGTCATGGGGTGACCTGGAAAGAACTTGAAAAGATGCAAAGTTATATTTCATTTGATTTCATTTACATGACAGCTTCATTTTTGCAAATTTGCATACTAGATCCATGTTCCTAGCCCACGGGTCTTTAGCTGCATGTGGTTTGTGGCTGGATGATGCTTCCATTTCTGTCACTTGCCTAATCAGCAAGCAAGATGAACCAAATTTCCAGCTTTGGGAGAAAGTGAGGCTGCAAGTATTAGCATAGCTGTCACCAGATGGCGCTGAATACAGCAGCATTCATTTCTCTCTCCTTTGTAATAGGTGGTAAGGCCATTTAACCACTGTGTCTTTCTGCTTAGTTTTAGAAGATGACACAATCTAAATACTTCATATTTCGTTTCATGAACATGATATAGCCTTCCAATTTTAAAATGATTCTAACCTTAAAGTAAATATAAAATGCAAACTAACCTGGAATAATGAGTAAAGATGTATGAGCATTTCTCTTCTAAGTTCATGACCTGAATGAGACCAGCACAATGGAAAGTCACAGATATTAGTTTTCAGACAGAGAATATTAGCCCATTAACTCTCAATCCTAAAAAAAAAAAAAAAAAAAATCTTAATTCTTTTGGCATTCACTAGTACAGCTGATATGGTAGAGCAAAGAGCCTAAAACTGATGAAATATGGGGACTGGAATAATAAGCAATTAGTTTTAATATTTAGTGCTGGTACTTGTTGAAATGGGAAAACGTCATTCACTTGCAGTACTGAAACTAAAATTTTAATTTACTTTTTTTCATACATATAAGAATTTGGGAGGTAGAGGAAAGCTTTTTTTTTTTTTTTTTCCAAATCCCTAAATTTGCTCAGACAGCATAAATCTCTGCAGTTCCCCCAAAGGTACAAATTTAGCTTGTTCTGTATACAACCTACTTTTTTTTTGTATGCCTTTGAAAAATGGCCTATTTCATTACATAAATCTGTATTTTATACCCATGCCTTGTTGCAGAATGAAGGGATGCCTGAGAAGATGGATCCGGATGAGAGAAACTCTATATAAATGCATATTTCTCTTTTAACATAGTTTCCCTGAGTTGAGTTCTGTCCCCAGATGCAAGCCTCCCATCTAAGAAAAGCAGCAGTGAAAATATCATGAAGGGATGTCTGTGCAACATTTTCTAGTGATAAAAAGAATCTCTCTGATAACAAAACCAACCAAATAAAGTCTTTGATAATATTCCTCAGAACACTTGTCCTGTAATAGAGCTAGTCTTTCATGTCCTGGATTTTATCTTGTCTCTTCACTCCTTAATCTTTTATTTATTTATTCTCCTTTTTATCTCATATATAACCATTTCTTAAAATTAGTAGTATTAGTAGCCAGCTTTGCATAGAAAGGTCTTTTGCAGTTGTGGAGGGTTCAACTGAAGGCTGCACAACATACTGCAGTATCTAGCGAACAGCAGAGCTAATGCCTCTGACTAACACCTCTTGTAGTAGAACCTTCTGTTTCTAAAAGTGATTAAGATGCTTAGATAATATTTCTAAATTAAATAATCTATTCAAAAATTGTTTTGTTTTCTGATATTCTCTCATTAACTCCAAAATACATATCTATGCCTATTGAATCTCTTCATCCATCAGCAAGTGAATGTAAAAGCTAGCAGTGTGAGATTTATGATGGTCAGTCTCATTATACAGAATGCTGAATTTTGCATTTATTAAAAGTAAGCTGAATGTGACAAATAATATTTATCATTATGTAAACAGAAGGTCAGTTAAAGTCTTATCAAACATCTAAGAAATCAGGAACTTGCATAAATTTTTATCTTAACCAGTTAATGGGCATCATCTGAGCTACAGAAACTTATTTTGCAAGCGATCTTAGCCTGCAGTAAAATTAAGGTAAAACAATTTAGTTTAAATCTCAGCAACAGAGGTTTAAATGAACACATTTTACCTTATATTTTCATGGGCCAACAGCACAAACATTTTCCAGTTATAGTTGCTCTGATGACATGCGCCAACTTGACAAGCTGTGAAAACTTTTGTCTGACCTCAAAGTCATGCTTTAGCTCTAGAAAAAGAGTGGTAGAAACAAAGTAAAATGTACAGCTGATGTTTTTAGTGCAAAAGTGATGAATACATATTTGTTGAATAGTCATTATTCTTCTTTATCGATTTCCCAATTTATTATAGATAATGAATTTTAAACTGCACAAACACATACATACCAAAATTTGTCCAGTTCTCCCAGAATATAGCGTTAAACTCTTCTCATAGTTTCGCTTTGTTAATTACAGAGCTCTGTAAATTATGCTGCATATGCTCCTAAAATCTGCTTTATTTCAAATGTAACACAAAATCCTCATTTTACTGATGTTTGAAGAGCTCTCAAATTATCTGGCACTACTCTGTTATCTGTGGACTGGAACCTGAGGGACCATCCCAATTTCCAGGGAGGTTGATGAGACCTGAAAGTGGATCTAATAATCAGGCGATATCAAACAAAATCATTTTAGATATTAAGAAATCTTATTTACAATTTAATACAACTATAGTAGGAATTAAGAGATGTAATGTATAGAGCTGTTATTTCTTTTTTTTCGAATTATGACAGAACCATAAAAACAAACTAAATAAATTTTTCCATAAGTTTAATACCCTTTTTTCCTAGCTATTCACATGCACGCCTGAGGCTTTGAATTAGCTTGAGCAGTCCCACATGAACACTGCATCCACTCATGCAGCACAAATGTCACTTTATTTACCAAACATGTCAAATATTTATCGAGAAAGATGTTTTTGAGAAAGATGTTTCTTTTATGTGCATTTTCCTAAAATATAATTATACATGCTTGTATATATGCATGCATATGTATATAAATGATCATGTATGCCTGTCTATTGAATACAGCAATACAAACTTTGCTGCAAACTGTGGTTTACTGTGAAATCTGTACCAGAGTCATATATGGGCAAAAAGATCTGGGAGTAATATTTCACTGAAGAATGAAATCTGAACTAGAAAAAAAAAAAAAAAAAAGTGATAGGATCTAGCTCTTAACTAGTCTCCTTAGACTCCACTTATAATAAGTACCAAGAAATGAGAAGTTCCACAGGGTGATTCATTGAATATGTTTTAGATGTCTGTCTTAAAATGTGATGAATCATCCTCCAGAAGTGACTATTTCTCTTTCAAGGACTCTCAGTTGATCACTACAGCAGTAGATGTCTAACTTGAGACTGGTACCTGATTTTAGCATTTTATATCATGTTACAACACTAGTAAGGGATCCGCTTTCCTGGAAAAGCCCTCAGCTGGGATCCAGCACCAGAAAAAAACACATGCTTGTGCCCATGCGTGGACAGGAGTACCTGAACTCTTGATGTAGTAGTAGAAGTCACCTGCAGCATACTCTGAAGGATCAGCTCAGCTCACACTCTACTATGCCTCTTTTCAGCTGCTTAGACGTGGACATCCTAGGCTCTCTCTGTTGCCCACTGATACCCTCCTCATCCCCCCGTCACCAGACCAGAAGGAAATGGGTCTCCAATGCATCCTACTTCACCTATGATATTGTCTCATTCATCTTAAATGATGCTAGAAACCTAAGTTTATGCAAATGAGTTGAACTCCCCTTTGGCAAGTCAGCTGAATGGACTCCCATGTTTCAGTGTTAAGAGATTACATTTCCTGTTTAATTTATAGAGCCATCCCAGTAATAATATTCACATGATACATATTTAAAGTTAATGATTTTTGAGGAAAATGTTTTCAATGCTGCAGTGCAAATTATGGACTTGACCTTCCTAGGATATGATAAACTAATTTTTTCTAGGAACTTAGGGACAAAAGTGTGTTTAAAGTAGCACGTGTACAACACTAAAAAGCATGCAGTTCTCCAGGATCTGCATATATGATAATTGATCAAATTGCTCAAAGGTATTTTGAGAATGTAATCTGTTTATATATTCCCTCTTTCTAATATTTACACTGATAAGAGCTTCAGAGATGTGTATAATTATTCTCTGTGGAAGTACTCAAGATAATTAAAAAACTTGCTTGAAAATATGCAAAGAATGCATTCAAAAAATGCTTCAATAATCATTCTCTCCTGATTTTATATATAAATAATGTATAACAGCCCAGTTCTATTTACTTTGAAATCAATGGGTATTTTGCCATTAAATTTAATGGCAACAATATCAGGTCCCATGAAAATATTTGAGCATTTTATTGAAGAATAAAACAAAAGTGTACTTTAGGACTTAAAAATGCTTTCTGTGGTATTTTTGAAGTAGGGAGGGGGGAAAGGCTGCATAATTTGCTTTCTTACTCTGATATTCACTTTTGCTCTGTTGTTGACTTACTTTTTACAATAAAGCATCAAAAGCAGCCGTTTTCATCTTCTCATTACTTGAAGGGAGATAAGTAAGAGATTTTTTTTTTTTTTTAGAATTAACTTTTGTAGAATTAATCTTATTGTGTTCTTGAAGCATGAAGAAATGTAGAGATAGTTTTTCTTGTTCATCATGCTAGGCTCAACACCTACTCACATTTTGGGCATAAAGAGAAGTAAATAGGGACATCTGTCATATCCCTCTGATGTTTAAAAGTGACATGGCATTTGCTACCTTTTAATATTGTACAATGTGGCAGTTCTGCCAAGTGTCTGTGCCGAAGTCTTTTCTCTGTTGTTCAACTTGTTGCTCCAAATTTTCCCTTGGAGGGTTTCAAAATTCAAGAGATGGCTTCCATAGCTGTCTCTTCATCTCTGATCATTATTTCCTGCTGATTCTTCAGTATGCTTCTTACTCATCCTGCTCCCTGACCACCACCATCATTGTCCTAGTATTGTTTCTGGGTTTGGTTATGCTAATTGCACTTGGACTAGTGTTACTCTGGATTCTCACCAATTAATTAAATATAAGATCGATCATCTGTATCTCAGATCTCCTACTAGTTTGTGTGATCCGATACCTTACATTTTAAAATACAACATTTTAAAATTAGTTAGCAAGACTAAATAATGGGGACATTCTATTGATTAACAATTGATTCCTACTAATCCAAAGCAATCATATATTTATCATTCCTGACAAAGCTGTATCTTTTAAAGAAAGGCTCAGTCTCCGAAATATATATATATATATATATATATATATACAGCCAGAAAAATCTCTTTAACAGTGTATATATGCATTTAGCATTGGCACAGAACAGAATTTTTCTCTTGCTCCAAAGTTTCTGTCTTTAGAATAAACATGCAAGTACTCAAGTGTAATATTTACCTGTCAAACTGCGGAATTATTCGGCAAAAGAAAGAAGTCAGTTCACTTACCATTCATATATCTACTTATATCTATTTGAAGTATTTGTGCCTTAATGGATTACAGATAATTTTCCTCGTACTTGTAATTCTGTAGAAAGAAAATGTTATGTAGTTTAGGAATTAGTGCTTTCTTTCCTGATAATACTAACTCTTTACAGCATCAAGTTTCTTGCATACTGAAGGATTTCAAATACAGGAGATCTATAAGGCATTTCCCCAAAAATATACATTTTTGTCTTAGAAATAAAATAAACATTGTGAGCAGGCAGACCAATTTCCTGTGGGAAATCTAGAAATGCTGTTCTTTTACCATGAGACATCTAGTGTGCAAACAGTGTCTGATGACATTTTATCATGTGCCAAAGCAAATGTCCTCAGTCCATGTCAAAACAGAGCTTAAAGAGCCTACTTTTTCCTTATTCTCTTCCTGTATATAAGTGCATGACATACACATGCACTTATATTAGGCATCATGCATACACGAATGCACTTATATTAGGCATTTTTTTTTTGTTTGCTTGTATCTGTTCAGATCAATATAGATTTCTCACTTATGGAGTCAAACCTTTCACAAGATTCTCATAACTAATCATCAATTAGGGATTTACTGCATGGATGCATTTAAAATGTTATAATATCTGATATGCCTGAAATCCCTAATCAATATATCCATAATATATTAATAGTAATTTTAAAATACTATCTTAATGTTTATTTGTAGCCTGATAAGACACAAAAAATATACCAGGGATTACAGTATATGAAGCATTCATAACTTTGTTTTTCATTTCTTACATGGATATGAACTCTTGAAAATTATACCTCCTATACTTTCAGGAAGAATTTCATGGTGAAAGGGCTGACTGAAAAAACAGTAGAAGCTAACATGGTTCCTTTTTTTTTTTCTTTAGTGTTTTCTTTAGTGTTGCTGCTCTTCCAGTCATTCAGATTGAATTGCCTAGAGGGTGCTTATAGTGCTTCATTGTACAGTACTATCAGTTTTCTCTTCATATTATGTAAACATTTATGGCAACTGACTGCTATTTTGTTATACATTTTTGTCACACTATCTTTGCTAAGATAATGCCATGTGTATTTTACAGAAATACTATTACAGGATTTTACCCATGCTATATTTCAATTTATTGGGTTTTTACTATATGAAACCAGTTCATTTTTTTCCTTACTTTTTCTTCCCTTTCCTTCCTTCTTCCTTTCCTTTCTTCTTTGATTTCTTGATTTCTTTCTTTCTCTTTCTTCTCTTCTTTGTTGCTTCTTTTCGCAGAGTCTAGTTGGAGGCCTGTAGCTAGCGGTGTCCCCCAGGAGTCAGTCCTTGGTCCAGCCCTGTTCAATTTATTCATCAATGACCTGGATGAAGGCACAGAGTTCTCCCTCAGTAAGTCGGCTGATGATACCAAACTGGGAGGAGTAGCCAATACCCCAGAGGGCTGCGCTGCCATCCAGATCGGATAACTGGGAAGTGAAAAACCACATTAAATTCAACAAGGCCAAGTGCAAGGTCCTGCACCTGGGGAGGAATAACCCCAGACACCAGTACAAGCTGGGGACTGACCTTCTGGAGAGCAGCTCTGCGGAGAAAGACCCAGGCGTCATGGTGGATGACAAGTTGACCATGAGGCAGCAGTGTGCCCTCGTGGCCAAGAAGGCCAATGGGATCCTGGGGTGCATTAAGAAGAGTGTCTCCAGCAAGTCGAGGGAGGTGATCCTGCCCCTCTACTCAGCCCTGGTGAGGCCACATCTGGAGTATTGTGTCCAGTTCTGGGCCCCACAGTACAAGAGGGATGTGGAGCTGCTGGAGAGAGTCCAGCGCAGGGCTACAAGGATGATCAGGGGCCTGAAACATCTACCCTATGAGGAGAGGTTGAGGGAGCTGGGCCTGTTCAGCCTGGAGAAGAGAAGGCTGAGAGGGGACCTGATCAGTGTTTACAATTACCTCAAGGGAGGGAGTGAGGAGGAGTGTTGGCCTCTTTTCAGTGGTGGCCACCGACAGAACTAGAGGCAATGGCCACAAACTGAAGCATCAAAAGTTCCATGGGAACTTAAGAAAAAAATTCTTAACAGTGAGGGTGACAGAGCACTGGAACTGGCTGCCCAGAGATGTTGTGGAGTCTCCTTCTTTGGAGATCTTCAAAACCCACTTGGATGCAGTCCTGTGCCACGTGCTCGAGGTGACCTTGTGTGTGCAGGAGGGTTGGACTAGATAACCTCTAGAGGTCCCTTCCAACCTTAAGCATTCTATGATTCTATGATTCTCTTTCTATGAAGAGATTCTATGAATCTCTTTCTCCCTTTGTTCTTTATTCCTATTGTTTCTTTTGACCTCTCTTTTTTCTTTTTAATAGGTTTTACTTATTTACTTCACCCTCAGGTTTTCTTTTTTTTTCTGCCTTCTCTGCTTCTACATATTTTTCGCATTGTTTCTGTCATTACTTGCCCTTGTTATTGCAACCTTGTCCATTTCTTGCAACCTTGTTTGACATATCCATTCAGCAAGCATTCTTAATATTTCTCTAGTGACGTCCCCTTGTTTTCTGTATAAAAGTAGAGTTCTTGTAGAGTATGTCTACAAGAAATACAAGAGAGGATCTACACAAACTGCGTTCTATACATCTCAGGACTCTTTTAATTCTTTTTCAAGTCTTAGTGGAACTGGTATCCTCATTGGTTTCCTTCCCTCAGCATTATCTCTGTGTATTTTTTTAACTTGTTAGCTGTGACCAGCAGTCACTGTCCTACTGACATTTTGTAGCTCTCTGAGATTCAGAAAAGAAGGATCCAAAGCTATATAATAAAAGTGTACAAAGGTGGTGTATAAAGGTTCTCTAAGTAGCTAAGTTGCTTGGCATGCTCAAACTGCAGTTAAGTTCAATTAAAATGACCGTTTTAGTGCAACAGTCTAGTAGCTGCTGCCAAAAATGGAATTCTTGAGGTGGAATTCAGCTGCGTAGAAATAGTTCATGACAACTAGTTGAGGCTTTGTATGGTGCTCTGCCTTGTCAGTGGCCATTCCACACTGGCACAGATCTCCTCAAGCTTCCCTGGCAAGTATCTGCTAGTGCCATGTAAATGTATTTGTCTCAGATTCCAAAAGACATCTTCAACAGAACCAGGAATCTATCGTTAGTCACAAGAATCCTTGTAAGTGGATTATGTTATCTGGATTCAGATAACTGTATTTAGATATCTACAGTACATGTAAGCAGTCCCTGTCAACTCATCCCGCAGTCAATAGAAGTTGAGGCAATACTATTGAAGGAGACCACCAAGTTATCCACTTTATCCAGATGCAGAGATTAGATTTGTCAGCTGAGCAATTCTCTGGATCATACTAATTATATCATTTAGAGGCTTTAGCCATGTGGTGCCACAGAGTTTCACCTGTACTGTGGTTGGATGCTTACAAGTCCTAGCACTATGGCTGTGAACTGCAAACTAGGATCTAGAATTTCTACTACCATAGGTATAATTGCTCATTCATCTTCTTCTAATGGAAATCATTGTCTTTCTAATTACTGCAGTGCTGTATATCAACAATCTTGAGAGGGTTGGGTAAGACTACCCTTTAGCAATACTGGACCCCAAGACCCAGGAGAAAGTCTGGAGGAAGGAGGATTTTTCCTTGATGGAGAAGGATTGGGTTAGAAATCACTAGCAAGATGGACATACATGTCCAAGAGCCCCTAATAGGGTGTAGTCTTAAGTGCTGAAATTGCTGGCTGATGTCACTGCAAGAACACATTCAGCCATCTTTGAAGGGTCCAGGTGAGGCCTGGAAGATATCCAATGACACTCCAGTCTTTGAAAGGAGTTAAAAAGGTGGCCCAAGGAAGTACCTAAGGTCAGCCTCACCTTGATCGCTCGAAAGGTTATGGAACAGCTCATCCTGGATGCCATTTCCAAACACATGAAAGACAAGAAGGTGATCAGTAGTAGTCAGCATGGATTCACCAAGGGGAAATCATGATTAACCAACCCGATAGCCTTATATGATGAATGCTTGGGTAGCTGAGGAAAGAGCAGTGGATGTTGTCCACCTTCACTCCAGTAAGGCTGTCAGCACTCTCTCTCATCATTTCCTCATAAACAAGTCAATGAAGTATGGATTAGATGAGCAGACTCCGAGGTGAGTTGAAAACTGAATAGCAGAGATCAGAGTGTGATCTATACCACAAAGTCTAGCTGGAGTCCAGTAACCCATGTACCCCAGCAGTCAATAGTGGGTCCAGTCTTATCCAACTTATTCATCAAGGACCTGCACGAAGGGACTGAATGCCTCCTCGGCAAATTTGCTGGTGATATAAAACTGGGAGGAGTCACTGATACAACAGACCGCTGCTATCCAGAGGGACCTGGACAGGTTGGAGAGATGAGTGGATAGGAACCATATGAAGCTCAACAGAGTACAGGGTCCTGCACCTAAGAATAATTCCAGGAATGCACTAGTACAGGCTGGGAACTGAACTATGGAAAGCAGCTCTGTGGAGGAGGACTTGAAAGTCCTATCAGATGGCAGGTTGACCATAAGCCAGCAGTGTATCCATGTGGTCCAGAAAGCCAATGGTATCTTGGGGTGAATTAGGAAGAGTGTTGCCAGAAGGTGAAGTAAAGCAAGATAATCTTTCCCCTCTCCACTGCCATGGCAAAGCTACATCTGGATTGCTGGGCCCAGCTCTGGACTCCCCAGTACAATGGAGACATGGAGTTATTGGAGAAAGTCCAGCTTAGAGCTACAAAGATGATAAGACTGGAGCATATTTCTGAAGAAAAAAAGATGAAAAAAATGGGGCTCTTCAGCCTGGAGAAGGCTCAAGGGGATCTTATCAATGCATATAAACATCTGAAGGGATGTTATAGAGAAAATGGTGTTCAGCTCTTTTCAGTGGTGCTCAGCAACAGGGAAGGAGGCATTGGGCGCAAACAGAATTACAGGAAGCTCTGTCTGAACATTAGGAAAAAATTTCTTGACTGTGAAGGTGACAGCACTGTAACAGCTTTGCCAGAGATATTGTGGAATCTCCTTCCCTGTAGATATTCAAAAGCTATTTGGACAAAAACCTGGGCTCCAAGGAGCCCAGGACTAGAGGACCTTCAGAAGCCCCTTCCATCTTGAACAGTTCTGTGATTCTATTTTTTGTTTGTTTGTTTTATTGATTGATTTGTTATTATTGTTGGGTTTTTTACCTCCAAAATCTAACTAGGCGCATCTAATGAAATAAATATTTAGGTCATTTGTCACAGGCTTGGGTGCAGAAAACCACGTAGACATCAAACCATACCGAAGTTCTGCCTTACACAACAATTACATAATATAGACCATCATTGGATCTATACCAAGACTCACAAATTACTTCTGACAAAAGGGGAGTTTGAATAGTCTCCTAGGTTCAAGGTTATGGTTTTAATCACAGGACTGTCTTTCATCTCTATACCCATTTAAGCTTTCTCCTTTTTTGATCTTGCAAGTACTTAATCTCTTTCATTTTCTTGCTTGTGGAAAAAATACTTGAATTTCTTTCTAAAAAAATCATTTGGTTTATTCTATGTGTGTATGTATATGCATGTGTGCACGCATGGGGACTTTCTGCCACCCACCTACTTTTGAAGTAGTTATGGAGATAAAGATAAATAAATAAATAAATAAATAAATATTTTTATTCTGAAAGATATGCTCTGCATAGCAGTTCTTTCTATACTGCAACAGGTCAGCTCCAACTTCTTCAGAGAAACCTCCTGAAATTGATGTCCAATGTAATTATTTTGATATTGAAATTTTGATAGTGAAATTTCTTTGAAAAGGCGTTGTCAAGAATGTATGAACCATTTTTCAGCCCGGAAGTTGACACCAAGTGTGGAGCCTTGAGATGGCATATTTCAGATTGAACTGCTGTCTAAAATGATCAGCTGCAGATTTTTGTTCTAGCACAATAATTTCAGAGTGCTTTTGCTTATAAGTTTTAGCAGTATGTATGCGTTCAAAAAGGTTGAGTGTTTACCTATAGTAATAAAGGGCAGCATAATACTTGCTTTTCTCTACGCTAGCATCCATGATTCTTGAGAATATAAAAGCCAAATCAAAGAAGAGAAGAAAAGAAAAATCACTTGCTTTTTCCTGTCAGGGATAACAGTTAACACATCAAGTGAGTGTTTCTTGCTCACTTTGGAAGGAATTCTAAGAAAATGTACAGTTAGGATGTGACAACTTTTGACAACAGCGTAGATTTATCTGTTTTTTGTTGTGTGATTTATATTTCAATGAATTCTGAATAAATAATAGATTTTTCTGCAGTTGGTTATTTTAATGCAAAGCCTTCTTTTATTTTAACTTAGCATATCACAAAATCATTGATAGAGAAATGAGGCAAAAAAGATGGCAGTGTGGTCTTATTCCATGTTAATTGAAAAAGGAAGTAAGAAGAAAAAGAAGAATCATTTATAACATATGCACATATCTAAACAGTATTTTTATGTAAATACAAATAAAAATAAGTTAAGCAAAGGTTACAAAGACAGAAAATGTCAGCAGAAAGATCTATGGAGACATTTTTATTCTTTGCATCCCCAGAGACAAGTATACTAGCTTAATTATGCTGGATTTGAGAAGAAGGAGATCAACAAGGGATGCAAAAGGTGAGATAACATATCAGGATAGGAGTAATGCAATGCTTGTTTAAATGGAGAACTGCACCATCTCACTTGTGCTACAAAGAGAGTACAGCCATGAATACTAACAGGGTAAATCATACTCTGAGTTAAAATGTCTTACAGGAGCAGAACAAATAAATGGATATCATGTATACAAGAGCTCGCATGACACATGATAAAAGATAACATATCACCTAAATGTTCCCTAGCATATTGCACATTATTTAAGTAGTGTTTGGTACTTAAAACCGAAAGCTACTGAACTGCTGAAAAGGTTTGGAGGAAGTTATGCTCACAAGTAAGAGACTCCCCTAAATAAAAACAAGTCATTTGTATCACTTCACAGAACTCTGTGCAACAGAAAATATAGGGCATATGTCATATTGCATTAGTATAACAGTAAAAAGAAGTGATCTAATTGCATATACAAAGACCTTATTTTACCTATGGGATTTAAACAGAGTGCAACACCTGGTAGAAATGTAAACAGAGAAGGGCAGAGTTCAGAGTTCATGAAGGCCAAGTCCTTATGAAAGTGGATAATATGCAATATTTATTTGTGGTCCCAATAGAAGGACTGAAGTTTCTAAGCTAGATTTTTCCCTTAGTACCAAATGGCCTAAGACCTATTCTCCAAAATGTTTCTGACAAGAAATAAATGAATGTGTCTCTTTGCATATGAAAAAAATACCTGGAGTTCAGTATTAGAGTATATGTGATTTATTTGCTTGTTTTTAAAATATATATACTGCTTTACTAGGGATGTTTTACAGATATATCCATTGAATCTAAAAAAGTAAAGACAGTGTACCAACACACTAAATATCTCAGTCCTTTAGGTTACTTCTGGCCATCTTATATTATAATGGAAGATTCATCAAAATGGTCCGTTCTGTGATGAAAATAATAAATAAATAAAGCGAGGCCTGAAAGGAAAAAAAAAAAAAAAACTTCTGAAGTTAAAAAAGAATGTTGAGGAGTTCCAGGCTGCTGCTGCATTTTGATTTGGAGCTACCTATAATGCAGGGCCTTTCTGTAGAGCTTGTGGCTGTCATTTCATATCAAATATAAGAATGGGAATAAAAAGCCCCATGTATCTGCTTCCACAAAATTCTGAGTGTCTCACAAGAAATACTCTCTGATAGAAAAAGCTATTAGGTATGAATCAAAAATGGTAAGTATTTTTTGTCCTCATCAGATATCAAAAATGAATGGTAAAAATACTGGGGCCAAACATAGCCACTCCTTTCCAAGCCGCAGTAAAACTTCATAAACAATTTTATTTTAGTGAATACATGTTTTGACATTTATTACAGATCATCAATAAAACATGCCAGTGCAGCTGCTTTCTCCTTGTCCTTGAACACAGGAGAACACATAAAAGGAAATTCTAAATGCAGAAGCTGTTATGACGGTAGCCAGAAAAACTGCTCTTCAAATAAGAAAAGATCTTATTTTGCCTCTGTTAATGAATTCTATGTTTTGAGGCTAGCTGCATATCACCATCAAAGATTATTTTAAAGGTTAAAATTGCATAAGTTTAGAATTTTAATAATATGCATACAGAAGAGTTTCCTTCTGTGGAGCGTGAAAATAATTTCACCAAAATCGTGACATGCACAAGACGTGGTTTTATTTATTTATTTTTATTCCTTTCTCTCTCCCAACTTTTCTCCTTTTTTTTTTTTTTTTTTTAATCTGTAATACATGGCCTTTTTGTAGGACTTAGTAAAATAAAGAGGAATTGTGGGAGAGAAGAAGAAATGAAAAGTCACCAGACATTTTTGTTTGTTATTTTAAAATCAAAACATAAAAAATAAAGTAGGCATTATGGGTATGCATTCACTTTTACCTGGGAGACTATAATCTGATTTGATAACGTGGGTTAATCAGGTTGGTATGATGAAGAACCAATTTTACTTACTGTTCTCTAGTGTTAATGCCTTTTAACTAGGACTACTTCCAAGATGACTTAGGCAAAAAATTGACTGGTACAAAGTTGACTGGACGGAGATACGAGTAGGCTGGAAACCTCATAAGCATGTTACACTAATGAAAGGAGAATGAAGATTTCCTGGATAGTGTTGTTTACAAGCTCCAAACGATGTAATCAAGTATTCTTTTGGAAAGTCCTTTGAATCAATATTTTAAGCGTGAAAAAAGTGAATGTATACTCATTGAATGTGTACTCCCTCCATACCCACCACAATGGTTTATAGCGAAATGGATGAAGTTCTGAAATAGCCATCACATTTATAATTTACTTAGTGACAATCTTGCATGAAGAATTGCAGAAGAAGCACAGTACCCCCTCCATTTTCTCTCTTCTGTTCCCATGCACAAAAGAGTTAATATTTTGAGTCTCAAATGAGTTTAACTAGTCACCTCTATTTTACTAGACCTGACACTAATATTTTATTATTACTATTATTTTACTTTGGATTTTAGCAAAAAATTCAGGATTTGGCAAATATTAAATGTAGCTAATCTTCTGCTGCCAAAAGAAAAAAAAAAAAAAAAAAAAAAAAAAAAAGAACCGAGGGATTGATCAGATGTAGAATGAGCCAATAGTGCATCCGGCATCCTCTTTCCTATTCCACTCATAGTTTCTTGGGAATAGCAATTCATTCTCTACCTATGATTTTGGTTCAGAGAAGATAGCCTGAAACAGATCTTTTGTTTATGTCTTTGGAGATTTTGGAATGGAAACTCCAGAATTTTTATACACTTTGCCAATGTTTTGTCTTTTTGATTAGAGCTGGTTTTAGTCCTTCAATGCTTTGCTGAATTCTTGCTTAGTGAGATAAGAGGAACACATGAACCCTTTTTAATTTTAGTTTGATATTCTAATTTTAAGAAGGGAGAAATATATTGACAGCACTGACACTTCTTAGCTTTTAATTGCATCCCCTTAGAACCTTATAATATAGGGACAAGTGATTCATAAGCATTGATGCAATGTACAGAACAATTGTTAAGAGAAGGGACCTTACTGAAACCAATCATTATATTCAGAAGAAGAAAAGATCATTATGACTGGATTGTCTTCTCTGATGCAGAATATTGTGGGAATCAGAGGCTCCTTTTATTTTAGGAGTAGTTGCTTAGTGAGATATATTTATGAATGCTGAGCTACTGTGCCTTTAGTTTGAATAGGAAGACTGTCTCAGGTCAGTACAGGTGTTGTGTGTAAGATACATTTTATCTTATTAACAAATGATTGATTTTTTTCTGAAAAATATAATAAAAATAGTAGCAGTAAAGGCTGAACAGGAACAAGGAAAGAAAAAAAAAAAGAGAGTAATGCCAAAAAAAAGAGTAATGCCACACATACACGCACAAATATATGTGTTTGTTATATGTGTTTGTATATACTAGTCACATATGACGTTACTGACACAAATATCAGTAGTGCTGGACAGCCTGCAGAGAAAATGAAGATCTCACTAACAAAAAAAAAAAGCCAAGAGTGCTCTTGATTCATGCACAAACATGCACATATGTGCATACACATACACCCCACCCCAAAACATACACAGAGATAGTACATATATTACATATAAGACCTGTGAAAACTAGCATTGACTCAAATTCTGTGAAGAGAAAAGCTGCATTTGAGGTAAAGTTGGCTGCTTTTTAGGATCGTGGTCTAATCCTTCAACATTATTCTGTCGTTGAAGGAAGAATAAAATGTGCTTGTGTCCCAGGCCTACCTAGAACTGATTCAAGCGACAGACTATTCTATCATCAGTGAAATGTAGAAAGGTAGATTTCTTACAGCTGTCTGGTGAAGAATCTCCAAAATACAGAAATGTAATTGAAATCATAATCCAGGTATTCCCTCAGGGCACAGATACACATCTTTTTGCATGGTCTATTTTCACAAAGCTTGTGAGTAGTTTCAGTCCTTTTTGAGAACTCCGAACTTTTGTCAATTTTTATTTAAATTTGCTAACAGTTCTCAGGTTATTAGTATTTTCACAAGCCTTGATCTTTTTAGAACCCAATAGGAAAAGACTCTGTAAAAGGATGCAGATTCTATGTATAATCTCGCATCTAAAATCTCAAAATGTAACCGTCTTTGGGGAGAATTTGCAGCATACCTATGGATATACCTATGGATATTTTAGTTGAATAGTACTAAGATGAAAAGTGAGGAGACTTATAGTCCAGCCCGGTAAATGAATAAAATCTTTTACAGAAGTGAACGGTCTTAGTAGGATAAATTGAAATTCCCTTCTTCATGGCTTTCTCTTTTTTCAAACCTTTACAGAAAGTATATAGTAGAACCTTTCAGGTAGAGAAGGGAAATTAATCTATATCTGGAATGAGTTCTCTAGTCATCAGATGTGGAGTAAGGAATGACCAAAACTGTATTTGCACTTTGGAAACAATGAACAAAATTACGGAAAAATAGATGTAATCCTCTGTTTATTGTTTTGTTTTGTGTTGTTTCATTTTTGAGAAAGAAAGAGGGTTAGAACAGCTATCTAGAGAAGAGAATTCAGTGTTGTATTTCCTGCATTTTAAGAAATATATACTTGTTGCACATGAAAACCTATATACATTTTAAACAAACAGTGTTTTTAATCAAATTCTTGTTCTTGTCTTTTCACAGGGGCTTGATTAGGCAGTTAGGGGACACATATGCCAACTGCTTTAAATTCTGTTCTAAGGCAAGTGTATCTTCCCAGGGAAAGTATGGGAGACTTGGAAATAAGTTTTTTTATGTCCATCTGTCTATCTTCTACCTTCAAAAGCTTTTGGACACATTGATCAGTTTTAATTTAATTTGATAAAGAAGTTGAAGTGTGAGAACTTGTTTTTTTAAATAAAGTTTGTAAACTCCTGTCTGGGTAAAAGAGAGGCCTAAACTACCACCTCATTAAGGCTGCAGTGTGAACTCAGAAACTATCAGCTCAATTTGCCCTACACTATCTCACCAGCACTATGAACTTGCCCCCGAGCGGTCTACAGCCATATCAGAATTAGAGGATGACACATGCTGTTTTCTGTCTATAAAATGGATTAGAATAAGCGGTATTCTGTGTATTTGAGATTGTTGATGTCCTGATTCATATAACAGAAGGAATAACAGTCGTTTCTGTTAGAAGAGTTACTTAGTTGCCTTGCAGCCTTGGAGGTACCTTATAGTAGGCCAATATCACTAATATTTGTCACAAACAACTTCAGAATTACAAGATTAAGAATTACACTCATTCTTTTTCTTTTAATAATACACTTTGGGGATAGAAGGTTATAACATTTTTAGGACTTAGATAATAATCTTGTATTATGCAAACATCCTAGATAATGATTTTCGTATTATGCAAAGATCAGTGTAGGCAACTGTCTAGATATTCACTAATATTAAAGTGAAAATTACTTGTAAATAGTTTTATTTTCTCTTCTATAGCAAAGTTAACAGATGTTCCTTTCAGTCCTTAGTCTTATAAGGGAAAAAAAAAAAAGAGTCAGATTTCTCACCATTTTAAGTTGATATTTATTGTTCAGATATACAGCTATTAAAAAAATGTGGAAAATATTTATCTGATGTTAAAAATTCTCTTAAACCAAGCTGCAGAGATTAAGTCAGGAGCTCATGAACACCTTGTAAAGTCTTATGAACAGGAAATTAAATTGTTCACATAGCTGCAAATTTTCTTCTCACTTAGTGCTCATCTTCTTTATGCCTACATTCCCAAGAGAAGTCCTCAGAACTACTATAAAAAGAAAGAAACAAGAAGATATATGCGAAGAGAGGAAAAGACTTACTTACCTTTGAGTCATCCCAAATCTCAAAAGGAGAGGTTGATATACCTCTACCTATTTGGGAAAAAAAAAAAAAAAAAAGAAAAACAAAAGAAAAATGTAGTATTTAGTTCATGAGCTCTTTTCATGAAACTGTAAAGTTTCTAAAGGTTTGTAAATGCTAAATGTACTGGTAAATGCTGTGTAGGCTGGATAATAAAATATAAATAAAATGTTTTCAACATATACAGATAATCACTTATAATAAATTGTTTTGAAGTAGATTCTTGTCTTAAAAATATTACTTTGTTTATATTCCCTACCTCATAAAAAGGCAGATATCAGAGAAGATACAGAGTTTTATCCCTTTATCTGAAACAACTCAGAAGAGTAGAATCTCATGCTTTTATGAAGTAAAGTTTTTTATACGAAGAAAACTTATATGAATACAATCTCTACAAAGGCTGGAATTTTAGCATGGTGAATAAAAATTTGGCTGTTTGACATTAGGTAATATGTACAAATTTATTACTACTAGTATCTACAGACCACAATGAAAATGTAGCTACCAATGTCTTAATGATTGTGAAGATCGTCAGCTCAATCATTAAAGAGTTTCCATTTCCTCTCCTATAAAATGTTGGTCACCTTTGCTTTCATAACCTATCAGTTAAGCCTCCAGTATGGAGTTTGACTGTAACAAAACATAATGGAATATGTTGGTATAGCATCTGTCTGTCCAGCAAAAACGGAGAAAAGATTAAATCTTTCTCTAAACTGTGCTGTTCATTCATTTTATTTTGTCTATCAAATAAAATTCCAATTCCAATTTCAGGTTATGAGGCAGATAGGAGGAATAAACCACATTGTTATGATTTTATATATGAAGTACTTTCATCCAATATTTTCTTGTCAAAGATTAAACTATAGATAACAAAATGTAAAATGCAACACTGCTCACAGGAACATGAACATTTTCAGTATGTGTGAACTTAGGAACTTCCTGATATTGCAGGTCTTTTATTTTTTTGCCTTTCTCATAGTACTTGGATGCAGGTCCTTCTGAAATATTCAGCCATATATTTCTTTTTCCTGAGGCAATTCTGAAGTCTAATATATTTGAATGAGATTTTGAAGCTAATCAAGCTTTACTGGCTGATGCCAGCAGTCTCAGGAGGTGAATAGTTTCGTTCTGAATGACCAGAAAAACCTTGAATAGGATTGGTCTGGAGCACAAGCTTTCCTGATATTATGGAAAAGAACAAAGTGTTTCTATATCTTCTAGCTTCTCTTCACTACTAGCAAGCCTAAAAGACAGCTATACGTTTTTTTTTATTCTCCCAATAGGTTGCTGAAGCAGTTCAATAGATCAGATGTATCTACAAGCAAGCAACTTGCAGACAATGCTCTCTTTAATGATCCGGCACAAGAAAACCACTTTTTTTTTTTTTTTTTTTTTTTTTTTTTTTTGCATACTAGTTCCCTGAAACTGGACTATACCCGCAAGAGTCATGACTTTGTATAACCATACTGCATTTGTGGTTTGTGTTTTCCCAGTTTTTATGAATATTCCACCTGAATTTGATCTTTCTAACTGTGTCAGAAGACCACAGTTACATTTTTCTGGCAAAAACACAAGACATAAGTGAGTGCAGAAGAGTACTCACTGACACTGAAGCCTCCCAGACTTTCTTAAGAAATGGCTTACCTTGGTGTTTATGTGCTAATAATTGCAAATTTAATTCTAACAAGTGATACTATTTGCATCTAATTTATTTACTTCTGAATTTGAAATAAGACAAGCTATATTCTTGCAGTGTTTCATATAACACTGTGTCTATTTTGGACCTGTCCCTTAATTGATCCTAATGCTGTAATTTTAGTCTAAGAATGAGTTATCTTTCCCTTTAGCAGCTATTTGCCCATATTGGTACTTATACTGATAATGGCTTAATATTTTGTAGGTTAATGAAGACTGCTTCCCCAGGTTAATGAATGACATTTAGAAGTGTTTGATGGCATATTTGATATTGTGTATTTAACATGAGCTAGAATAATATGGTGATTACCTTTTACAATCTATTTCAGTTTAACTTGCTCATTTTTATATTATGGTTCCTCTTTGCATGACTGTTTTGCTGCAGTAATAAATTATATTGAATCGGAATACTTGGTGACTGACACTTTTGTGTTAGTATTTTCTGCCTAGCTAGGGCTTGTGAAAATTCCATTGTTGACAGGAATGCTATGTTCATAGATATCTACCTAGTATGGAACTTTTTCTATAATCTTTGTAGTTCCTATCAAATTTACTGACTTCAGGAACTTTATATTTCCTTATACAGCTTTTCTATCAGGTTTTGAATGACAAAAGCAAAGATTCAATTTCTAATGGGTTGTTAATAAGTACCAGTCCAGTTCTGCGTAGAAACCTGAACTAATGTAGCTGTCAGGATGCTCTGCAAGACAAGTTTCAACACTCAAGAGTGCTTGAATAAAATTACTCGAACAAACAGTATTTTATTGAAGGGAGGGAACTAGAAACAGAAAAAAAAAAAAAAAAACATGATAAACATGTAGAAACTAATTATCTGTTCTCCAAAGAACAGAGGTAATAAATTTGAGCCTTCCCCATAGATTTCTTAATGAAAGAAATGCTAGAACTTAATGCTGTTACCAACTTCCAGTAATCACTTGGTACACTCTATTACCACCCCAGAGAAGGCTTCTGGGTAGCAAGGCTCCTTTAAAAAAGCAATAAATAAGCTTATTTATTACTGCAAGCTGCTCACTAGCCATTTCTCCTAGTTGGACTACTAGGTATGCCTGTCTCCTAAGTGTCCTGCCTCCACCTCTTTATGTTGGATGTGCTCCGAGGAGCTCCTCTCTGCTAAGAGACCACCAATCTCCTCCTGCTCTGCTGAGGAGCATCTCAGCCCTGTAAACCATATGTGTATGGTTTGCTGCCAGGGATGTTTCAAAAGAGCCTTTCTATCTTTTTATTTAGGCCTTTTGAACCTACACTCTACTAGCAACTATATCATTAGAAAGGACAATTTACCTCAGGCTGTTTATGGCATAGCGTATTTGCCCTACTTTTTCACTTAATTTGTGGAGACTACCTTCATCTTAACCTACAGACTTTCTTCTGCTTTGTGAGACAACTATCTTTGAATAGAAATAGCCCCAAAATGTAATTACATGTGGAATGTTGTTTAAACTTGCTTCAGGCGTGCCCATTGCTCAGCTCTGCTTCTTCCTCACTGGGTCCTGGGAGGACTTTTCCCCTCTGTGGCTTTCATATTTCTTCAGGTGACTGCTCTTTTCTTTTAGGCCTCAGGCTATAATGGGCACACTTGTGCTAAGATTATTCATATGAGAGTTTGCTTATACAACTGTTCCACAGATAGCCAAAAGCAGAGAAAGAATAAATCAGTTTATGGTCCTTAAACACAGAGTCACCTCTTAGATGGTAGAAAGCCAACATGAACTGATGATGTAGCAGTTCATTAGCCACTCAAAGATTTCATTATACTCTGGTGCCGAATGCAGGCGTGAATTCAGAATAACTTTCAGAAACAAGCAAACTGCAAGTTCCTGCAATTTGAAATTAATTAATTGCAAACAAAATTAATTTATTTTAGTGTACTACGACAGAAAAGCAGGTTAGCTTTGGCATGTTTCCTTTAGCAATGGAAAGTGAATTTTCTGTTACTTGTGCAGGGCTGAAGTATGTAAACAAGCATCTAAAAATTCCCCTTCAGGAAAAGAGACTGCGTAAGTAATAAGAGCAGAGCTTAAGGGAAAGGTTACTATGGCTACATCTGAATTAGTGAGATATGAGTGTTTTCAAGATCCCAGGTTCGCAGGCACATCCCATCCATAGCAGGGTGATGAACTGGCTAATAGTATACATCCCCTACTACTCTGGCTTCCATAGTAAGGTCACAAGTAGGAAAAAGAGCCTTTCTTTCTGTGTGAATAGATGTTGATAGATGTTGAGCAAGATCCTGGGAACCAATGATTATCGAGTCTTACAATTAAAGCTTGTAAACAATTTACCTTCTTCTTGTATGCCCTTTTAGGGAAGTCTACAATATTCCAGAAAATAACCTTCTTAAAAAAGGAAAACATCATTGTATTCATTGACACTGTGTTCATTTGTAAGAATTGAAGAGTTTGTCATGGCTACTTGAAGAAAAATTGGAAAAATTCTCTTTCATCAATAAATGTTTTTAAATTAACAAAAAAGAAACCTTTAGATATTAAATTCAAGTGTCTACTGCACATGGCTGTGTTATTATTTGGTTAATGTCTGCACAGTAGTAGTGGGTTAATGATAAGCAGGATAAATATGCATAGGGACCTATTTTTGAGGCCAGAAAATGTTTACTGGAGAGGAAATAGGGGTGATGAGTATCATCATCAGTGGTAGGCATACTGGGTGTACTGTGCTCCAGAAACAGTCTCTTTATAGACACAGACATTCTCGGCCCTGAAAGCTCATGCATGAATTTGAGATGGTTTCTGTATCGCAAATAAAATGTGTGCAATGAGTGAGGAATCTGGTTTCAGAGCAATCAATATATTGGGAAATTTCATGCTTAATGGACAAAGAATCAGCTAAGCTACTAAATGAAATGTTCAGTGGCAATAATTTTCTAAGACATTTTTGAATTAAAAGTTTGCTTTTTGCAATCTAGAGAAGCCTCCTGTCAAGACAAGGTCGGTGTAATGAAATGGAGATAACCTGAATAAAACAACTGTATTTGTTTAGTAGAGGAAAAAGGCATAATATATAAGTAAATACATGAGAAAATATCCTTGTGAGGTTTAACACATTTCCATTCTATCACAACAAGGACAAACTAAGGCCATATAGAACAATTATCTTCTAAGAAAAGTAGTAAGAACTATATCTTGAAGGTTTGAAGTGTTGAAAACAGAACTGCATAAAGCATTTGTATTTAGGGAAAATATATAGCTGATTGCATAATCCAGTAGGATTTTTTTTTTTTGCTATGATGTTGTGATTGTACTACGTTGCATTCTAAAACAAGTGTTCCAAATACACAAATTTAAGACAATTGTTTAGAGATAAGCATGATTTTTATATTATAAACATTTCAATATATTAAAATAATGTATATATTTAATACGTATAGTATTTGTACATATGGTATATATATTATGTATAAAATAAACCTATGATCTCTTGTTCCACTGTATATTGTGTTGCCTTAGACACAGTGTATGTTTCTATAGCTTTTCTTTAAAAGTTCAGTAGCTCTTATTAAATTGAATAAATGGATATTGCTCTGAGATACTTTTATTAAGCATGTTTTCTGTTAGTACTAAATATTTGCTAGGTGATAAAAAGAAAGTGTAGAATATCATTAAAACAAGATTAAAACAACACTTTTTTGTTGTTGTTAGATTAAAACAACACTTTTTTGTTGTTGTTGTCAGTGCTTATTCAGAAATCTGTTTGTATTCATAGCTAAATTCTGTTTGTAAGTTTTGATGTTGAGTCCAAGTCCATCTAAGATCTCAGAAGAATTACGATGGTCAACTTTTTTTTTTTTTTCCCCTCCTCAGGACCACACACAATTCTGCAGTCTGCTGAACATTTGTGAAACAAATATTTGGGGCAGTATGAAATGAATATTTTGGCATTGTTTTCCCTTTAAATGTTGGCAGCGTCAAATATGTTTTCCTTGCCATCTGCAGATGGTCTTCAGCCTGTGAATTGGGAATATATTTTACAGATTTACACTAATGAAATGCATTAGGTAAGCGATTTCATAGCTTAATTAATTATTTAAGACAAAAATTATGTTTGTTAGGGTGCACATTTTAAAATAAAAACAAATTTACTCTAGTGAATACACATAGGCAGGCCAGAAACCTGAGCATATTTAGATGCAACATGATAAGTCTTCATGCAATAGGTATATAAGAAAAACATAATTTCCATTTTTATATTATGTAAATGTTGGTTTAAATTAGGTAAATGCCCTGGCTTATCAGTCTTGTAAATATTATTGCATCTCCTCAGTTCTTCCTGCAATTTTCATACAATATATTGAGACAATCATTCATAGGGAAACTGCTGATTTTAAGGATTTAACTGAAGGTGGGAAAATAAAAGCTGCCCTACATTTCACCTTTACCTTTGATTCATCTATAAAATTTCAGAAAAAAAAAGATCAGAAAAAAATTCTTGCTATTTCTTACTATAGGATACAAAATAGATTTTCATTCATATGCCTGAAAGGAATATTAGACCATCTTTAAAAACTGGATTACCTACATATAAAACTACCTCTGAGTTACTAGATAGTACAGATTCCTGACTCCCATTCCTTTCATGTAGCGTTATTCTAAAATGCCTCATAAGCTAAAAAAGTAAGGAATAGAACATGCTCTCCCATTCCTGGAATACAGTCTGCATCACCTGTACTCCCTTATATGAAATCATCTGACTGTCTAAGCTAGAAGAGTGGATTTTTTTAAAAAAAAACTAGCAACCTTTAAAATCTGATTGCATTTTAAGTGAACAAATGCCATTCCCTATCATTTCTGTTCCTAGGAGAATTTAAATTGAAAGTAGATGACTGGCAGATAAGTCTAGCGAGTCTCTAGATACGCTTAGCTGCCTAGAAAACTTGACTCTGGTACCATTCTAACACCATATTTAATACACGCATGTAGAATCATGGCTATATTACTAAAAAAGAGAAAATTTTGAGTAAGGTCTTTCAAAAGTTACAGAAACTACAGGTCCCACTGTATCTACCTGTTTTATCTTTCATACACACGCTTAGAACATCCTATGTGGACAAAAATATATACAGAAGCTAATAATGCTTATACAAAATGACTATGAGCTTCAAATCCTAGCTCTTCCTTCCTCTTTTATTGATAACCCAGACAGCCCAATTGGAATGCATGGTTTTTATTCTCCAATATTTGCAATAGTAAAGCTGTGAAGTTTTTTGGAGAATAGAACAACAGAGAAAATATCCTCTCCATGAAAAACAGTTGTGTTGGCATGGTAACACATAGGGAGGAATTTCTATACTAGATGTTCCACTGAATTTTCCCTTGATGTTGGGTTCATCTGATTGAAATCTCTGGAAATTTTCACAAAACAAATGAGTAAAATAACAGCTAAAAAATCTGATGTATTTTGAAACAGAATAAAATGGATTGTTTCCATTTTATTATTCTTATTAATACTTATTTACACTTAGGTTGATTTCATTTGCATAAATCTCTCTACTCTTTTATAATGTGTTTGGTAGCATATTATATAAAAATAAAATATTTTAATCTAATACTTGAGTGCGACTGATGTGACTACTTCAGAATTGCTAATTACGATTAGAAGCAGGGTAATCATGAGAGATTTTCCTGCCTCTTTGAAATATACAGTAATGCGATGAAGATTATTTCTACATACAATTCTAAAACTACTTTTGGAATGATTTTATACTAAGCTTGATGATGGAAAATAAAAAATAATAAAAAAGCACACTTTGTTGACTTAATTTCCATCAGTAATTCAGTGATACTGACACTAACAGCTCACCAACAAAGATACTGTCTCAGCATTTCTTTATAAATAATTTATAAAGCCATACTTAGCTGTATAGCTTTTAAAAAATGGTCCTTCCCCAAAAAGTTGAATTGCATCATTAAACAAAATCATTGAGAGGGGTCAGGGTGCTTCTTAAGCAGATTGTTCTGCACTCTCTGAAAACTAAGTAGTTAATCTGCAAAACTCTTTTAAAGGTCGTGAGAACATAAGTATGATTTAAACATGCTTTGCTAACTCCTAAAAGAATTACTATTCTATGGTAGCCTATGCTTTACATCCATGCAAGGAAATAATTTTCTAGATAGACTGATGTCAAAAGAAAAGCCATTAAAAAGCAGTTCAATCTGGCTTGACAAGCAAAATTAAACAGCAGCACAACAACCTTCATTTTAAAGTGAGAAATACTACAGCACAAGATTTGATAGCATTTAGCAGTATACACTTTGTACAGCAGCTAATAGAATAAAAGCTGTCCTTCAAGAAAAAAAAATAATATAGCAGTAGCTTGCAGGGAAGAACAGGGTGGTTTAGAAGGCAATTTAACACCCAGAAGTCTGCCCAAGAGTAGGTGCTTTCAGAGCTATTGTAGACAGAATATATTAGAAGCACACTTGGAAAAGGCTGATAGTATTTTAATTAATGGAGAACACTTGTGGGCCATTTATTGTTGCTAAGAATTAAGCAGGCTAATTGATCCAGCACAGGTGCATATAATTGAGAGGTATGCCTAAGATGTGGATTTCACATTTAATTTACTCTGGGAGGTTTGCAGATACAGTGAAAATTTAGTTAACTAAAGTCTTGAAAAGGAAGTGAGCAAGGATATGTAGGTCAGTCCCTGGTAGTTAAAGTAGGAAAGAAACAGTATGACCGAAAAAAAAAAAAAAAAAAAAAAGTAAGTGTGATATAGGAAAGCCAGTGGCATATCACTATGTAAATGGGAGATTTCTTTTTAGTAATTCATAGTTAAACTAGTTTGGCTGAACTGAACTATAAGTATACTGAACTATAACAAGTATTCAGTGGAACCTAGTGGACTAAACCTGATGCCTTCATAAAATAAGTGAGAGTGCAGTAGGATTATATTACACAGTGCTGTTGATTTTAAAGCATAATTCCAAATTCACCTGTCTTGCAATTCAGAATAAATATTTTAGGAAATAAAAATCATTTTATTTTACTTGAGAACTTAGGATCAGATTTCTAGGGCTATTTAGCCTATAACTTCAATTAAGATCAACAAAAAAGAGGGAAAAAAATCTCTAGAGGCTTTAATGTATCAAAACTTTAGAAAAATCTAAGACCTGTCCATGCAAGTACCCAAGCCCACTCGTGAAACCCAGTGCAGGTGATAGCTACCTGTTTACAATAAAAAATTGACTGATTGCATACCTAAATGCAAAGGTCCCAGAACTTGCTAAAAATTACTGATTCGGGATAACAGAAAAATAAAAGACCTAAAGAATAAAACATGACTACTAGCCATAACTACTAGCCATAACGATGATTATCTGAAACCAGAGTTCTGCGCATAGTCTGAGGCCTTGGATTTTTTTGTTTGTTTTCTTTCCCAACCCTAGGAAACAATAACTATATAAACTAGGAAGTTCTCGAGATTCCTCATTTCTCATATAATGGCCCTCAGTCATAGCAAAGTAACCAGAAAAAAGTCTTTACAGCACAGTAGAGAAAATATAACAACAAAGGCACAGTGTCCTCAAAAAATAACCTGTTGTATGGTTGTTAGGAAACCACCTAAAGCTGTGGGACATTTAATATTGAACAGCTACAGGCTGAGAAGTGTGTTCATGGTTCTCTCACTTCCGAAGATTTCTTACCAGTATATAAAGCAGAACCCTTGTTGCCTCCAGCTGTCATGTTTCCAAAGAAAACACTTTCATATCCTGGGAAGTTCATTGGCTACTATCTTTATGAGACTGCTTTGAGCAATAGATTCCAATTTACAGAAGCACCATTCAGTGAAGGGTTTGACAGTGGGTTTTAGGTTCTCCCAGTCATCATTTTTTTTTGGCTTGAAAGTGCCTTTAAGTAGTTCCCTGCTTAGCATTTTTTGTATGTTGTTCTATGACACCAGGCTCTTAAATGAGTAAGAATGCAAGACATTTCACTAAGATCATACCTATATAGTGTTCATTTTCTAGGGTTCATCTATTATTACCTCATTTCCAAACTCCTGCAACTGTGTGTGCTCTTCATCCGTCTTCTGCTCTCCCATCCATCTTCATCATGTAACTGAGATAAGGTATGGTATAACCTAACCCTTCGTTCTTCTCACACATGCTTTGGTTTCCATGGAAATTTAAGAAGATATAGTGGATGGAAGCTGGTAAAAGGCCCCATATATGCGGCCTGAGAGTCTAGGCCCCAACAGTTAAGTTTAGATTCATCCTAAAGGTTTATGTCCTTTCCTGGAACTGTTGTTTAACATATTATTAGCAATGTGTCTAAACACAGGTATAAATTGTTTTCTCAGCATTATCCCTATTTAATACCTAAGGCTTTTTTATTCAAATTCCCAAATAACCAGAAAAAGTGCATATTACTAGATTTTACCAGGCATTAATGTGCCTATAAAATCAAGTTCTCTTAATTATTTGGGAGAAGAGAGGGTGAGTTTTTCTTCTCTACCTCATCCTATTGAATTTCTCTGGTAAATTCTCTATGTAAAGCCATCTGCTGCTGGGAGAAACAAGCTTTTGATGAGAATTTCAAGCAAATTCTTATATCCCAATAGTCCATAAAAACATATTAAGATCATATTACATAAAAATATCAAACAAAACTCAATCTCTAAAATAGCTCTCATCACGGTTTCCTTTAAAATAAGAAATATATTGTGGGTCAAATCTTAACGTGGAAGGTCATTCTCCAGAGACAACTGAAACATACAAGCTGATTTTTGTTTCTTGCAGATTTTATTTATTGTGCTGCTCTACTCTTGAGAAATATATGAGTGCCTTCTTAACTGTTAATGATCATTCAGAATGATATAGAACATTAGCTCTTTTTTTGTTATGACTGAGAAGTAGTTTGTTTGAAGATCAATGAATTCAAATGCTCTGAAATTTGCATGTTTACTCAGATTCTCCTGAAACTTTGACCACTTCATTTAGCTGCAGGAAAGCATTGCCAATCCACATTTGGAGTCATTGAGGTAAATACCCTTATGATGTAGAGCTCTGAATAAATTCCATTCAGACCTTGGATTCTACCAGTCATCTTGTGATGCACCTATATGGTTCAAATTAGATTATATGATAGCTGGTCTCAGTTGCTTCTCATAAGCATGCTATTTACTGTCCCTTAAGGGAAAGCAGTGGTGCAGTCATTTTTTATAATAATAGCTAAGCTTTCTGGATTGGTTTCAGCAAAGATTGATCACAGTGCATGAGAAGGCATCCTTCAGAAAATTTCTGGCCATTCAGTTTCCTGTGTTTTAGGCAGAATAATGGATGTTTTGTCCCAGACATTAGTCCTGAACTCAAGTACTCATCTTGACAAGCTCTATCCTTAGCATCTAGTGTGGACATGGACTGGGATTCATCTACCAATGTTTAAACTTCACATTCTTGGTATAAAATAATGGTTGCATGTGGAATCAAATTTCTTGGAGTGGATGGTTGTCACTGTTCAGATATCTGACAAGACAGTGGTCTTTTCAATGTTATCTTCAGCTGTCTCAGGTGACACTAATCTTCTGGTGAATTTTTATACCCACCTGATCCATGATCCTATAAGACCAGGCCAGTATAGACATGAAGGATTGTTATAAATTTAATTAAATTTAATTAAATCTTAAATTATATAAACATACATCCCAAATATTTTACCTACATACAAAAGACTGTACTACATGACCATTTCCACATCTGCAGGGACTGTTCCTACTATATGCAAATATCTTATATTGGTAAAATGGTCAGTTCTGCAAGCTTAGGAAGTCTCTGGACTCATCTACTCAGGATGTTAATTAACTCATGTAGACATTGATTGATCTAGGTACAGCAGAAGCTGACTGGGGAACTATTCAGAACCATTTGAATTTCCAGGTCCAGGTCAAAACTGGAGAGTTCCTATTAGTCAAATATTTAATTGTGAACATGACCAGGAATTCAATCACCTTGTTCTCTGTCCCTCCACTGTTTCAAACTGGTCCATTAATCTAATCTGTTTAGATGACTAGATGAACAGATTTTGGCCCACATGGAGAACTAATGACTTAGGAGCACCGGCTATGCACACAGGGCACATTCCCAGCTGCACACACAGTTCTAACTATGAGATAAGCTTGATCTCATGCATTTAGGCCATAGCTCTTGGCATATAGGGTCCCTTTATAGTAGTTTATAAGTAATAACTTAGTACATCCTAATATATTTTTCCTCAACTCAAATCACATGCAGGGCTTATGGTGTGAAATTTAGCTTTGATATATAAATGTATAAATTCAGATATTTACAATCTAGGCTAAATTCTGCTCAGGAATCATAATTTCCTCAGAGGTATAGACCTAAATTCAGATCAGAAGAACTTCTCCTTAAGTAGGCTATTTCTCCTCCAGTAATTATAAACCTCTCTGAGGATGTCTAGCTTGCATGCGATCATCACTGTTTATTAAGGTGAATCCCTTTCATAGATGGCAAAGTATGAAAGCAAAATTAGGCTGCACTGCCTTCATTCAGCAACAACAAGGGTATTCTATAATATTCTATATTCAATCATCTATTCTATAATATCCAATTGCTTTAATAGAGTCTATTAAATTTGATCTACTTCATACCAGTACAAGGCAAGAATAACTGACAAAATATTCAAGCCTTAGATATGAGTTTGCCTAAAGAAATACTAAAAATCTAAAATCTAAATTTTATGTCTGAATACTAAACTAAAAATCACTTTCTTTTTAAAGATTTTTTTCTTTTATTTCTATCTACATTTGAAATTTAACCAATATTTCTGATCAATGACTGATTTTAGTCTTAAAAGGTCATCTGGCAACCAAAATTGGTTGTCATACACAGTATCTCAGCTGGCTTGGGTTTCAGTTTGTTTTATACAAAAGTAAATCATAAGTAATACTAATGAATTTTGCATTGAGAGTAAGGTTGGATTGAAACTATTTTCTTCATATTTGTGGAGTCCAGTTGGAGGCCTGTAGCTAGCGGTGTCTCCCAGGGGTCAGTCCTTGATCCAGTCCTGTTCAATTTATTCATCAATGACCTGGATGAAGACACAGAGTGCTCCCTCAGCAAGTTTGCTGATGATACCAAACTGGGAGGAGTAGCCAATAGCCCAGAGGGCTGCGCTGCCATCCAGAGGGACCTGGACAGACTGGACAACTGGGCGGTGAAAAACCTCATGCAATTCAGCAAGGCCAAGTGCAAGGTCCTGCACCTGGGGAGGAATAACCCCAGACACCAGTACAGGCTGAGGACTGACCTTCTGGAAAGCAGCTCTGCAGAGAAAGACCTGGGTGTCATGGTGGACAACAAGTTGACCATGAGGCAGCAGTGTGCCCTCGTGGCCAAGAAGGCCAATGGGATCCTGGGGTGCATTAAGAAGAGTGTCTCCAGCAGGTGGAGGGAGGTGATCCTGCCCCTCTACTCAGCCCTGGTGAGGCCACATCTGGAGTATTGTGTCCAGTTCTGGGCTGCCCAATACAAGAGAGATGTGGAGCTGCTGGAGAGAGTCCAGTGCAGGGCTACAAGGATGATCAGGGGCCTGGAACATCTGCCCTATGAGGAAAGATTGAGGGAGCTGGGCCTGTTCGGCTTGAAGAAGAGAAGGCTCCGCAGGGATCTAATAGGTGTCTATAAGCACCTCAAGGGAGGGAGTGAGGAGGCTGGTGCTGGCCTCTTTTTGCTGGTGGCCACCGACAGAACTAGAGGTAATGGCCACAAACTGAAACGCCAAAAGTTCCACATGAACTTAAGGAAAAAATTCCTAATAGTGAGGGTGACAGAGTAGTGGAACAGACTACCCAGAGAGGTTGTGGATTCTCCTTCTTTGGAGATTTTCAAAACCCGCTTGGATGCAGTCCAGTGCTATGTGCTCTAGGTGACCCTGCGTGTGCAGGGGGATTGGACCAGATGACTTCTAGAGGTCCCTTCCAACCTTAAGTATTCTATGATTCTATGATTCATATCAGTGTTAATTATAGCATACGTAAAATATACGTGTATGTATCAATCAGGAAATGGACTATTTACCACATGACAGAGGTTCAAAAAGTTGCCAAGTGATTTCATCTTTGAAGCATAAATCCAAACAGTTTCCTACTTGTGTCTATTTAGAAATATCAAAAATCATACATACATATATATATATGTATAAAATCCCCATTATCCTCAAAGCTGATGAAAGCATTCAGAAACATGCAGGAACATTGAATACTGCAGTTCCCCTATTTTCAAAGGTGATGTAATTTATCTCTCCATATGTACTAAGTCAGTATGAAGAAAGACACACAGGAAATTCAAGTTTAGAATTCATTATAGAAACATCTAGAGTTACTTTTGTAAATGCCATTAGCATTCTTTTCTATACTGTTTACTGTGTTTTACACACAGAGAGAGAAGTAATTTCAGTAATCTAGAATGGTTGACCATGTAAGATGGTGGTGAATGACTACCTAATTGTGGAATAGTACTAGCAAAATAGCTACCTATAATAAAGAAGAAAAATGTGGAAAAAGGTGATACTCTCAAATTGCTTGTCTGCTGGTAGATTTCAAGGTGTTAACACATCTAACTTGTAAAATGAAAGAACTGCTTAGATAATACATATATATTTAATACAAGCTACAGACTTCCATATTGTAAAACCATTGCTGCAAAAATAAGCATATTCTTTGCTGTGTATTATCAAGTGTTTTGCATGTAGATATATCTTCTGCCATTTCTCTTGGAACTTAGAGTTCAAATGAACTTCTTCAAGAGACATTTTTATCCCATTATCCAGTCTATTTTTTTCTTGCACTATCTTTTATAAATTATTGAGTATTTTGCAACACCAGCAATGAAGCTAGTATGGTCCCTATCCCTTACTTCTAAATACTGAGTAGCTGTAGAAGAAGACACCCAATGATGAGAGATGTTGAATGGAAAGGTAGCACTTATTTGAGACTAAAACTGAGCAAACAATAACTGCAGCATTTAATTAATGAGTTTTCCTATTAAGTCTTAATGGAGTTTAAATTAATATATTTACATTAAATATCTTTACAGAGTCTAGTGTGGATACCTTACATAGGATTCATCTCACTTATCTTTAATGCAACAACTGAGGTGTCTAGCTGAGCTAGTTACTGTAGACAATGTAGTAACTTCCTGAAAGTGATTAATCTGACCTCTCATGGATATCTAATTAAGTATGAGAAGAATCATCCCCTAGGGAGGTTTATATCTTTCTCTAAAGGGAGTCTTGGCTATTTAATTCACATACAAACATTTATCTTTGAGATACTTAAGGAAGGGATAATGAATTTCAGCAGTTTGCAATCTGCATCTGTGATATATGTATAGGACCTTGCAAACCAAACTTTTCTCCAACAATAGCATTCACTTCAGATTCACAGCCATTGACCATTTGCTTGCTACCCATCCTTTCATAACTTTTTTTATTTCTGCTTGCCTCTGTATTTCATTTTGAACAAATTTTCACAACAACCCTAAAATATTTTATTGCTCCCTTTAGTATTCATATCAATAACGCATTTCCAGAGGTGTATTCTGTTTGGCTGTTGTTCAGTGAGCACATAAAAATAATCTCAGCAGCTTTTAAGTAGTTTATATTTATGATTTGCCTCATCTTTATTCCAACTTCTGTGATACTTCAGCAGGCAAAATTCAGATATACACCTACTATTCCTGGGGTAGGTGTTTCAACACTGCTCATACAGAATATGTCATGTTTGTATGTGCAGCCTAAGCTTGGGCAGTCATTTTATGCCTTCATATTACATTGCAAGCTCAATATCTAATTTACTGTCTATTATCCATCATCTCTAGATCTCCTTCAGCGTTACACTTTTCTAGGACTCTCCTTCCCTTTGAATTGCAGTTCAGAATATTTTTTCCAAGATGTATTATCTTATATCTTCTATTTCAAACCATATTTTATTATTTCTCACAGATACTTCTAACCTTCCTGCATGTTTCATCTATATTATCTTATTTCCTTCAACCTTGTAATCCCTAATGCATGACCATGCACATTTGAAATCAGCAAGTAAATTTTAGCAGCTGTGTAAAAATGTCTTTGATTAGAGCTCACTCAGCTCAGTTGTCATGAATATAGTGTACTCTATTGCATGCTTACGGTATAATGATACCAGTGTCCATGGCCTAAGCTGCACTTTGCCATTTACATAGGTTCAGGTATAAAATTTCCATTTTCTTGAAGAAGATGGTTACGGTTAATTTAGAACTGTAATTTAGATATCAGCATGACTACATTTAAGAACCATAACAGTAATGAATGTGAATATGGTCCAAATGACTTCTAAAATAAATATCAATGGAGAGAGATCACCTGAAGGTCTCCAAAAGATGAGAAATCAATTTCTGAAGAGAGTTTTTGTCATTATTAATCTTCTTATAATCTTGAGTTAATGGTGAAAGGCCGAGCCTACAAATGACTTGAACAAGTGTTGCAATTTTGTTTTGGGGTAATAGGTTTCATTAAGTAGCATCTTTGTATCAGACTGTGGGATAAAATTGAGTGATTTCAAGGATTATGAAGTGTTAGGAGTCTTCTAATCTATTGTCTCCTAATACTCATGGATTTTATAAAAGTGGGACAAAAACTTTTCCTTAATATATCATTTGAATCAAAATTAATGTTTCTACTCTATCATCACCTATGAGCTCTCTGCAGCTGGCCATGGTCCTCTCTTCAAAATCAATCCTGGATTTCATCTTCTAACTCGGTATCAGTTCTTGAGCTCTCTCACATTAAGTTTTATTTATTATTCCATTGCCTAGTTTACAGTTAACATGACAATGAAACAAGACAATCTCAACATTTTTAACTGAGATTTTGCATGACACTATAGCAGATGATTCAGCTGTTTTTTTTTTTTTTTAGTTACACTGTACTGATACTTTTACTTTACACAGTAGATTAAATTAATAGGAGTCATACACTTTTTCAAAATATGTTTTTAAGGGGTACTAACAAGCAGCACCACATGCCCGTGCTTATATAACTATTCCTGAGTATGTAAGGGAAAAAGTAGAGACAAAAGGTGAATATAGCAAGAAAAGGGATAGAATGGTTAACTGAGAGAAATAGAGGAATTTGTTTAGTGACAGCTCAAAGTTTTAGTCAGTTAAGGCTGAGCAACTGTCTTTGGAAAATCCTTCATAAATAGTTTGTACCCTAAAAGGTTGTCCATTCTGTATTTCAGTGGTGGTATTTCTGCAATGGATTCACTCATTAAAGTACATGGATGTTGATAAAATCACTCTTGTAGGTGTCACTTTTTCTCCAAAATAAAATTATTTCATAGCCTTGGGTTAAGGATATGGACCTAGAAGTCTTGGCATACTGTTTAGATCAGTGTGGCTTTGGTCCAGAAAACTAGCCCCAGACATTAAAACAAATTCAGAGCCAGGTATATCATTTTGACTCTGAAGTAAAGTGAACTATTTTAAATTGCAATCTCTTTACAGGTTTCACAACGGAAGGCACAAAAGCCAAAATCCAGTTTCATGATAACCTGTGCACATCTGAGATGTTTCATTTAGAAAAAGGTGGACAGAATGCACCTTGACCTGTCACTGGACACCACTGAAAAGAATCTGGCACCATCCTCTCTGCATGATCCCTTAAGTTATTTGTACATGTTGATAAGATCACCTCTCAGTCTTTTAATCTCCAGGATAAACACTCCCAGCTCTCTCAGCCACTCATTATAGGAGACATGCTCCAGTCGCCTAATCATCTGCATAGACTTACACTGGACTTTCTCCAGCAGCTTCATGTCCATCTTGTACAGGGAGCGCAGAACTGGACCCAGTACTCCAGACGTGGCCTCACCCGAGCTGAGTAGAGGCAGGTGGGGGATCACATCCCTCAACCTGCTGGCAACATTCTTCCTAATGAATACGGGATACCACTGACCTTTTTTGCACATTGGTGGCTCTGGTTCAGTCTGCCATCCACCAGGACTCTCAAGTCCTTCTCCAGAGAGATGCTTTCTGCAGTTCAGTCTTCAGCTTGTACTGTGCCTGGGGTTATTCCTCCCTAGCTGCAGCAACATGCATTGTTCTTGCTGAACCTCATGAGTTTCCTCTCCACCCATCTCCCAGCCTGTCCAGGTGCCTCTGAATGGCAACAGAGTCCTCTGGGATATCAACCACTCCAGATTTGTATCATTAGCAAACTCGTTGAAGGTCCCTTCATCCAGGTCATTGATGAATAAACATACTATAGATGCCTGGGACATCTCTAGCTACAGGCTTCACAGCTAAGAAATTTAAATATTTATTTCTCTATCATGCCCCCCCTTCCTTATATTTTTACCAGTTACCTATCAGTGCAAGGATTCTACCCGATTTTTCATTGCTGTCTAAGTTCTACAACATTCTTCAGTGAAAAACTGTTGAATATATTTTAGAAATCAAAATTAATTGTCTCTACTTTGTTTTCACCAACAGCCTGCTAATTTACTCCTTCAAAACACTGACTTGATGTGTGAAGCATTTATAAATCCATATTTATGTTTTCATATTTACTGCATTTATTGTTAAATTCATGTGTTTACTCATTTTGTTATTTTGGTGTCTACAAAAATGGGCAAATTTTTCATTCATCAGAACATCTTTTAATGGTTGAGGACACTCTTTACCCCTTACTTTTCTGGCATATCAAGATTGTTCTGAATGTGACACAATGGAGCTAAAGGTTTAGGTCTCATGCTTGACTTCCTTTAGAACTTTTGGGTGAATATCATCTATTTCTAGTGGCAGTTATTACTTTTTGGGAGGGTTTTCTTTCTATAATGTCTTCTAGTCAAACTTTCATAATGATAAGATAGGCAAGTCAGAGCATGGTAATTCTCACAATTGTAAATTAATAAAATCCAAATATATAATAAATTTCATTAAAATACTATAAAATACTATACAAAGTTGATCACTCACTTGACTGGGCTTATTATGAACACTAGAAAACACTGAAGTCTCCTGTTTGTTAGAAATTAACTGTTTCTCACTGAAAGGTCTAGAGCAAAATCAAGAATTTACATAACTGAACTTGAAATCAGGGCCTAAAAGGAAGTGAATTTCAGCTTTTTTTTTTTTTTTGGTGATGCTACCACTGATTATGCTGTGTAGATTATATACATTTGCTCAAACTAAAAGGTTGATTTTTTTATATTTCTGCATTATCTGCAAACAAAATGAGTTGCTACTGTTGGATATAATGGATCAAATTAATTGCTTGTGTAGCTGCAGTACAAACAAAATGGTTGGGTTGGATTTATTATAGAGTTATATCAAAGTTCATACTAGCTTTTTGGCACCTTTACAAAATGAAATGACTAAGAAAGAAAATAAATGTCCTTTACAAGTGCAGAGCGTACTGATTTGCCAAGATAAAAAAAAGATAATAGTGATATTCATTCCACTTCATATCTAAGTTTCTTGTGTACCTTGATCCTGAGATAATATAATAATTAAGGACCCCAGGTAAATGCCTGGGGGCATTTCCTCCTTCTCCACCCCACCTCTACCTCCCGCCTTCATGGTAGAAAGCTTGAAAAGTTTTTAAAATTCCTGCTGAGATTAGGAAAAGGAATAATATATCTTGAAGATAGGGGAAATACACCTCTGCCACATATCCTGGCAAGCTCAAAACAACTTTTCTGATTTAAAAATTTATAGCGTCACATCGGAATAAAATTGACTGTTTTGATACATCCAACTACTTAAGGCTTACCATGTCAAATGTGTAGAGGCATGCAGAGTCCTCATTTCTTAATGTTTTCAAAATATTGTGCTGATATAATCTCTAGAGAAAGGATAAAGATCTATTTGAAAGAGAGCTGAACACATGTGCGGGTATTCTATCTGCTTTTAAGAATAATAATAATAAAATAAAACATGGGGGAAAACTATCACTCTACTAAAATGTTAAAAGGCTCAGATGTAATCACTGAAATCAAACAAGAAGGCAGAAAAAGAGCATTCCTAACTGACTGCATATCAAGGATCCAGGATTTATACCAACATCCACTGCATAGAACAGTAGATGTTTCCCATCAACCTCTTTGTGTTGGAGAGATCAAAAATGCTGCTAAGCAGACAGACAAAAATGTTCTCCATCCCACTTAGTTCTTTTACAGCTGGTATGGGGTCTGTCCTAAACAAATGAGGATGATAGATCTTATATTCTATATTCACTTTTTGAGAAGGAGTAACAAAAATCCGTGCGTTTATGAGACCCTTCCCCTTCTAGGATATACAACTTCAAAGTTTCAGTGTGCATTTGTTTCATTTGTTTTAATTTCTTCAGTTCCCATCACAGCTCTAGTTTTTAACTTCTCTAAGGAAGTCAAGCTCTCTAAACGCATGAGCTCTCAATTCCTTTACTATGTTTACTGTCAAAGGAGGAAAGATCCCCATTATCTTTCATAAACTATTTCATCTGTCTGAAAGTCCTTTTGTTTTGATCCTATGTAGTCTCGTTTAGGGCTGGGATTGGAGGATGTCTCCTTTTGCTCTTACGGATGGCCTCACATACGGTTGGTTTTGCTGCTCTGACCATCAATGGGAGTACCCCAACAAGCTAATTTGGAGAGACCAGAATAAATAAATAAATAATATATATATTTGTACATATATGTATATGTATATATAAGATTGTAGATTTCACTTACAAAAGGGAACAAAAAAAAATGAATTAATAATGAAGTTCATGAGCATTCTGGAAATAATATACTGAACATACATCCCTTAGTGACAGTATAAATATCAAACAGAAGGAATGACAATGTGTAACCCTGTGGGATATGCACTGATAAATCTCCCTTGGAGGTTTCACATGCATTCAGGGAAAGGATTACCCATGTCATGCTTAATAGAGAGCACTGATCCAGCACATGTCTATATCAGGAAGTGGGTGGCAACAGCTATTGCTAAGCTACTTGCATTCCACATATGCATGGATGAAGAAATCATTTAGCATTCATAATGCCAAGTGACAGAAGCTTCCTCTACAAGACATTTTATATGCTTTTGTGGTCAAAGCACATGGAGAGAGCCACCCACAGTGGGTATTTCATCAACTAAGCGGTAATGTTTTGCAGGTGGGGAAGAAAAAAATCAAACAAAAACAAAGAGGGAAGAAAGATAAAGAAGCAAAGAATAAAGAGTAGAGTATTCTTGTGTGCTGGAAAGATAAAACAGTGGCATTGAAATCAGAGAATCAATGCTGCTGTTTTAAAGCACATTGATTCAGCCAGGGAAGTTATGGCAAAGTTCCAGGAAGGCGAGAAAACAACTGAGGCACTGCTGTTCTCTCTGGCTGGAGCCTAAAGGGAAATAATCTGGGGGTAAGGGGAGGGGCAGAACTCTGAAGCTGTGGTATTGAAGCAACATCAGTAAGGACTGGGCTGGAGTGAGAAAACAAGTCCATAACACCACATTTAATTCAGACCTCCTTTTTTTTTTTTTTTTAAATCAATTTTAAGCCTATAATTAGTTGATATGGGAGTGGTGTTTTAAAATTGTGCACCACTAACTCTTAAACCACAAACTGATCCTTTTTCAGTTAATTTCTCCTACAGAACAGGCATTGGAGAAGATTTCCATGAAATGTTACATTTCAGCCATTCGTTTTTACTGATTCCTTAAATATTTATGTCATGATCTGCCAGGTTCTTCCTCTCAGATACAGCAATGGACTATGCAATTCTTTGTATGCTATGTGGATATATAATAACAAGAAGTGAGTGTGCATGTATTAACAACTGTTAGAGGCATATGGCACTTTCAAAGCCGGTGCAAATATTTACACACATGTAGATGTTTGCATGCAGCACTATTTCTTCACTATTACTTTACCAAGCAGTCATTGCTGCAGTCTACAGCTTTTGTTGTGCAGAGTTTAGGAAAGAAGAAAAAACAAATAAGCAACTTTACTGTAAGCTCAAATGAACAGCAGGATATGAAAGCATTCTCTTCTCTTTTCTTTTTAAAGGTATATGCATTTCTAAATAAACCTGGGAAAGCTTCTGTTCTTTTGATGTGTCTTACAAAATGTATGTAAGACTGCAGGTTAGAAAGATCCAAGATCTCAGGAGAATCACAATTCAATACTCAACTGCAGGCTGAAGCAGGGCAAAAGAATACCTAGAACAAATGAATTACACAGTGAAGAACATTTTAAAGTCAAGTCCATGGTAGCTGGGCTGTTGTTATTAATAGCAACAATTATATCTACTTTAAACTTTTTAGTAATGGCTTTATTTCAATTGCCTTGGTCATAGTGATACCACTCAAAGAGGAACATGATAATTTGTTCATTTTGCTTTTGATGTGCCACTGCAGTTGTGAGTCATGCATAAAGTTTAATAAGCCTTGCTAATTTTCTGTCAATTCAAGGGGCTATTGATTTTACCCATTATAGGTATTTGGCTCAAATTCATAAGAACCTCATTTGTAAAACTGAAAAGCATTTAATTCACTGAAACTGAATGCTAAGCTGTATTCTAGGCAAAACAAATTTGACCTGAATGACCACCCATTTCATGGGCCAAGACACACCTATCCTGAGAAACAGTTATGCTTGGCAAAGCATTTATTTAGAAATGCTCTCCATGTTCATTTCTCCAAAACAGTCACAAATAAAAAGAAAGGCATTTTCAATGGTCAGGAAATATAATCACAAAAAAAATTAAGCCGTCTTTTTGGCCTTTGACATCATCTGTGACAATTGTGTTACAATTAGGCGATATAATAATTCGCTGGATGCACTTATGTATTTCTGTGCAGAGCTGGTGTTCAGGACTAGTGTTATGAGAAATCAGTGTTAAAAACCCATCTAGGGCCCATAGGTGTAAACAGTGCAAAAGAAAGGGGAATTTTATTCATAAAGTGAAGAGTTATAGAATGTTGGCTCTTCTAACATGTAGGGGGAAGTAGAAACTTTATTCGTGAAAAGTAAAAGCTATATTATTGTTGTATTACCATTTCCGTTCACTGCAACAAAGAAAGCAGTCCTGGAGACACATCAGCTCAGAGACCAAGAAACAAATGAAGCCGAGACCTCAGCTGATACTTTAAAGAATATGTTATAAAAAGAAAAAGTTTTTCCATTAGTGCTTTCTAGAACAAATGATATTTTGTTTGTAGAAAAAAAAAAAGCATCAATTCACTTTGTAAAATGGTTGAACTGTAAAGTACTAAAGGCATGCACATAAATCGATATTTTCAAAGTACGGTTGCTAAGAAAGCTTTCTAGCTTTCCACTCTAAATTACTTTTATTCGATTTATATGGAGTCTAAATATCTTGGCTTATGCCTATTATTTTCCTTTTCCTTTTTAATTTTACTTTACCAATTTGTAAATATTTTTAATAACTAATACATGAGTTCAAGCCTATGTGAAAAAAAAAAAAAGTCTTTATTTGCTTCAGCCTTTACTGGGCTTTAGGGATCAAAGGAAATATCATTATGCTTCCTATTTTTTTATATATTTTTTGAAATTGCTATTGTTGATTTTTTTTCCCAGCACTGTTATTTTTAAATAGTGCATTAATTCTCATTTTGGTAACACTGGTTTTATTCATATGGAAAGAAGACCTGAACTTCTGAGACTAGATGTAACAACTTTGTCCTCAAAAAGTAGTCAAGATTGTATTCTCCAGTATACTTTATCTAAGATACTGACTTCTCATTTCATTCCAGAAATTCCAAATAGTAAATCAAAAGTCACCTCACAGAGTCTCTCTAATAATTATGAACTATGCAGCTGAAGACAGCAAACGAAGCCCATGAATTTCATCTGTGGCTATATATACGTATGTATATATATAACGTCAGTTATTTATTTCTTCTTAAATACATCCTACTTCATAAAATCATTCTCCCAAAGGCCTAGATATTGTAGATCTAGCTAGAAAAAGCATCAAAGATTTGGGATTAGATTCTCAAAAAAAAAGTTCAATTATGACAGCACTTTTCTATTGTCATAATTCCTGAAATGGAAATATCTTCTTTCTTTATTTTTTTCTAGCTATAGTTAATTTCTATAACTTGATGTGTATTCAGTGTTCTCTTACCATATCCTCTCATTTTCTGATATTTCTGTCTACCTTAAAGGTTTGTGAAAGACAGTGTCTTTGTGACAACTAATAGTCTTAACTCATTCATTATTTACTGGTGGACTGAATCTACTCTGTGCACAGCTATCTGGTTCTCTTGTGTTGAGTGCGTGGAGGTCCTCTAAATAGAACTGGTTTTGTATGAGGCTTCTTTTTGTAATGGATAATGACACTGTGAAAGGCAGGAAGATTTGCATCTTGCTCCAGATAACAGAACTAGTTCAGATGGGCAGGATATCACAATTGACCAACACTCCCAGATCCTTTTCTACTGTGCAGTTCTTCAGCCACTCTGCCCCAAGCCTATAGTGCTGCATGGGGTTGTTGTGACCGAGGCGCAGGATTTGGCACTTGGCCTTGCTGAAGGTCTTGCCCATTGATCCAACTTGTCCAGATCCCTCCGCAGATCCATCCTACCCTCAAGCAGATCTACTCTTCCTCCCAGCTCAGTGTTGTCTGTAAATTTGCTGTGAGTTCAGCCAATCTCCTCATCCAGATCATCGACAAAGATAAAAAAGAGGATGGGCCCCAACACTGACCCCTACAGAGAGCCGTTCATGTCTGCTCTACAGAGGGATTTAACTCCACTCACCACCACTGCCTGGGCCTGGCCATCCAGGCAGTTCTTCACCCAGCAAACAGTACACCGGTCTAAGTCAGGAACTGCCAGCTTCTCCAGGAGAAGGCAGTGGGAGACTGCATCAAAGGCTTTACTGAAGTCAAAGTAGAAAAGTAGGCCACTTACACAGCCTTTTGCTCATCCAATAGGTGGGTGATCTGGTCATACAAGATGATCAGGTTCGTGAGGCAGGATCTGCCTTTCATGAACCCGTGTTGGCTGGGCCTGATCCCCTGGCTGTCACACACATGCTGTGTGATTGCCCTCAAGATGATCTGCTCCATAACTTTCGCTGTTACCGAGGTCAGGCTGACAGGCCTGTAGTTCCCTGGATCCTCCATCTGACCCTTCTTGTAGATGGGTATCACACTGGCAAATCTTCAGTTCTCTGAGACCCTCCCTGTTGACCAGGACCGCTGATGGATGATGGAGAGCGACTTGGTGAGCACTTCTGCCAGGTCCTTCAGAACCCTTAGGTGGATCCTATCTGGCCCCATAGACTTGTGGGTATCCAAGTGGAGTAGCAGGTGACTGACTGTTTCCTCCTGGATTATGGGGGGTTTATTCTGAACTCTATAGATATCTTCCAGTCTGTCCAAGTCTTATAACTTATAAGCATTTCCACCAAATTAGAAAAAAAATACAGAATATGCATGAATTTTTAGATACCATTTTAATGTAAAAGCTTTCATTTATATTTTAAATGATGAAAAATAAAGATCTCTAGAAACTTGTTGTCACCTATGAGTGTAGTAGGCGGTAATGCTATTTCAGTAAGAGAAGAATTAGACCTTTAATATTCAGCGCCAAAATGTTTACATAATGACCACATTTATTGAATAGGTTTACCTCATGTCAGATCTGCAGTTACCTTTTTTTTATGATTTATTTTTGAATGTTTTATGACCATATCATAATTTCATAAACCCCTGCATAATAGAATATTCTATTTCCAAAATGGAGTTTCAAGAAACCTAGGTCACCATTCATTCCTAGTTTCTAAGATGCACAGAAATGGTACATTGAATGCATTCCAACTGAGAAAAACTTTTGAAGGAGTATTACTTTTTGTGTAGTCTATCAGTCCCCGGAGTGCTGTTAAGATGTTTGGTTGGAGATAAATAATCTTTATTACATTTTCTAGCCTGCTTAAATTTCAGAGTATAAAATCCCCATGCTCTCTTGATTACCTTTGGAAGATCAAGAACTCTTAGTCAAAATGGCTGTCTGCTTCAGATAAGAGAATTAAGGTATCTGGAATCTGCCATCTGAAGCAAGCATGTTAGCATATATAGCTTAAATAGTGATTTCACTGAAGGACATTTGCTCTTTCAAGCATCTCTTCCTATATGTGTATGTGAATCTCTTCTTTTTGCTAATAGATTGCTCTGCTTTTCTGCTTTCACTAACACCCCAGCTGTGCTCATGAATGGCAGGGGCACAAAGGGAGCTTCCCATACAGATTGCTGCTGGGTCGCTTTATGTCAAAATATCAGTAATGGTAGTTGTTAGGATGCTGCTAGGGAACAGTACCATTTCTTGGGATGTATAGTTTGAAAAGAAGAGAAATATTGATGAAAATACAAATTTATTCTTGTAGACAAGCTTAGAGAACTTTATAAAACATTTTTATTTTTAAGTTAAAAGGGGTTTAATCAAGAAAACAGCTCAGCAAGCAGCAAACTACCATATGTTTTTAAAGCGAAGTCAGATATTGGTGTTTCTGTTTTCTAGCTTTTCTTGTCCTTGCTTCAAATTCTACCTGAAAAGAAATTAATTATAAAAGGAGTTTAAAATTATTCATCAGTTTTGCAATATTATAAAACATATGACATTTTATTTTGTGAGAATTGCTAAGACTGTGAGATTCTGCAGTAAAGGTGGGTGAGGAAAACATAGTTGACATTTTGAATCCATTTGAGAGTAGTGAGGAACATATTTCTTCTCTCTATGGGTGTCACTAAGCAGCATTTTCAGAACAAATGTAATAGTTGCTATCTATCTGAATTGCTAACAATCAAGTAGGCTTATTCTGGATATTTTATGATTATTTTCAGACATTAGTACACTAACTTACATTCTCTTGCTTAAATTAGTTCATTAGATTTACACCTGTATCTATGTATTTCTTAACAGTGAGGGTGACAGAGCACTGGAACAGGCTGCCCAGAGAGGTTGTGGAGTCTCCTTCTCTGGAGATCTTCAAAACCCGTTTGGACGCAGTCCTGTGCCACGTGCTCTAGGTGTCCCTGTGTGTGCAGGGGGGTTGGACTAGATGATCTCTAGAGGTCCCTTCCAACCTTAAGCATTCTATGATTCTATGATTTACATATGCTATTGAGAATACAGGAATAAATGACAAACAAAGAGAAAAAAAGAAAAGAATAAAAAGAAAAAGATTATGGATTTTAAGATGAAGCTTTTTTTTCTTCTTAACTACAAGTTAAGAAAATAAACAAGTGTAAAAGTTCTTTCTCTTCGCTTTGTCTTCTACATCAAAGTTTCTGATGTCTTTCATGCCTACTTTTGAAATATATGCCATAAAGGAAGATACACATCCAAGGAAATATGTATCCAAAGGTCTACTTTCTTTAATGAAGATGACAAAGTTGAGGAATTAGTGAGATAGTTTAAACTGCGAAAGCCTTGAGAACTACAAGAACTCTGTGTCCAAAACATGCCCAAATTCTTGCACCTAAACCAATTTACAGGTGTTCTGCCTTCCCCAGCAGCCCTGCTCTTTTAACAGTCAAAAAATCTCATCCAAAAGGTCTTTTTGCAGTCCCTGTTACTGAAACTTGTAATTAGTGATGAGGACTGGAGAAAGACTTTTGCATTCCCAAACTGTATTTTTATAACTGCACACTCTGTAAGACTGTGATAAGCCCTAGTGGAAGCTAATTAGCTGCTTTCGCCCCACCAGTCATATCTTCCACACATTTCTGCTTCCGTTTGAATCTAATAAGTTATCTTCTGGTCTAATAAACTTTACCTCATGAAAACAGCCATTCATAAGCATGGCAGTTAAGCAACTGCCTTGTAAGCACTTAGATCCTGAAATCCCTATACCAATGCCCTTTAGTCTTGGATACTTGTGGTATCCAGTTTCCCCTATCACATATCACTAGTAGTTAATGCTAAGTTTCTGTGTGTGGCCAGAAGCATGATGGTTTCTGGCCATCAGTAGTACTGAGCAGCTCAGCACACTACTTCTTTCCATAACTCTTTTACTTACCAGACACCATTCTATAGGCATAAGAATACAGTGTTTATCAAATTCATTTATGCCAAAATGTAGTTGGTAGTATGATTTATCCAGCAACGGATCTATTGCTACATTCATGTTTCCTATGTATTAGGAGAGCAGGATGAGGAGTGGTATTTTACATGAGATAAACCAAATATATGCTTGGTAAGAAAAAAAAAAAGAGCTACGGGGTTTGCTGGGAAAGAAGCATGATGTCATGGATTCTAATCCTTTAATCAAGCATAAAATAATCAAAATATTACAGTCATACAATGAGGAGAAAACATCTCCCCAAACAAGCAACATCTGAGTATGAGGATCATATATAACTTCCTTCCTTCCTTCCTTCCTTCCTTCCTTCCTTCCTTCCTTCCTTCCTTCCTTCCTTCCTTCCTTCCTTCCTTCCTTCCTTCCTTCCTTCCTTCCTTCCTTCCTTCCTTCCTTCCTTCCTTCCTTCCTTCCTTCCTTCCTTCCTTCCTTCCTTCCTCCCTTCCTCCCTTCCTCCCTTCCTCCCTTCCTCCCTTCCTCCCTTCCTCCCTTCCTCCCTTCCTCCCTTCCTCCCTTCCTCCCTTCCTCCCTTCCCTCCTTCCCTCCTTCCCTCCTTCCCTCTTTCTTTTAAATAGAATTTCATCTGTCAGCTGAATTAGGAGGAAGGTACAGTGAACAGTACAAAGGCTGATGACCTGTAATAGCGGCACATTGTGTTTAGCTGGGAAAATAAAGGGTGGGATAAAAATCAGTGCTCAGCATAGGTTCAGATATTATGTTTAAAGCAGATATCATTATAATTAAGAGTATGTGAAAAGTGTAATACTATGCAGTGCTTTTTGACTGCTTATGCTTAACTGATTCTGAAATGTCACTGAATTAATAGCTTCACCATTTTTCTTCTGCACTGAAGCGATTTTCCATTTTATTATATTCCATGTGATTTTTTTTTATCAGTTGCTCAGGACTTTTAGAAAGACATATTTTATTAGGAAAGGAGTAGAAAAGCAAAATGTCCTACAACAGACCTCCCATGTAACCTTGGATCACTATTAGATTTTGTACCTCAACTCCCTATCCATACAACTGGGGAATTACTGGGGAATTACTTTTTTTTTTTTTTTTTTAAAGAAGCAGACATACATTATTATGACAACTCATACTGGAAAAAAGTCCAACAATTCCTCAACTGAAAAAAAAAAAAAAGATTGTATCGAGATATGACAGAGCGATAAAAGATTGTTTTTTCCAACTGCAAAGAAGACTCAGGGATTAGAGCTACATAGCCTTACGACAATTAAATCCCATCAAGCAAAAAACACAAAATTAAAAAAAAAAAGAAAAGGAAAGGAAAGAAATATAAGCACTGGTGTATTATTTCTGGCTTTTGTCATTGACAAAATGTCTTTAAAATAGGAAGAAAATATAAGAAATAAATACAATCACCTTCAAACGGAGATAGTATTTCATCTCCTTGCGCTTTTGTAGTAAATGTTCTTTGTATATGAGACTGTGAATGAGCCCTCTATGTTTGGATGCAGAAAATTATTCCCATAAATGTCAGGATAAAGAAAGGGAAACAGTGTACTGAGAAAGTAGTTCACACTTGTAACTCCTGCTAAATCTTCAAAAATAAGAGCGGGACCCCAAGAACTGCTCTCATCCGACCAACACTACCAGTATGCACTAACACTAGCAACAGATTGTGTGACTCCACCCCCATTCAGGATGATGGGGGCTCCTCTATAAAGGCAAAGTCTGCAAGATAGTATTATTACAATAATTTAAGAAGCACTTTTGGGGAGTTACCCAAAAATCTACCTTTAAAACTACCTGCTATTAAAACTTAAACCTATAATTTATATGGTTTAAACCACCTCTTATTGGCAAATAGGCTGGGTTGTCCTCCTAGCTGTTTCTCCAAAACATAATATTATCTTCTTAAGAAAAACGTCTGAGCTTGTCGGTATAAAGTGTTATCAAGATGCTGTTAAATATAATATTTCACAAACTCTGCATTGCTTCATGCATTTTGTGCAGATTAATCCCTCTCTTATCTACACCCTTACACACCTATGTAAGAATGTGAATAATCTAGTCCTCTGTCTGGGAGTTGAAGATAGCTAAGTCTTGAATATTCTAGGGTTCCGTATTGATCGTAACCAAACTGCATCCTTTTTTTTTTCTTCTTCTTCTTTGTAAGGGGGAAAAGACAAGCTTTTATTAAACTCTATGTACTACGTGTTACTACACAGTCCACAGATTCTTCTTTGAATCACAGAATGGTTGAGATTGGAAGGGATGTCTAGAGATCATCTAGTCCAACCCCCCTGCTCAAGCAGGGACACCTAGAGCAAGTGGCTCACGGTCACATCCAAGCGAGTTTTGAAGATCTCCAGAGAAGGAGACTCCACAACCTCTCTGGACAGCCTGTTCCAGGGCTCTGTCACCCTCACAGGAAAGAAGTTCTTCCTCATATGGTGGTAGAACTTCCTGTGTTTCAATTTCTACCAATTACCCCTTGTGCTGTCACTGGCCACCATGGAGAAGAGTTTGGCCCCATCCTCTCTACATTCACCCCTCAGGTACTTGTACATGTTGATCAGATCTCCTCTCAATCTTCCTTCTCTAGGCTAAACAGGCCTAGCTCACTTAGTCTTTCCTCATATGATAGATGCTCCAGACCTTTAATCATCTCTGTGGCTCTACATTGGACCCTTTCTAGAAGTTCCGTGTCCCTCTTGTCCTGGGGAGCCCAGAACTGCACCCAATACTCCAGGTGTCGCTTCACCAGAGCTGAGGAGAGGGGCAGAATCACCTCCCTCCACCTGCTGGCAACACTCCTCCTGACGCAAGCCAGGGTTCCATTGGCCTTCTAGGCCACAAGGGCACATTGCTGCCTCATGGTTAACTTGTCAACCAGAACTGCCAAATCTCTCCCTGCGAAGCTGCTTTCCAGCAGGTCAATCCCTAATCTGTACTGGTGCCTGGGGTTATTCCTCCACAGGTGCGGGACCCTGCACTTGTCCTTGTTGAACCTCATAAGGTTCCTCTCTGCCCAACTCCCCAACCTGCCTAGACCTCCCTGAATGGCAGTACAGCCCTCAGGAGTGTCAGCCACTCCACTCAGTTTGGTATCATATGCAAACTTGCTGAGGGTGCACTCTGTGTGCTCGTCCAAGTCACTGATGAACAAGTTGAAGAGCACCAGGCCCAGTACTGACCCCTGACACTGCCAGCCACAGACCTCCAACTGTCTAGTCGGCCCCATTCACACCACACTCTGGGCTCTGCCATCCAGCCAGTCCTCCATCCACTTCACTGTCCGCTCGTCCAGTCCATACTTCCGAAGCTTTCCTATGAGGATGTTATGGGAGACTGTGTCGAAAGCCTTGCTGAAATCAAGGTAGACAATATTCATGGCTCTCCCATCATCCATCCAGCCAGTCATCCTATTGTAGAAGGCCATTAGTTTCATCAAACATGACTTTCTCTTGGTGACTCCATGCTGACTGCTACTGATCACTTCTTTTCCTTGAGATACCTAGAGATGGTCTCTAGGATGAGCTACTCCATTACCTTTCCAGGGATGGAAGTGAGGCTGACTGGCCTGTATTCTCCTGGGTCCTCCCTCTTGCCTTTTTTGAAGACTGCAGTGACATTGGCTTTCTTCCAGTCCTCTGGCACCTCCCCCGCCCTCCATTAATTTTTAAAGATGATGGAGAGCGGCGAAGCAATAACTCCACTCAGTTCCCTCAGTACTCTTGGGTGCATCCCATCTGTGCCCATAGATTTATGGGTGTCCAGTTTGCTTACATAATACCTAACCCAATCCTCCTCGATCAACAGAAAGTCCTCCTGTCTCTTGGTTCTCTCTCTTGTCTCCAGGATCTATAGTTCATGGGGACTAGCCTTAGCAGTAACGAACCTCATGACGTTCCTCTCTGTCCAACTCTTCAACCTGTCTAGGTCCCTCTGAATAGCAGCACAGCCCTTGGGAGTGTCAGCCACTCCACCCAGTTTGGAATAATCTGCAAATTTGCTCAGGGTGCACTCTGTGCCCTCATCCAAGTCATCGATGAATAGAATAAGTTGAACAGTACTGGGCCCAGTATTGATCCTTGTGGGACACCACTGGCCACTGGCCTTTTGTAAGAGGTTCTTTTGGATTGCGTTTGTTTCGACATTGTTACTATACCATTTAGGACTTCTTGACATCCCATCCATCATCTTGAGGTGTCAGACATTTTACATCTTGACATCCCATCTCTGAGAGGACTGGGGTATCTCCATACAGTTTACTACTCCTTGGCTTTGGCATCCTGCTTCTGGGGGGACTGTGATATCAGCTCCAGGTGTTTTGTCTCCATCAGCATGAGATCCAAATAATGCTCAGCAGTGTCTTCAGAGCAGCGCTTGCACTGGAGTTGGGTGAAGAGGTGTGTGGATCATCACCTGCACCGACATGCACAGCTTCTTTCCCTGAACATCATCTGCACCGAAGTGTGCAGAATATCACCTGCACCGAGGCACCTATACCTGCACTGAAGCGGAGCCATCTATCTTTTCTTTCTTTTTCCCTTCTTTTTCTCTCTGTCCTATCGCGCTTATGAGAATAAAACTTACAAGGTTGTATGATATTTAACCTCGTTTGTGTCTTAGTCTTGCTCTCGAGATCCTATTGAAACCTTCCAGATATGTAGTGCTTTGGTTCTATTATTGTAAGTACTAGACTTGTGTGCTGCCAAATCAACCACAAATACAAAGTTAATCTCTATCTGACATCTGAATGCAAGCAGCTTTCTCCAGTCAATCCTTGATACTTCCTGGCACAAATGATGACTGTACTGATTACTATTAAAGAATAATTCAGTCTGTAGAAGAACTTTTTTTTTTTTTTTTCAGATTTTAGGTGACAGAATTTTGCAAGGGAAGCAGTTTTTTACAGATCTTGGGAAGAACTTCAAGGTTTTGGATCTGGTACAGAGGCAATGACACTATTATCTTCCCTATATTTAAAAATGTCAAGTTAAAGTTCATTCCATTTTCTTCTGTAACAGCACATTGGATTGTTTTGCTTATTCTCTTTCTTTCTTTCTTTTTTTTTTTTAAGTGCAAATTCTTCCTTTAATTTCCACTGCAATGAGCAGAGCAAGAAAACGTTTTGACCATTTTGAACAGATAAATGACAAAATGAGTCTCTGAACCAGAATGCTTTCTAGTGACCCAAGATTTAAAATCCTTCTCCTGAAAGATAAGGCACTTCTAAACTGGGAAAAAATACTTGAAAGTATAAAGACATATATATATAAATACATACACACGAACACATTTTAACTTATACAGCCTATGCATTTAAATGAATAAGGTACTTTAAAAGAAACATCCTCAGCTTTCATCTGTGTAAAGATCTTCTTTAATATGTGTAATATATTTGGTACAAATGTCCCATATGTATTGCAGTATTTCTTACTTAAGGACATAGGAAAATAAGCAGCTAAATCAAATAGGTTTAATAATTTACATCATGCTAGTATACTTCCAGAGGTATAGTATTTAATATGAATGAATTTCATTCTCCTGAAATAAAGTTAGATCCACTTAATTTTACTGAGTTCATGTACCATATCGAACAAAATCAGTCTCAATACTGCCATCGTCCCACGTCTTTCCTGCTTTAATATGTTGTGTCTAATCCTGATCTCACTAGCAAACAGATTTGATTATAATTCTGTTCTGGTGCCTTAGCCACTTCACTTAGGTACGTGGAATTAGAAGGAAGTTGGCTTTTTCTTCCCATAAATTACCATTTCCGTATGGACTAACATAAAATGATACTCAAACTTACACTAGTATGGCTCTGAAAATATGACCATAATAACACTTAGACCAAGATTTGCTGAACTTCTTTGCAATTTGTCCTCAAAAGTTAAAAAGCTTTGTAACCACGAAGTTAGGGAAATGACTGACATAGGCATAAGTACAGGCAGTCTTGAAATCCATGAACTTAAGTGATATTAAAACCCAAATCATGCACAATCTATAGATGACATTTGTCTCTAACTGTCTGAAACTGCAGCTGAGTTCACGGCTTTGCATGTGGGAGTTATCACAGATTTAGTTTATCTGGGTGTACAAGATCTACAAGACTGGGCCATAATTAAATAGGATACTCCACTAAATGCATTGTTTTCTTTAACATCCATGAAGGCGCTCTGTAAGACTGACTATACATTTTTCAGTTTTGTAAGTATTATTTTCACTATGAGCCTTCTCTCTGGTCTCTTCCAGGGAGGCTCTTAAGATGAGTATTTGGGAAAAAGAATTAAAACTGCATGCTGGTGCTACTGTTTAAAATTCTTATATATGATTCAGGAAATTTGAAATGAAAAATAAAGTATAGTCTTGGAACGGAACTCATAAATATTAGAATACAATCCTTTGTTATTGAAAGCAACTAAACTGTACCTTCCCTTTAGATATTTTCCTATCATCTGACTGATTCCAAATGGCTTTGAATGACAGAGGACTGGACTTTATGGGAAGTAAACGGGTATGAGCTAAACCTGAAATTCTATGAAGCAATGCTTTACAAATAGCAAGCACAAAAAGAGAAGAGTTTCTAGAATATAATGAAATGAACTACAAGAAGCAGCAGAAGAAAGGCTTTTTTTGATAAATCAAAAATAGTGTCTTTTATTTTCCTTCTCTGTATTCTCCTTGTATCGAACTTATATAAGTGATGAAGATAAAGAGAGAAACATACATGACAGCATTAAGTGTTATAATCATTTATTAGTAATTACATCTGTTTAGGTAGTCCAAGACACTTTAATGCATAAGTCATATAAATTATATGGCATATAAAATGCCATACATTTATTTCTGTTTGACTTAGCTATAGACTGAATTCTTCAGCTCAGTAAAACTGAAAGTGAGCTCTGCTAACTCAAACATTCAGTTATTAACTTATTTCGGTTATTGTACCTTGTCAAGAGTGTAAGATAGAGGGGTATTTACTGGAGGACAATATCTCAGCAGAAATATTTCTGTTTTTCTTCTTCAGCCACATAGTGACTGGAATGTTTTATGGAAAAAATAGAAGTTGTGTTTGAATAATGCTAGAGGGAATGTAATCATGTTCAGTTTAAAAAAAAAAAAAAAAAAAGATGACAAAGAGAATTAAAAGAATGAAACGCTATAGAAGCAATGAACTCACTTCCACTTCTAGACTTGGCTACAGAAGAAGATGAACCTGGTTTAAGCAATCACAGAATGTAAATATTAGGCTAAGTTCTAATCTGCTTAGATGCAGGTAAGTAATTAGGCAAATCCACTTACCTTATTTCTAATAATGCAGCTTTATTTCAGTGATAACAAAAGAAGAACTTTTCCCTAGAGTAGTGTTCTTCTGACATGGCTTTTCTTCTGGCACTTGTGCCGTTTCTGAGGTTCTATTTGCAATACAAAAATGCTGCAACTTCTTCATAATATCTGAAGCTGGAAGGAATTTTAGTCTTTGTACTGGACACCTATTTAACTTTTAGTTAAGTTCTTAATTATTTTAATGTTTCTTAACATATTAAATTACAGAATTTCATTGCTGAAGTAATTTCTTGTGTTAGGATTATAATCTCTGCTAGCTTTTTTGGTGTGACATCCAGGATCTTATGTATTCTCTGGTTCCTATTTTCAGTTAAGTTCTTTAAGTTGTTTGAACAGTGCTATTTTTTTCTTTTTTCTTTGTTTTTTTTTCTTTGTTTTGTCTTGTTTTCCTGTTATTTATTCCTGAACTCTTTTGATCCATAGCCTATTTTGAAGGGCAACAGTTTCCTTCTTTCCCATGCACTTAAGGAAATAAGAAAAAAAATCAAAGATAAAATAGAAATGGTTAATCTTAAGGACTCTTATTGACGATACACATAGGCCAATGCATAGGTCATTGATAAAATTGTACTCATATTCGTTTTTAATTATCTTTAATAATACTGACACTTTTGTCTTTTCTATATATACTAAAATAACTGAGGTGAGATCACTTGTGAAATAATCCCAGTAGTATGAAGAACAATTTTTCTGATAGTTTTTTGCTTTTTGTGACTTTTTAACACTTGTTGATGCACTTGAGGAATTAGGACTGAATATAAAACTTGGCATTGTTGATAATTTCTCTTTTTCATCAGAGAAACTAGATGAGATCTCTCAGGATAGAAAACATCATGGCTACCATAATTTTATGTGCAATTCGTGAGCTGTCAGTGTTTTGAAGGAAAAAATAGGAAAGATTCAGCTCAGGTACTTTCTCAGCAAGGAGTTTTATTTTATGAATGAAACCAAGTCTTGTGCCTTCATATAAAGGAGACAGAGCAGCATTATTCCATTGCCATAACCACACCAGTGCATAAAAACATGACTCATATTTTCCAAATATTTTTTGCTGTAACCATACAGCCCCAGGAAAGTCATCGTGACTCAGTCTTATTATCCTCTGAATACTTCTCTCTCTCTCTCTCTCTCTCTTTCTCTCCCTCTTTTTTTTTCTTTTTTCTTTTTTCTTTTTTTCCATTTACTTTTTCTTTCTTCTCTCTTACTTTTGCTTTTTTATTTTTCCCAAACATAGTGTCTTTAGTAATGAAAACAAAACAAAATAAAACACATCATTGCCAGTTTTCCTACAGCCGTTTTGATTTCATACTTCAGTTTGATCTTCCTCTGCTGTATTCTTCTGGTGCCCTTCAATTGTATTATCAGAATATGATACATCAACAATTATCACTGTGAAAATCTAGCATGGAATCTCATGCTACAGAAGAGATTAAAAAAAAAAGGATACTGGAAAAGAAAAATATCCTCCCAATGTTCATGTCCAAGATAAAATCTGAAATGTAATTTATTCATTAGCGTTTGAACTCAAGCTGTAAATCAGCTAGCTGCAAGGACATTTGAGAGAAAGGAAGGGTTCAGAAAGAGGTCTTTCAAGTGTCCTTTGCAAATGAAAGAAAAACTCTAATATCTGAATATAATTTAGTCTAATTTTAAAGAAATATGTTTATATACTTTTGTTTTATTTTCTGTCCCAGTCCATTAGAAGATCTGAGAATTTAAAAACAGAAAATACAGAAACATAGGAAGACGATGACACAAAGATATAGTTAACAGCAAAATAAGGGCATTTGAGTAAATTCTCTTTAAGATGTGCTAGAGAAAACATATGTATGGTTAACAAATCAATATTATCTGAGACGTCTTCTAACACATTGTCTAAAACTTGTAAGAAAACATGATGTTCTTATGAGATGTATCTCTTTGAGCACAGATTTGCAACAAAGAAGCCTTCAGGACCAGACCGTACCAAACTTTTCCTCTTGAATTAATCTCTTTTCACCCCAAGAGTGTAATAAACATAATGATGCTAAGAGGTCAAAGGAGAGAATGAGGAGGATGGGCCAGTCTCTTTCCAGTGGTGGCCAGTGATAGGACAAGAGGAAAAGGCCACAAACTGAAACACCAAAAGTTCCACAGGAACTTAAGGAATATTTTCTTAACAGTGAAGGTGAGAGAACACTGGAATAGGTTGCCAAGAAAAGTTGTGTAATCTCCTTCTCTGGAGATCTTCAAAACCCACTTGGATACAATCCTGTGCCGCATGCTCTAGGTGATCCTGCATGTGCAGGAGAGTTGGAATAGATCATCTCTAGAGGTCCCTTCCAACCTTAATGATTTTATGATTCTATGCTAAGGGTTACATCTTGACATTACCAACTTACTGCAATTGGAAACAAAGACATCATATTACAATATTATACTATCAGACTGTTCATCATCCCAGAATAAAATATATGTGGATCTACATGCTAAAGTCTTAAATTCAGCAGAATGTTTACTGATGAATATAAAAAAATGCATATACCTACACATTCTTTGAGGTATATCTGCATATATGCATCTCAATTCCCCCCACTCCCAAAGTATTATTCTTTGGATTACTTTGGGAAAACATATCCACTTTGATATGAAACAATCTACTGCACATTTGTCCACATATAAGACTGATAAGAAGATCACTTTTTCTAAAAGAAGTCCTTCAAACTATTATATTCACTTTTGTAAATATTAAGATATGTCGTTAAGATACTAAACTCTCAAACATGGCCCAGATATTTCCAGTGAATAATACATAGCTATTGATGTGATGTGGTTCGCCTGCTATTTGCACCTGTGGAAAATATAGTTTGGCCCAGAAAGCAAAGGCATATGCCATTTCTCTGTGTAAATCATTACTGTGGCTATTGCTGAGAGAAGACTGTAAAGATGATGAAAGGTTACGTGTGATGTTTTATGACTGTGTATGGTCAACATGCATATCCCTTCCAATTTATATGTCATACAGTTTACTGTTTATATTTCAGCAGTCCACAAACTCCGACAGCCATTTTGCATTGGCATGGGCAGGCACTGTGTTTGTCTGATGGTGTTTTAAGCCTATAACAAATAAGGGACATGTGATACACATTTATATCTCCTCTTTTTTTTCAGTGGTGGCCACTGATAGGACTAGAGGAAATGGCCGGAAACTGAAACACCAAAAATTCCATAGGAACTTAAGGAAAAATTTCTTAACAGTGAGGGTGACAGAGCACTGGAACAGGCTGCCCAGAGAGGTTGTGGAGTCTCCCTCTCTGGAGATCTTCAAAACCCGCTTGGATGCAGTCCTGTGCCACCTGCCACGTATGCAGGGGGGTTGGACTAGATGATCTCTAGAGGTCCCTTCCAACCCTAAGCATTCTATAATTCTATGATTCTATGATTCTTTTTAGGCACCTGGAGTATCCAGACTAGGATTGCACCTACCACTTGAAAACACAGCCATTCTCTGATATCATCCCTTTCTGCTCTCTCAACAACTACATTTTAAGCTTAAGAGCTTCTAGGTCTATATGCTAGTCTCAGGACAGGACACTCTGTAGGATACATCTTCTTTCTGCAAAGATGATAGATCTCTCATGTGCTCCAGCCTTCCCTATCACAGAACCACAAATACTTTGACACCTAAGGCATATTGTGCTTCATGCAGACTACAGAGTTCATGACAGTTACTGTCCTTTAAAGGAGAAGCAAGAAATGACTTTAGAGACCTCTGTGAACTACCCTAACTTAGGCATTTCAGCTATGTGGTTTCACCTCGCCTAACTTTCAGCATCTGCTCAATGTGCCTTTATAATAAATTGAAAAACACGAGCATTTTTAGGTTATGACTTATCTGACCAACTGTAGATGTCAATGCTAGGATAAATCATGTCCTGCGTAGGATAAAACATGCGCTGCAAGGGCTTATTTCTTTCTTTGGAATACAAAGGAAACCAAGAGTGACTAGCTCAGTCGAAGAGATACACATTTGATTAGATGAATCCCATCTGTGATGTTATAAACTCACCAGATGCCTCAATATTTTGCATGTTTCATTAGAGCTTTCACTTTTGCCTCAATGTATTTAAAAAGCCTTACACATACACACTTTTTTTATTATTACTTTTTGTTTTATTTAAGAATATAGTTTTACTGAATTCATCTACTAATTCATTTCACAACAGATACGGTTAGATAATCACATGAAAATAACCTGCCCTAAAATAGTCTCTTCTTTGTTTTTATCATCCTAAAGCATATATTCAATCCTTCTCCATCCAAGAACAAGGTCAAACATTCAGCAACCCTTAATAACATATTCCTTTAAGAAATTCCTTTAGGAAGAATGATCATATTTGCACTGCATGGACAAGATATTGCTTTATTAGAGAGTGAAACAAGAAAAAAATCTTATTCTACTCTAAAGAAGAGAGTCTTTCACTACAGCTTTGTAAGCAATTATTTCCTGAGGTAAATAAAAGGCATGACGAACTTCATCGGAGTGGTGAATGTAATAAAGCCATAGAGGATTAGCTCCCAAAATCACTATCAAACCTCACTTCCTAAAATTTCTTCAGTTTTGAGGTTTCAGTGTGCCTTTTCTTTGTTTTCTTTCAAGAGCCATGGTAGGATACAAGTGATATAGGTAAAGTATCAATGCACTACACTACAACAGTGCATTAACTACATGGTCTCTGTCACTGGTAATATTGTTAAGTCTCATTACAGCATGTAGGTGAGAGTGAACAAGGGTGAATAAGAAGACTGCTGCAAGACATAGAGTTATTAACTTATCCTTATTTCCATAGGTTTATCTTCAAATCTGTAGAGTCATTACTGTACAATTTCCTTGAATTATGATTTAAATAAAAAAGAGTCAGTAATAATACGATAGTTTTATCCAGGAGCTCACACTGAAACCAGTGTTGTATATTTGTTTCTGAATTTCTCATGCCATATGATGAATAGTGGCAATTACAGGAAAGAACAATATTAGTTTTACAGTTATTGTTATTATATTAAACTATTAAGAATAAAATCCCATATTTCACGAGATATTCCAGTCATGGCCAAAATTTGTGACAGGTGACCATTTTATAATCTCTGTATTTCACACTGACTGCACAACTAGAAATTGGCAGAGCCAAATCATTTGTATCTTCTTATTACTGGCTTAGAGAAGGCATTGAGAATATGGGGCCAGTGATGTATATTTTTGTGGCAGACATTGTTTTATTCTCCTTTAGTGTATTAAGTATGTTACAGATTAGTTTCATTGTAGTTTATTAAAATAACTGGAAAATTAGTAGTAGGAAAACAAGATGCACAACTTGTTTTGTTGGAAGAGCCACATTTATATAGAAACCAAGTATTTAGAGAGAACAGAGTTCTTTTATTTGTAATTTTAGACCTGTGTAACTTATTTTTCTCATATTGTCAAATGTCAGACAATAATTTAAATGGAATATTTCAATTTTTAAACATTTTACTATGAAGTAGATCACAAATATTTCTCTCAATGGGTAAAATGTACCTATATGCAAAAAGTCCAACTAAATTAGGGTATTAGATGAGACTAAAACATAATGTATCATTCTGACAGTTATCCTAACAAGGTGAATCACATCCAGAGTAAGTGAATGATTTAATTGAATGGAATCCATCTCCAGCTTTGGGGATATTCAAAGCCCAGCTATGTTCTGTCCTGGGCAACCTCCTTTACCTGATAGTGCTTTGAGCATGGAGCTTTGACCAGACAATCTCCAGAGGTGCCTTCCAGCTTTAGCCATTTTGTGTGATTCTGTGAGCAGGCTTGTGTATTGACTTCAACTGCTCCCCAGAAATGGCAATTTGGTTTTCCACTGCATTGACATTCAAAGGGAGTCAAGTGCCAAATCAATGTTTCTGTCCTTTAAAAATTTATTAAATGAATAAATAGTTGTCTACCAATTTCTCCTAGTGTAAAAATTACATCAAAAATATATGTGCATGCATTTGTGTTAATAGTTCTGCATATGCACAAATGGCACACCAAATAATGACAGATTATTCTATGTACCTGGTTCTGTTTGAGTATATATGGACACACACAATAACTATATGTGCATATATAGAGTCAGATGCATGTATGAACACATATAGTTAATACTTTTTCAGAAAATTCAAATGCTGTGAAGATACAGTGAGGATGTTCTGCATTTACCCTCAGACTACTCAGCATCTACCTAATTTCAGTAGACTCTACTTGGAGGATGCAAATCTAGTGTTTCCTGCTGTTTCTCTCATGCAGGTGACCATTTGTTCATGTGCAGATCAAACTATAGGTAGGTAAAGGAGAGGATGTTTTCCTTTCTTGCGAAAATATTTCAGTAACTGACATCTACACATCTGCAACAAAATGTCACAACTGTGTGGCCATCATGGGTTTTTTTGTTGTTTTTTTTCCCTGCAAAATTCACATTGCATGTAATAAATATTCTAAATAAAAGAATTTCAGTAACACTGTTTTCTGATTTCATTATCAAATTAATTGCAATGGTGTCAGTCAGTTGAACTGCATGTATTTTTTTTCTCACCCTGGGTAAAAGATGGTCAGTCAGAAACCTGGAGAAAAGATATGCTGCAAAAGCTGGTGAACAGTTATAGATTCACAGAGAGAGGTATCCTTTCCTTTTTTACGGTCCAGTGCAAGATCACCCTTGCACCCTGTGAAGCAATCATGGACTTGCAGTTACCTTCCCTGTCTACTAGTACCTCCCTATTCATAGCACATTCACAGAGCATCTTGGTCAAGGCTTAGTAAAGCATCGATATTTTTAAAAAACTTATTGTGTGGTAAAAGAGATTCACAGGATAATCTCCTTTTCTATAAAGTGGCATTTAAACAAAACATAAAAGATTCTTCAAATATTTTGCCACCATTATTTTTAGACAATGGATTTTCTTTTCCTATCCTTTTTGAAGGTCATTCTAAAAAGTAGATCAGAGAACATTGCATCATGCCATCATGCTTTTTTTTTTTCCATTCCCTTCTTTTTTCATACTGTGTCTTACACAAACAAACACACACTCAAAAAAAAACCTCTGAAAACTTGAGTAGCACCTAACCCTGCTTTTTTTTCCTCTTGTAATTCCATTTTTAAGACATGTACAATTCTACTCCAGAATGCCTCACCAGCAAATACATTTCTTGTATTTTTACTTGGTGTAATCAGTTAAACCTGTCAGTTTACCCACTCCCGTTTCTTATCTGTATCTTATGATAAATTGCACTATAAATCGATGTCACAAGCTATTTAGTGAACTTAGATAGCATTAGGTCCTATTTTTGTTTACTTGTTTTCTTGTGTGACTAATATATTATCATTAAAAGTTTCAAAACATGAGTTCCGAAGAGTTTAAAACAATTGAGTTGGCTCTTTTCTTTGAGTTTTTTTTTAAGTTATATTTTCATACTTGATCCCAAAAGAACACTGTTCAGAATCATTAACAGCAAATATGTGTTTACAGCTAGTTTAAATCAATTGCTAATTAACTCCACAAGGCAGGAATGGATTTCTGTTTAGCACTGAGTTTGTGCTTTTCCTTTATTCTTGACATTCACAGGTGTGGGGTTCAAAGCAACACAGTAGCATCTATTTTGCAGTGCCTGATCCAAACCGCATTGAAATCAACAAGGATTTGTTGGGAAAAAATGATGAGAAAATCTTCACAATAGTCCTAAAACCACGAAAAGGTCTGGAAAAGATTTCTGGAAGTTTGCTCTGACTCATATTAGGAACAACTTTGAAGTTAGATCAGGTTGTAAAGGATCCGGTCATATTTTTAATACCACTGCAATGTCTTTGGTGAATCTATTGCTGTGCTTGGCCATCTTCATGATTTTTTTTTCTTTCTTTTAATCTGATAGGAGTATCCACTCCTCCAGGTTGTGTCCAGTGTCTCTTCTCCTTTGGCTCATAATACAGACGAGAGTCTGGCTCCATTTTCTCCATAACCACACCATGGACAACTGAACGCAGCAAATAGATCCTCCCATTACCCTTTTTCTTCAGGAAGAACGCATTCAGATGTCCCAACCTCTTGTGCATTGCATAACATATATATCTACTGTAACTAGGAAAAAAAAGGTACATATATATATACATACATGTATATGTAAATATGTATATAAACATATCACTTCTTTTTTCTAGTTCTTTTAATTAAAAATGAGTCCCACACAAAACAAACCACTGTTTATTAGTATGTCACAATCAGCTTAAATGTAGTCGTTATTATCAGCGTAATGATTCATATTAGGAGTTTGTATTTGATTACTATTCATGATCATGCTATCATTTCTTACACAAAACTCTCATTAATTTCAGCAGCAGTTTTGCAAACAAAAAAGGCCAAAGCTCAATTGAAATGGCTGAGCTTGTTTGGATTATGCATTTATTTACTTGTTCTTTCTCAGTCAGAATGAATGAGGATCCAAAGAAGCTGTATCCTCCAACACATACAGTACAATATATGCAAGGTATCCAGGTTTTAGGCTTTTTGTTTGTTTTGTTTGCATTTTATTTATTGTCATTATGTAAATAAAACTGACTGTTTGTATTCTTGTTGTTGAAAAAATAAAATTACATTTTATAAAATAAATTATTAGATACTGAAAACATAAATACTTATAAGTAAGAGACTAATAGTCTGAAGACATATTAATTGACTAAATGTATATATATATAAAAAACAGAATATTTGATTGTTTATCTGTAGTCATTGTTAAACTATAATATGATAGCTAGTTTATATATTTACTTATATTTTAAGCCAATCAAGCAATCAGTAAAATTATGTCTGAACTTCTCCTATTGCATAGAAATAATATTTAAGTGAATAAGATTTTTAGATTTAGGTATGCAGATTATTTTTTTCCAGAGAATAAATTTAGAGCTTGCTGATTTGGGTTTGCATAAGTGTTACAAAACCCTAAATACACGGATTCCAGTACAATTTTCAACTGAAAAATACTTTCTCAGATCTCAGTTTCAGGAAAGATTAGCAAAACATCAAAAATACATTTTTTTTTTAAATGGCGTTACAAAATATTCCATTTCTAGCCCTTTGAAACATTTTTCCTTTATAGTCTGTAGATGGCAGTCTTGTCCCATTCATAAATTTATATGGCTCTGCATTTACATGTAGAAATACATATGCACACAGAAAGAAAAGATTAGAAAGGTGAAAGGAGATGAAGTTTTTTTTTTTTTTTTTCATTTTAGTTTCCACATCATGAGATGGTAATTGTACAAAGTATGAAGTTTCTGTAAATCTGATTTAAATCTGTCTATGCTTTTGAATTTTGTGTATTTATGGAAACTAATTTCCCTGTGACAATGACAATAACAGACATAATTATCTCTAAAATATTGCTGATATCTGTAGTAGAAAATAAGTGCCTCTGCAAGTGATAGGAGACTATCATGCTTCACTAGGCTGAATGAGTTTAGACAATTTCAGAACAGGACGTCATGCTTATGAGTAGTAGGGAACCTTTCCTTAATATGTGTGCCTAAAATTCCAGTGGCAATAAACTTTGAATGTAGGAATATGAAAAACAAGCAAACAACCCAAAACCACCTTAAACATTAGACAAATTTTAATTACCGTGAAGCACTTGATAGATACAAATTTGATATTTATGTAGCAGATTAAAAAAAAAGAACAAAAACATACAAGAAAACAGGCCCCTAGTGCCACCCTCAGAAACACCTCAGAAGGAATCTGACAGCAGTATGAGGAAAGCTCCATGAAAAACCATGAAAACCTTTTTCATAGCCTTTGGTAACTAGTCTACAATGGTTGATACCGCTTGATATTACGCTTCAAAGCATGCTGCATGCATCCTAACAACGTAATAAAATAGCCACCGTCTGTGACAAATGAAAAGAAAAATTTTTAAAAAAATGGAAGAAGGGAAAAAAAAAAAAGATGTCTACCTTTTCCTGTGACTTCTTTGTATGTGTCATGTCCTGGTTTATTAATGGGATTTTCCTTCTGCGTTTGAAATTCTATTTAAAAAAAAAAAAAAAAAAGGTAGTATACAGGGCTGTAAAACAAAAATACAAAAGGGTGCTCCACCACAAAGTGGCTTTATTTTATTGCTTTTCAAGCATTTCTGGTTTGGAATTTATACCTCCTTTTGTCTACATGAGATTGCTTCTGATTGATTGCCTTGATGAACTAGTCTGCTTTTGACCAATATGTCCACATTCTGCTCTTTGCTGATGTATCACATCTGAAGCATTGCATTTCACTGGAAAGATATAAAGAGGGTGGCAACAGGAGAATAAAACCTAATTTGCCTCAGCTAAACACTACACTCTTGATATTCAGCATCCGTTCCTCAGTCTTCTACTTGAGGTGGACAAATCTTATTTTCATTTGTTCATGAAGTTGCTATGGAAATATATATTGGCCAATATAAATAAAGAATTTACTAAATGAACATTTTATATTGCTACTTCAGCTTTTTGCTCCAGTCCTTTATTCTAAGGAGAAAGTATACTTTAATTACGAAACCACTGGCTATGGATCAAAGATTCTGGCTTCCATTACAGAATCTTCTCCATGAGTTTCTTTTTCTCATCTTAAACATTCATTTTAGTTAAATTACGACAGCGCTTGATGTGGTCTTTCTTTGTTGCTCATTGTCATCTGTGTAGTAATTGTTTACAGCAAGAAGTACTGGGGAGGAGGGAGCTTACAAATTACAATTTTTGGATGCCAAGGCTGATGCTGCACTGTGTCAAGGTTTGTGTGCCAGTACTTAGTAATGAGACCCAATTTCTCCGTGGAATCTAGACATCCTGCCCAATTTAGGTGCCCTGGTATGTGGTAACAAATATCAATATGTCTTGATATCTGAAGCTCTATGTACCTCCACGTTTAGCCTGACAGTTTGGTTTGATTATATTTTTTAATCTGGACCAGTGGAAAGAGGGGAGTATGGGAAATAGTGAATCAAGCCCTGACAAATTATGAGTTTAAGAGTGTTTATATATTGAAGATTAACTAAGTGCTGAATCTTAAAGCAGGATTTGAAGGAGGAGATAAATTTTGCACAGCATACAGCATTAAAAAGAATATTCTTGGATTAAAGAAATCTGAAAGAAGCAGGAAGAGCTGCTTAAATGAGAAGAAGGAAGTGATAGGAGGGATGAGCCTTCAGTCTTAGTCACTGTAATTAGTCACTGGGCTGTGAGGTTTGGTTAAACCTCTCTATGTATCTCAAAGCATATTTATTGCTCCCTGTTAACCCATCTTTACATATATGCTGCATTCTGTACACTTGATTCATCTGTATTTCTTTCACAGGTATGCAGAAAATAATTTCAATGTGGTATGGAATACATATAGATTATATTTGTAAATTCCTTTTCACTAGAGAAACAAAATCTTGTATGTCAAAAAATATGAATTTTTGCTTGCTCTGTATAATGTAATGGAAAATAAAAATAAATATAGAGCTAAGACTATAACATAACCTACCTGAGCAGGAGGAAGATCTGAATCATTGATCAACACACCTGCTCAATTTAAAAAATGCAGCTGGTACCAGTTGATATGTCATGTCGTAGAGTATATTGTGCTCCTTCTTTTCCAGTGTTCTTGCTATCTGCAATTAAAGATGCTAAAGCTGAGAATTTAATGATGGTTAAAGCATTTCTTCCTACTGGAATCTCCATACCATATTTGAGAGATCAGTTCTTGTTGCAGCAAAGTCAACTTTCATATATGACATGCAAATCATTAAGTGGATTTGCTTTGGTATTTGGCAAATTCTATGTTCTCAATACACCCATATCTCTGACAAAAACAGGTTCGTATCTTTGCAGACATTTCAGATTTCTTTTTCAAAAAGAATTTCAATCATAATGCTCTTAATTTTCATTTAGTATTAATAGGCATAAGCAGTCAATATTTTCAGTGATTATTCATAATTATAGAATTTTATAGATGGCATAAACAAGGTAGAGCAGTAAAATAATACATAATACAGGATGCCAGAATCTGTGCAAAATATCTTACTTACATATTTACTCTCCTTTCTAAGCTTTTTTATTTGTTTTGGTAGCAAACTGCTAGGTTGTATTTAAATCTTTCACAGTATCCTGATTTTCTGTCTCAGAGAATCTAAGTTTCATATCTCCTAAATATACATACTCCATTAAATTTATAGTCTCTCTCCACAGTGGGTTCCAGCTAGCCACAAGATCTTCAGTTAACAGCATGCATGACATATTGTTCTGTCCATGTGGATGGAAGCAAGGTGAAGGTACTATATTCAGCAGAATTACACAAGATGATTTTTTCCTGAAAAATTTCCTTTTCATCAGTGCATAGTTTTGCTCACTGCTCATTCAAAATGAAAGAGAAGTAGAAAAGCAAAGGCAAAATATATCAACTTGTGAAGAAACTGTCTTATGAAAGAAAATCTCTTATAAATAGGATGGTGTTGGCTAAGAAACAAACAAACAAACAAAAAAGCATAGTTAGAAATCAAGAAGGGCCACTAAATCTCCTGCTTTATAATGGGACCTTCTTGGAGTTCAGTCTATTTACTTCATCAAAGATGTCTGTAAAGCAAAAAGAAGAGAACAAACTCTGCCAATGGACTCCTCTGTCTAAAGGGTATAGGTTTAAACCAGTACAATAGCTAAATTACGGAGCACACAAATTCATATTAAGAGATATACTTTTTTTTTCAAAATTTATAGCAATTAGTCCTTTGTATTTTTGTTTGATTTATAATGAGATCTATTTTAATCCACATGGAAAAAAAATGTATAGCCTACATTATTCTAAAGATTTTAAAGAGTTTTGAAGTTTTGATCATAAGAAAGTGCACAAAGGCTTTTTGCCACATCTAGCAACTGGAAGCCATTGCTGACAAAGCAAACTAAGAAAGCTTTGGGCAAAGGCTATTATGGTTGCCTGTTGTTGTTCTGTCAATCATATGTGAGTCAGAGAGAACATGATTGATTCCATGCGAGACTTGGAGCCAAATAAGGAACAAAAACGTAAGTGGTAGACAAGGGTTTTCTTCTTTTTTTCCCCCCCTTTTTTTTTTTCTTTTTCTTAACACTACCACTTTTTTAAAATATACTTTTATCAAAATATGATAATACTTTGTGTCTTCTATAACACTATCAGCATCAAGAAGCACACCACATGAAATAATGCAGGAAGAGACTGTGTTTATCATTCAGTGAACCCTTTGCTGTGCAATGCGATTGATTGTTCACTGGATTTTAGCATGCATTAAAGCTTAGCACAGTGTTGATGATTTGTGCTGCTGGACTCCTCAGTATCTGTTTTTATTTTATTTTATTTTTTCTTTTCCTCTGAGCTTACAAGGTTCCATTTATTCTCATTTAGACCAAATGTACTGTAAAGTACAATCTAGCCTTGCATTTGGTGTATTGTGTATAATTGCCTTGAACTTCAACAAATATATAGACAGTAGAAGACTAGCATATCCTTTACATGGAACAGTGAAAAATAACAGTGCAGAACATGTAAGGTCATTTCTAAATTGGAGACATGCTTGTACTGCTTGATCTATGAGGTGTTTTATACTGAATAGTCTGTGATCCATCATGAACTACAAATTTACCACATAGTACTTATTTCATTAAGGCAAAAGAAATATTGCAAATCACCAACATTTACTTTAGGTTTATCATACAGTGTTTTATGTAAAAGAATATATACATTTTGAAAGGCAGAAGTAAACTTGAAGAATAATCTATAGTTGTAATTTCTCTCTCATTTACAAAATCAGCCCATCTTCTGATTCTCTATTAGGAAAATTTTTACTGTTTTATATACTTAGAGTTTGTCATAAGAAAAAAGGGGATACTTTTGTGAAAGGAATATGCTCCATGGGAATTTTTCATTGTAATATTCTGAAGAAAAAAAAATACTAAACAAGAAAAAAAGGTCCTGGAGGGAAAAAAAAAAAAAAAAAAAAAAAAAAGAAGGATGAATATATGCACTGACGAAAAAGTATAGAGGAAAAAAAAAAGTCCTGGAATTAACACATATGCAGAATGTGTTCCTCTGTGTTGTTGCAGAAAGTTATGTTATATTTCAATGGGACTTTAGCAGGAATAAAATATTGTTCTGCATGCTGACTGATAGTAGCTATTATCTCTTCTGTGTTTCTGTTTTAAAGGACAACAAATTTCTTCTTAATTAGCAAGAAAAAAATGGCCTTTCTTACACATATTCCGAGGCTGAAGTCTTGCAGTAAAGTAGAAATATCATCCTTTTTCCATGAAAAAGGTGTAAAATTACTGATAATGATAGCAAAATAATTAACTATTTTAAGTTTCTATACTGCCAGGAGTGAAATGTCACCCTTTAAAATGTTACACATGAAACTCATATCCTTTTACAATTAGATCATTTTATTAATAAACAAATATTTCATTTGTTATATGGAAAAACCTCATTAGCATGATCTCCCTGAAAGCTCTTCCCACATCAAAACAAATGACCGAGGAAAAAAAAAAAAAGTATATATACATGTTTGGTTTTGTTTTTACTACCCCTTGTGTATCAGTTTACCTTAATGTCACATACTTGTGCTTTTGTTGAGGACTCAACTATTTTTGAACTATTTCTACTTTTGAAGAATCTATTTCCAAATATCTCCTTGTGATGAGCCAGTAGCTTTACTAATACATTCATAAGTGATAGAATAACATGTTAGGCTTTTTTAATGAAACTAAAATAATGCCTTAATATATGCAAACAGAAAATCCAGCATTACTGAAATATTCCCCATAAAATATTTCCAACAACTGCAAAAGTTAGCTGCTGTTGGAACTCAGTATTAGTAAAGAACTAGTTATTTAAAAAATCTCTTAGATATGAAGGTTACATATTCTTTTATAAACAAGGCTTGACTTCTAAGAAATTAACATATCTCTAGGTAACGACAAAAATGGAAAAGACGGGAAAATAAAGAGCAAGAATAAAAGGATGCATACACTCTAAGAAGAAAATCCTTGTAATTAGTTGTCTAATGTTTTATCTTGGTATAGTGCATTGTTCTTGGCAGCTTAAAAGTCATATTATTCATAAAAAGCTGTGGTATGTGTTAAGTTCTGGTTCCAAATTGTGCCAATCTGTATGGCAGAGAAGTTAAGAGAGAGTTAAAGAAGACTCAGATGTTGACTGCTTAGATAAAAATTAGGCTTGATCAAGAAACTATTGGAATTCTTGAGATATTTGGTCATTGATTTTGATGAGAGTATTATAGGAGCTTCTGACAAATACCTTGCTCACCATTCATTTGGGAACATATGCTATGTACCAGTGCAATCTTAATTTCCCTCAACAATTACTGCCCCAAAAACATCATAGTGGAATGATGACTCAGTGGGATTAGTCAGGATTTCAGAAGAAACCATTTTAATTCCCCTTCTCTGCCACAAAATCTGGTCTAGCTTTACCCTCTATGACACCTCTTAGATCAGCAGGGCTTCTGAGTCCAGTCCTATCCTGGCCCCATGTAGGCTGCACCGCTCCTCATTTCTGGGGGAAATAAACACAGGCTAAAAGTGCTCAGCAGTATGTCCCAGCCTGAATCCAGTCTGGACCAAGTAAGGCAGTATTTGGGGAAATGTTGCAATGTGCTCTCAACTCTCAAACTAGAACCGCTGTTATTGCTTTATTTTTCTGTAAATATAATAAATAATGATCCTCAATACTTCATTAAATATTGTAAGGAGAAATACATTGTAGTCTTATGCCGCTCATATTAAGAACACTGTGGCAATAGGCTTTCCTATAAAGATCTGAATTAATCACATAAAGAACAAGTTTATCTGCATAAAAATGTTGATCTTGTTAATCCTTAGAACATGAAGTTTTTTCATGTGCGGATACATACTAAGATGGGTGTAGACCTGTACTAGAAATAGATACTAGTATAACTATTCAAAATGTTCTCTCTAGACTGATTAGAATATTTGCATGATAACAAACAATATTATTTGTTGTTTCTTCTTCTAGGCATGTATACATAAATCCTGACAATCCGAATTGCTCAATGTCAATTCCTGGTTGCTATTCATAATAGTAATTCAGCTGAAAAAGTAAATAACGCTAATTCAAATCAAGTTACATATGAAGAGTTGTGTAGGGTACACATAAGGTGTGTACACCCCAAATTCAAAATCTGTAACTCTAAAAATAATTTAAGGAAAGATTGCAAAGCGCTATTGATTAAGGAAGGGCAATTTTTTCCTATTATAAATATATATATATATATATATATATATATATACATGTAAACAACTTGTAATCTGGTCTTTACAGTTCTGAATCTTGGCTTGAAGGAAGCTCCCTAACTCCAAATGTGGTTGGTCTGTAGTCCCAACTCCATTCACATTTCCTTGAACAGCTACCCAGCTGGGAAGGCTGGTGTTTGAGATGTTCACAGCTATTTATCAAAAGTTTAACAAAAAGTTTAACAGATGCAAGTGCAAAAACAGAGTGGTGTTTCCTGTCACTTTTTAATTGAGCTCTAGTGCTTCACTTGCTGGTGAACGCCGATACAACTGCACTGCCTGCACATTTAGTGCTTAGCATACCAGGTAACATCCTCCATCGCTTGCACAGGAGAGGAGGCAGCCCAGCCTCTCTGTGGAGAGTTTCACCTGCATTCTGCTTGTGAAAAAAGATCCTAGCCCAAAATGCACAGAGATGCATGAGTTAAGCAATTACTTGAAGCCTGACTTGCCTTACAGTTATCTGAAATAACCCTCCGTTGACCATTACAAGAGTCCTAAAGAGATTTTGTTCCTAATTTTGGCATTTCAATTAGATATCCTAAAATTAGATGGTGAAAATCTAGGCCAAAGTATAAGCAGAAGTGGGACTCAAAGTATAAGAGTCCCAGGCCACTTCTGTAATCAAAAGACCTTTCTAAAAATAGGAGATGTCTGCTCATATGATGATATTTACATAGCAGTAAAAATGATAGAAAGAAATATTCCCAGTGCATCTGTGTCGTGATGAAAGTGAAAGGTTTTACTTTAGCAAATAAACCTAGTCATTTCTCAGCTAAATTAGTGGAGAGAAATAGCCATAGACCTTGATAAATATGCTCTTTATAAAATATATTTTCATACATAAATTCTGCCCATCTAAAAATAACTGGATTTGTTTTACTGAACTTCAGAAACAAAAACTTTTTTCCTGTACTGACGGAAATCATTTTTTGCTCAGTATTTTTTGCTGTATTTATTTTCCTCATAGCTACAGGGCTGATGACAACTCACTTGTCACGGGGAATGATTATAATCAACAGATAACTGAGGCTTTGTGCTAGTTAGCTTTTGCAAATTCAATTCTTTAGCTGGAATCATATCATTGCAAAGTTATACAAATCAGTATTACATGTTAATTACCAATATCAGAAAATAATAGCTAAAATACTATCCCAAACAAACAGAATATTAACCACTCATAGAACACATATATAAATTCCTCTGTTCTTTGTTTTGTGTTTGGAGAAAAACATTAAGATACTCATTAGACAAAGATATATTAGATACATCATTAGACAAAGTTAGGTGTTTTGTTTTGTTTTCTAATTCTTGAGATTTTTCAAAAATAAAAAAAAGAAAATATTTTAGAGCAGCTCTTAACAATACTAGGTAGAGATAAGAAAATTCTAAGCTTTTTTGTTGTCGGTTTCTCACCAAAGGTAATCACTGGCACCTAATCTTGATTGCAATTACATTTTAATGACATTCCTTATCCTTCCTAATCTTTTGGTTTATGCTTCTCTAACCACCTAGTGAATTTTAAAAAGAGAGAAAGAAAGGAAGAGACTCAGTTTGGATCTATGGTAATTGGAAAAAGGCAAAAGGGAGAGTCAATTAGCTCAGATTATTAACACAGACATGCTACATCTGGTAGTGACTGAGTCTGTTTGTCCAGAAATTTCTGTCAAATAAATAATTAAAATCAAGTGCTGGCAGAAGTGTGTCTTTTCCCACATGACTGCTTTCTTCTGATGCACAGTATTTGATAAAGTCATTCAATTTAATTTCTGTTTTTTTTTTTTTTATAATAGCTTGGATTGTTTAAAAGGCTGTATACACAATATATGGACAATTTACTGGGAAAGAATAGACATTCGTGTGTGTTTGTTTAGATTTGCTCACTTGTATGGACTTGTATGATGTAGGAAGTGGAAACAATCTATATTTTTACTGTGCATACACATCCCTGAAGGAAAACCTACTGGGATTGGCTGCAGATGGTTTCATCTCAGAAGAAGAATGTTCCTCCAAACAGTTGCTTTTTCTGTATGCATGATCAAGCAACAGTCAATGGTTTCATGTGCCTCATTAGCTGTGACGACAGGAAGAAGTATGATTCTCCCAATATACCCGTCCTTCCTCTGATCTGAGGGCATTACTGCAAGGAGGAAACACTTTAAAACTGGAATTTCTCTAATTTATTATTTTTTTTATAGAGCAAATTAATAGACAGTCAAAATTGAATAAATAAATAGAAAATTGTTGTTATATTTCTGACAAGAAATGGAATTACATTGCATTATTTTTAAGTTTTTAATATATATACACTTTTCTCTTTACTCATCAAATAGAAAGAATTATTTCAATTGGACCCTTGAAAAAAGTCATTTAAATTGCAGGTATGTGATGCAACTTTTTAAAATCTGTGCTGCTGATTAAGTTCCTCAAATGTTATAGTTTTCTATACAGGTAGACCAGGGTTTCTTCAAATACCTTATTAAATGTTCTATGTTTTATACTGTGGAGAGCAAAGATAGAACTTTGCTTTCTGCAGAGTCAATGGGACCTTTGGATCCTGGAAGGGGAATAAGAAGATCTATTTAAGGATCCTGTTTTTTTCTGCATATTTGTCATGTAGTCATGATCAAATTATTCTCTTTCCCTTTAGTTTGGTTGCCTTTTCACAATATCTCTGTTTTCACAGTACATACCAAGAAGCTTTTAAGCCTGCATCTTGGCAGATACTGTAAAAGAGTTTAACACAGATGAGCTAGAAGGTACTTTTTGATGGTTAAGAGGCACCTTTTGTGGCATTCATGATGAAATCTACCCAGGCAGTGCCAGTATTGCCTCTAAACCTAATAATATTTTACAGTTTAAATAATTCCTTCTCCTTCACCTAAATACAAAACCTAAGACACTCTGGTATCTTATAAAATGAAATATGAATGCATGTTCCTTGATGCAACGACCATAAAGTCTTCTGCAGTCCAATGAAATCAGCTTATACATAACTGTGAAATATATACACTCATTCATAACCTTGAAAGATTCTGAGATAACAAACTTAATGTTCTAATAACCTATGATAAGGCACATTGGTCCCCCCAAGAAGCATACAGCTGGCAAACAGGGTTCTAGTTCCCAAGGAAGTGTCTCATCAAAATCGTACCCAAAACTTCTTCTTCAGAACACTCCCAAGAGTACTTTACCTTTTCTTTAATTTTGTTTTCTCCACAGGAAATGTGTTCTACATAGAAAGGATGACTCTATGGTATAGGACAGATGTTTTGTTGACATTTGCTAGGAATGAACTAGCGCGTGCACTTCTATTCAATCTTTCAATATATCTTTTGGAATTTGTATTACATTCCATGTAAATATTGCTTCTCCTAAGTAATTATGGTTCCCATAACTTTTTCCTTTATGTTGGTGTATTTCACCCCCTTACATGTTAATGCATAAATTTATAAAAACCTATTTATTTTTCTGGTATGCCAGAGTGAACTATTCTATCAAATATATGCACCTGAGTTAAACTTAGCTTTGAAGTTAAGCCTCAAAAGAGGTGCATATGTCTTTGAAAGGACTAGAATGGAGCTGTAGCTATTTGGCTCTTTAGAAAGCCAATTTTAGAGAAAGCCAATTTTAGAGAAAAGATTTTAAAAATCGCGGCTATGTGTTTAAGGAAACCTTAAGCCATATCATCAGCTAAACATGCACCAGGGTCTTTGTCTTTCATATCCTCAATCTGTAAATACCAGGCAAATGCACATATTTAGGCATTCTTTCTGAGAAATAATGCATATTGTATTATAAGTGACAATTTTTTAAAGAGGTTGCGATCTACCACACGTTATGTTGAAGACAATACTTCCTATTAGAAATATATTGTATTCTGTTAAGATACATATATCTTAACTAATATCCTACCTAAATTCTTAACTATTCATAGAATCATAGAATGCTTAGGGTTGGAAGGGACCTCTAGAAGTCATCTAGTCCAACCCCCCTGCACATGCAGGGTCGCCTAAAGCACGTGGCACAGGACTGCATCCAAGCGGGTTTTGAAAAGCTCCAGAGAAGGAGACTCCACAACCTCTCTGGGCAGCCTGTTCCAGTGCTCTGTCACCCTCACTGTTAAGAAATTTTTCCTTAAGTTTCTGTGGAACTTTTGGTGCTTCAGTTTGTGACCATTACCTCTAGTTCTGTCAGTGGCCACCACTGAAAAGAGGCCAGCACCATTCTCCTCACTGCCTCCCTTGAGGTACTTATAGACACTGATTAGATCCCCTCTCAGCCTTCTCTTCTCCAGGCTGAACAGGCCCAGCTCCCTCAGCCTCTCCTCATACAGCAGCTGTTCTAGGTCCCTGATCATCCTTGTGGCCCTGCGCTGGACTCTCTTGAGCAGCTCCACATCCCTCTTGTAATGTGGGGCCCAGAACTGGACACAATACTCCAGATGTGGCCTCACCAGGGCTGAGGAGAGGGGCAGGATCACCTCCCTCCACCTGCTGGAGACGCTCTTCTTAATGCACCCCAGGATCCCATTGGCCTTCTTGGCCACGAGGGCACACTGCTGCCTCATGGTCAACTTGTTGTCCACCATGACACCCAGGTCTTTCTCCGCAGAGCTACTCTCCAGAAGGTCAGTCCTCAGCCTGTACTGGTGTCTGGGGTTATTTCTCCCCAGGTGTAGAACCTTGCACTTGGCCTTGTTGAATTGCCTGAGGTTTTTCACCGCCCAGTTGTCCAGTCTGTCCAGGTCCCTCTGGATGGCAGCGCAGCCCTCTGCGGTATCAGCTCCTCCTCCCAGTTTGGTATCATCAGCAAACTTGCTGAGGGAGCACTCTGTGCCTTCATCCAGGTCATTGATGAATAAATTGAACAGGACTGGACCAAGGACTGACCCCTGGGGGACCCCGCTAGCCACAGGCCTCCAATTAGACTCTGCACCACTGATCACCACTCTCTGAGCTCTGCCATCCAGCCAGTTCCTACTCCACCTCACTGTGCACTCATCTATCCCACACTTCCGGAGCTTGCCCAGGAGGATGTTGTGAGGGACGGTGTCAAAAGCCTTGGTGAAGTCGAGATAGATGCCATCCACTGCTCCCCCCTCATCTATCCAGCTGGTCATGCCATCATAGAAGGCTATCAGGTTAGTCAGGCAAGATTTCCCCTTGGTGAATCCATGCTGACTACTCTTGAGCACTTTCTTGTCCTCCATGTGGCTGGAGACAACGGCCAGTATGAGCCGTTCCATCACTTTTCCGGGGACGGAGGTGAGACTGACTGGCCTGTAGTTGCCTGGGTCCTCCTTCTTGCCTTTTTTGAAGACTGGCGTGACATTGGCCTTCTTCCAGTCTTCCGGGACCTCCCCTGTTCTCCAGGATCTTTCAAAGATGATGGAGAGCGGCTTAGCTATGACCTCTGCCAGCCCACGCAGCATGCTGGGGTGCATCCCATCAGGGCCCATGGATTTGTGGGTATCGAGGTTCCTTAGGTGCTCTCTGACCCAATCTTCCTCTACCCAGGGCAAGTCTTCCTCTCCACCAGCTTCTTCTCTTGTCCCTAGGGCCTGGGGCTCTAATGGGCTGCCCTTGGTAAACACCAAAGAAAAGAAGGCATTTAGCAACTCTGCTTTTTCTGTGTTATTTGTAACCAGGATGCCCACCCCGTTCACCAGCGGACCCACGTTTTCCCTGATCTTCCTTTTGCTGCTAATGTATTCGAAGAAATTTTTCTTGTTATTTTTAACGTCCCTTGCCAGATTGCGTTCCGACCGTGCCTTAGCTTTCCTTGTTGCACCTCTGCATTCCCTGGCTATGTTCCTGTATTTCTCCCAGGGGACCTGTCCTTTTTTCCACATTCTGTACACCGTCGCCTTCTGCTTGAGCATTGCCACAAGCTCCCTGCTCATCCACGCAGGTCTCCTGCCCCCTCTGCCTGCCTTCTTACACACAGGGATGCACTGTTGCTGGGCGTGGAGGAAGTGCTGCTTGAAAACTAACCAGCTCTCTTGGGCCCCCCTTCCTTCTAGAGCTCTAGCCCATGGGATTCTTCTGAGGAGGTCTCTGAAGAGGTTAAAGTTGGCCCTCCTGAAGTCCATTGTTGCAAGGCTACTCACAGTCCTGCCACCTCCTCGTTGGATCCTGAACTCCACCAACTCATGGTCAGTGCAGCCGAGGCTACCCCCCACCTTAATATCTCCTACTAGGCCCTCCCTATTTGATAGCACGAGGTCCAGTAGCCCACCTCTCCTCATCGGCTCCTCCACAACCTGCATCAAAAAGTTATCGTCAATGCTCTGCAGAAACCTCCAGGACTGCTTGTGCCTGGCCATGTTGTCCTTCCAGTTGATGTCGGGGTAGTTGAAGTTCCCCATGAGAACCAGGGCCTGTGACCATAAGGCAATATCCAGCTGCCTATAGAAGGCCTCATCAACTTCCTCGTCTTGGCCTGTAGCCAAAACACCCACCACAGTGTCTCCGACATCAGCCTGCCCTTTAACCCTTACCCACAAGCTCTCAACTCCCTCATCTTCCACCCCCAGGTTGAGCTCCATGCATTCCAGTTGCTCTCTCACATAAAGAGCAACTCCACCACCTCATCTTCCCAGCCTCTCCTTCCTAAAGAGCACATAGCCTTCCATGGCAGCGCTCCAGTCGTGCGAGCTATCCCACCACATCTCTGTGATTCCAATGAGATCATGATGCTGGGACTGCACACACATCTCCAGTTCATCCTGCTTGTTCCCCATGCTTCGCGCATTGGTGGTGCTTCAGGGAAGCAACAGAGGCCACAGGTTTCCCAGCAGGGGTGAAAGAGGACCCTCTCTGATCATTTCCTATCCTCACTTCCCCACTAGTATACTCCCACTAGACGCCATCTGACCTAGGCTGCGCGGTACTGTTCGCCGTGTCTGTGTGACACTCCCCTTCCCACTTCTTGTCTAGTTTAAAGCCCTCCTAACCAGGTTGGCCAGCCTTTTGGCAGAGACACATGTGCCCCTCTTGCTGAGATGGGTCCCATCATTCCCCACTAACTGGTGGTCATAAAACAGAGTCCCATGGTCATAGAAGCCAAAACCCTGTTGCCAAGTCCAGTGGCGCAGCCAGTTGTTAATCTGCCATATCTGCCTTCTCCTCCTTGAATCCATTCCCCTCATTGATAGGACGGAGAAGAACACTGCCTGAGCTCCCATACCTTTGATGGCCATCCCTAGGGCTCTGAAGTCTTGCTTGATATCCCTCAGTTTCTCCATGGCATCATTAGTGACCACATGAAACAGTACCAGAGGATAATAGTCAGACTCCTGAACAAGCCTTGGGAGCCTTTCTGTAACATCCTTTACTCGGGCCCCTGGCAAACAGCAGACCTCTCTGGATGAGGGATCCTGTCTACATATCGGTGCCTCCATGCCCTGTAGCATGGAGTCACCCACGACGATCACCCGCCGCTTCTTCTGGGTGCTCCTTTTCTCCTTAGGGGGAGCAGCCTTGCAGCGTGGACCAGACTGCCTCTCTGTAGACAGTCCCCTAGACGGGCCTTGGTTCAAGGCCTCCTCTATCTGATCCGCAAGTTCCAGGGCCTCATACCTGTTGAATGTGGTTACAGGTGAGGGTGAGGTGGGCCATGGAAGGGATCTTCTGCCACCTCGAGTGGGGACCTGTTTCCATTGTTGATTGTCCCTGGATACTGTTACTTCTGCCCCCTCTGCCCTATGTCAAGAGGGTACTGGATTTTCTGACTGAATCGGGGTGTTCTCAGGATGGTTTTCCTGGGAAGACTGCAGAATGCAGCTCCGCCAGTCTATTTGTTTTTCACTTTCCCTGATGGCCCTCAGCCGTTCTACCTCCTCCTTTAGCTTCGCCACCATGCTGAGCAGGTCATCCACCTGCTCACACCTAAGGCAGGCTGTGCTTTCACCACTCTCCAGTAACATGGAGAGGCTCAGACATTCCCCACACCCAGAAACCTGGACCGCTGCATGTTTCTGTGGCAGTTCAGTCTGGGTTGCCACAGTCTTTCTGGTGGAAGCTCTCTGCCGAGTGGAGACCATGGCTTTACCTGATCTCCCGCTGCTGGAAGAGTCCGGGGAGAAGATTCTTTTCCACACTTGGGGGGAGACTCCCTGACCCCTGCCTGCGCTAACTGCCGCGCCACGCTCTGGTCGCCGCGGTCCTGGTCGCTCGCGCTCCCTGGGGGCAGCTTTTGAACTCCCGCCTGCCCTGCCGGCTCCGCGCCCCGCTGAGTCAGAGCCGCCTCTGGCTGGGAGCTCAGCACTGCCCGCACGGGGGTCGCCGCTGGGGCTGCCTCTCGCTCTGTTGTTCGCCTCTAGACAAGGAGCTCCAGGACGAGCGTCTGCTTCATTACCATGCATAGAACTAGAGTTAACAGGCTAGATTTTTTCACTTTTCCTTTCTTTTTTTTTTTTAAGGAAGTAAAATAAAGAATCATGGAGGAGTAGTTTGTTGCATTTTTGTGTCATTGCTGTTCCAGCCTGAAGATGTTGCAGAGCAAAACACAAAACAGCTCTACCTTTCGCCTCATTCATCTCTTCTCCTGTAGTTGCACAAAATATGGGTCCAGATGAGCCTCAAGTCACCAGACAGTGCTGGTGAGCATGCTGGTATCTTACCCTGTTCGGGTCCAGGAGTAGGCCACTGCGGAAGAATGCCTGAGTGCTATTCCAAAGGGAAAAGTGACAGATGTGGCATCACAGGGAACAGCTTCAGCTTTCATGTATGAACATGTCCCGGCCTCTCTGGTCTTGACAGAAGAGGTAGCAAGAGCAATTGGCAGGTACAGAGATTTTTTTTTTTTTTTCCTTCGTGTCTCCAGCCTGGCTCCCAGGAGCAGTGCCTTTCTTCTGCCACCTTTCCTCTGGTGCAGATAATACTGCTTTAAAGCACAGTTGATCCTTTTCTTTACAGAGCACGAGCTTTAATTTTATGATGTATTGATAAAAATACAGATAAAAGAAATAATGCTACAGATATAGCTGAAGTATACAAAAGCAGCAAGGTCTGCAAAGAATGATAATGTTCCTTATGGGAACTCTAATGCAATTTAAAAGAAAGAGGATTTTAGATTCAGCGTCCATGAGAAAGGTTGGCTGACCTTTCCTATTAGACTAGTGTTAAGGACACTCTTCTCTCCTTGTTCCACAGAAATTAAATGCTGGCTACCTTCTTCTCCTCCACAGGTACTAACTACTCTTTTCTCTCAAGTGGTCTGATTGATTACCATAATTACATTATGCTTAGAGTAAGCACAACTGGTACTTAGTCTGAATTTTTTTTTCCTTGTCAGACCTGATGAAAAGATTCCGGATATGTTAGTGAATATGTATGCATATGTGCATGCACTGTCAAAATCTATTAGCTAGAAACTACCAGTGTAAGACTGATTCTCATGTTTGCTTCATGTTTGCACATCGTCTGTCACTCTGCTTGTATATGTATGTATCTATCCATCTATTCTCTTATCCAGATAATACATAACAGCCTCCTACATCTATGTTCTTTAGAACACTCTTGATTCGGAATTAATTATAAGGTTTTTATTTTTATGCCTTGTGAAAAAAAAGCTTCAATTCTTCACTAGAAAATTTCTAATTGTTGATAGGAATTCATGTTATATATTATAGATATAATTTTTATTTATAATTATTATATATACAAAGTAATTGAACAGTTAAACAAGCAATTTGGAAACTGTTTTTTTTTGGTTTACTCTTACAATAAGTGTGATATAGCATATGCATATGTCACGGAACGAGTGGTGGTGGGGGGTGAGTGACACAATGCACTTCACTCGTGGGAAAGAAATAGGAATAGGTTTTATTGGTAATGACAATGCTTTCACGAGATTCTATGGCAAGGTCACTTATTAGTTACTGCATGGAGGTTCAAGATATACACAGAATTATCAAGGACACCCTCCCGTTGGGTCACGAGGTTCAGACTGGACCCCCTTGCTTTCCAAACTCCTTCTGAGAGGAGTCTGGGTGCGGCTGAATCCAGTCCTAGTCCCAGACCTGGTCAACGGTTTATGTCTAAGGGATTTGTGCACAAAGTAAGGTTTACAAGTTCAAAAAGAGAAAGGCGCGCTATAGTCACTTACCACGAATCTGTAGTGGGAAGGATCTCTTAACCTCGAGGAGTATCCTTGAGAGGCATCCCTGCTCAAGGGGAGATCCCAGCGTGCAGCCCGCTGCCATGCAAGGAGAGCTCAATGGGCTCTTGGGCTGTCTCCGTATTTATGGGATAAGATGATTGACTGATAGTCATTCTTTCAATTCAGAAATGACTGTTGGCTGATGTACTCACAGTTAGCCTTATCTCCCCATCAGGATAGGGCCATCAGGACTGTTATTGATGGTTGATGTCTGGGTGGGGGAAGAAATCAGGGAGGCAACTACCAGGATCAGATAATGTGGTAGTTAACACCTGAACAGGGCTACATGTGAGAAGTCAGGATGAGCTGGGGAAGGAGCATATCCGTCACAGCATACTATCTTGCTATGTTATGAGACAACTACACTTTTATGATGAGGTCTTGCTGTTGCCTGACTGAAAAAAGTTGGAATGGCAAACTCCTCAGTTTCCCACCTTGCAGAAGGAAATAACTTCCGTGGAACCACTTTTGTCAGATGATAAAATAAAGCAAAGCAAATATAGGAAAAAAATGCATGCTAGGTTAGTACATTGTATTATATAGCTAGAGACTTTCTATAATGGAAGGTCTGCAAATCTGAGAACACAGCTAAGAAAAGCCAGTGAGCAAGTTCTGCACTGAGCTGGTCATCATTAATTTTGCTTAATTCATGGCACTTCTGATTGGTAGTGTTACTGCCTGAGGTAATGTACACAAAGGATTCAGCAGATGCCATTTCCAAAAGGCACTATGGGCATGATTATGCCTGGCCTTTTGCAATCCCTTCCTTCAAAGCAAGCTTTACATTCTCACATGCCCTCATCTGTACCAAAGCAAGCCACACTCACTTGCAATTTGAAATTATACAAATGCAGAACTCAAGTTATTTCAGCCACTTGGAAGAGGAAAAAAAAATAGACATATAAAATATGGAAAATGTATGTTATATACCCAGAGAATCAAGAGCCCAAAAGTTTTCTGTGTGACCATCACCAGCCTCTGTTCTTTGGCCTCAGGGCTGTGTTATTTGTACTGTCTCTGAAGGGCTTTTTAGTACCATAGACAGATCCAGATGGAGTATCTCTGTGACGGCTTTACTGAAATGACATACCAGTCAGATCAGATACTGCATAGAGTGCTTAAAACACACATAATTAAAACAAACATTGGAGTGTTAGGCTCTGTTTTTTTCTCTTGTTGGTTGTAGTTTTTTTTTTTTTTTTTTTTTTTTTTTTGTTTGTTTGGTTTTGCTTTGTTTTTGCCTTAGAGGTAGGAAAAAAATAGGTGGTTGGCTATTCCTACCCAAGTTTCTTTATGGAACTGAAATGGCTAGAAATTCACTACACTACAACAAACAATCAAACAAAAAACACAAGCACACACACACTCACGCACTAAAAAACAAGTAAGCAAAAACAGAAAGTCCTGAAACTATTTCACTAGGAAAGACTTGAAGGAATCACAGTTTTAAATAAAAACAGAGATCTACTTTCAAAATAAATAAAACCATGAAAATGAACAAAACTTCTTTTTAACCTTTTTTATATATACATATATAATTAAATGTAATTGTTCAAGAAAAACATCAGAAAAATAGCTTTAACCCTGAATATACTCTGTCTATCCTCTCATATGGTAAACATAACATTCTTCCAATGTGTTTTTTGAATAAACAATTTAGGTTTAGTTTTAGACGCAAAGATTTCTGTCAGGAAGTGTAATATGCCAGCATGAGATTTTTTAGGTTGACACAATTGTATCAATTTCTCAGTCATTCGTAATCTGTTTAAAACATGCATTTTCCAAACACTTTACAGAAATGACTGGTGAGCTAGAAGTACCTACTAAAGAATGCATATTACAGACTCTCCTTTAAAATAATCCATTGAAAATGGTCCTCAGCTGCAAAGTCATGCATCTTTAGTTCAAGGTTTTAGCACAAGAGGTCTCCAGTTCAGTCCTTGTGTCAGTTCAGCCTATGGCTGTCATGAAGACGTATTTGTAAAAGTGTACAAAAAAGGACACAAAAATGCAGTCTGAAGTAAAAACAAATCAATCACTATTGTTTCAGAGAAAAAGGAGACTGTAATAAGTCATGAAGAATTAATATTAACTTACAACTGTGTGGAAACAAAACAGAGAAATCATGACTGGGGCCAGGACCCTGGGGCTGCATTGTTTATTTTCAGATCTGTTTTCCTTCCTGAGCCTATTGAGAAATATTTATTTATTTTTTATTTAGGAAAAAGTATAAAAAAGCTATTTCTTATAGGAGACATATTTCAGATGATTTTAGGGGAAATGAGGTTGATATGTTATTACTTCCTGATATCACATTGTGAGCAATGGTATTTTTTTCCTTTCTAGTATTCCCCCACTTCTTGACTCGCTCAGAGTCCACACAGATTTCTGAATAGTTACTTATTTTCTTTGAAAAAGTACATACACATGGGCAAAGAAGTTTTAGAAGAAAGGGGCATTTATGTTTTATGTTTTGTGGCACTTTGTGAATTTAATTTAGAAGCAATTCCCTCCTTTTGGGCCCTCTATCTTCTTCACTTTCCCTTTTTGGCATATATTATACTTACAACAGTGCATTGATCAGCAGAATGCCTCTGCTGCTGGGAGGCCCACAGCCTTCATTTGCTGCTCATGACCTTGAAGGTGTTCGTGGACTTCATGAAGCCACCTGTTTGAAATCTAAATCTTCCTTGAAGATTTGTGGAAAAATACACCATGATCATAGCTGAAAGTTTTCTGGCGAAATGACTATCATTAAGATGTATGAGACAGAAGAAGGCAGGACATCCAGGCTCCATTTTTCAACAGTAGAAGCTAATTACACCCATCTTACCAGTGAGTCTAGGGATTCCTATAGAGAGTATATCTGGTTGTTTTTCAGTGAACTACTGTATATAAGAAACCCTAATACTTGATATTAAAGTAATGCTTCATAAGATCTTCTGTACTAGATAATAAATAACAGACAAAATTCTGGTGCTCCTAAGAAGAAGGAGTTTATTAAGAGACCTATTTGCAGAGATGTTGCAGCTGCAGTAGGAACTGCAGGTTTGGGCATACTGACTAACTGCTTGTCCTGCAGCCTTCCCTCTTGCTACTTGTTCTCTGTTTGTTAAGTATCATTCAATTTGGCTTGCCAGAGGGAGGGATCTGCTTAGTTAACCACAGTTTACAGCTCCAAATTCAGACCAGCATTTTAAAAGTTAAGCTTTTCTAAAATTTAAAGGAAATATTCGAGGAAAATTTTCCAAATGATATCTCTGCCTTAAGCTCAACATCTTTTAATTAAGAAAAAGTATACTGTCTCACATGCATTAGGAACCAGGCTGTAAAAACTTCTGAGAAGCAGAAGCATTTTTTTTTCCATGCTTTGTGATGCAAAGTTTGGTGAGAAGATGGATTGTTTTAGAGTTGAGGGTAAATTTCTATATTTTCTCCTTCAGTACACAACCCTGATTGATACTCCATGCAATGACCATTCTGAACTCTAAATGCACCAGGAGGTCTGCAGCCAAAAAAAAAGAAAAAAAAAATATATAAACAGATAATTAAAAGACTATGTACAAAAAAGAAATCCAAAATAAAGTTGAACAAGCAACTTCAAATATGTCATTTCTTTTCATTTTAACAATTGTTTTTGTACTATTCATAAAGATTGCAAGACTGCGTATTTTCTGGGGTGTTCTTCACATATTTTTAGCAAATATATGATATCTGAAAAGAGTTATACAGTATCTACTACGGGAATTGCTAGATTCTTCTCTTTTTTTTCCTTTTTTTTTTTTTCCCCTGAAATCTAGTATTGCCCAAGCCCTAAAAATAAAATTGTATTATCAACTTATAAACATTTACACTGCAGCCATTTCTGTCTGAAGTAGTCACTCTAGGCTCTTTTTGTAGTTGTACCCCAGTACATATATATAGAATCACTGTTAGGTCTATTTTGATATGAAATGAATTATGCTCAGGAGGTGTATATTTTTCTCTAATAAGTTTAAATGAAGCCTAGAATGATTAGCTCAGATATAGATGTCCACAACATACAGAAATACAATTTGTAATAATCCTCTCATGGAGACAAACATTTTGGGTTTTTTTTGTCTGCATCTAGCATACTAACTGTACAGACCTGCCTTGGAACAAGGATTGTCTTTCTTGAGCATAAGATGAGTGCTTGCGTCTGTGATTTAATCCTGAAAGTTAGAACTATTTATGTGTCCAATTGCTATTATTAGCTTCAGCGTATCTCACCTCTTTATATTTGCTACTGATTGTGGAAGGAGGTAGAAAGTATTCATTTACTAATTGTCTCTTATTAATAGACAATCCTATTAGCGAAGGAAAACATAAGCATTTCACTTCCTTAGTTTGCTCATTTTCATTTCCCGCTCATTATCGCATTGCCCTTGTCACTCAAGGAAGACAGAGTAAAAGACAGAAAACTCCATGAGCTTGCTTGTTCTTGCACTGTGTAAATCTATACTCCCTTCTAGAGACTAAAAATTTAGCAAAGATGAGATGCTGTGCTTCCTGCAGGCTTGACCTAAGAAAGCAGAGAGTTTACCTACTAGGAGTTCACAGCAGCCAGGAATGCCACTCTTCTCATTTAAAAATGTGAGTCTAGCACTTCCAAACTGTGCAGGGTTCAATGCTTACCCTCTTCTCTATTTTATACATCCTTTTAGAAACTGCCTCTTAAAGATCTTGAAATCTATTATGCAATCAGAGAAGTATGAAAATGAATAAGGAAGTTATAAGAGATCTTTGAAATAGTCCTTTGAAAGTGTTTCTTTGAAAGTGCTTTTTTTTGAAATTATTTTTATAATCCTGGTTAAATAATAGCAAAATAAAAAAAAAAAAGAGGGAGAGAAAGAAAGAGAGAAAGAAAGAAAAGTCATATTATAAGTAGCATAGTGACTTAAGGCCTCCATTTGAAAGGACTGTATTGGTGCAGGGAACTATTGGGGTCACTGATAACAAGTCATGCAATAACATTAATGTGACTAGAATTCCAGTTTGAGAAGGACTTCTGCTCCCTAGGAGGCTTCCGTGGTCACATTTTTTTTTTTTTTGAAAGTTTTATTAGAGATCATTTGATCATTTGAAGCTTACTGTAGTTCGCAGTCATTTAAGTTTCTTTTAACATAGCAGTCAGATTGCACTGCAACCTTTTAAAACGGGATAAAAAAGAAGCTCCTTCTCTACTTTTTGCATAAGACTTCCTTAATAGAGAGATCAGTCCCACCATGTGATAGGAAAATCTTCTCTAACTACACAGAGGACATTTGCTAATGGGAAGAGCTCAGGCATTTCACAGGGAAGATTTGCTGAGAGGAGGGAGGCTGGTAGGGAAGGAAGGACCATTTTGCATGTCCAGATATCTTTCTGTGGAAGGCAAACAAAATATAGAGAAGCTAAACTCTGAGACTGCCACTCTTCAGAGTTGATGGTAACTTTCAGTGTTTGAAACTGTGTTTTAGTTTGCACAGAGTTAAATTTGAAAACAGAATTGCATCCAAGCATCTTCTTGAACTGTAAATGTAAAATTTTTACTGTATAACATTATTTATTCTACAAAAGACTGAAGCTCCACCCCTTGTGCAAGCTTGCTTCAGCAAATTGAAGTCCAAAAACTTTGAGTATCTGGGAAACACTAAAGTATAACAATCTTTTTCAAGGTAATAAATTTTTGAGTGCAATGGAGTTTCAGCTGCAGGTCGATAAAGATACAAGTGGTAACAAGCAGGATACTTAGAGTGGATTTTTTATTTTTTTGTGCATGTTAAACAGGAGACATATACTTTGGCATTGAAGAGATTTTAGTATACAGTGGGTGGATTCCTCCGAGAGAAAAGGCACTAATCAGGTAAAGAGGTTGATTTAATCCTACAATGTAAATCAAGAAAGTGAAGTCAAGCGATTCACATAAAATATATTCATGGAGACTTTTAGACGCCACAAACTCCCTGTGCATTTGCATCAACATAATTAGAACTGGGACTTATTTAGCATTAGTCAAGTACTTTTAATGGAGCTGATTATTATTTCAGTCTAAGACTTGTTCAGCACAGTGGGAAGATGCTAAGACCTTTTTAGATCTTTCATAATATTTTAATGCAATATTTATCAGAGTCTACAGGGAAGGCAAAAGTTTTCTCTTGAGTTTGTTTACTACTGTTTTTCTCACATTCTCTCAGGAATATAATATTATGAATCATTTATTCAACAATCCTTTTCCATTTAACAGAGATTAATTAGGCGGATTTTTATTTTTGTTTTATGAGAAATTGTCAAGGATCGATAAAAATCTGTAGCTCAGAAACTCTGCGACTGCTACATTCCTAACATGCAGAATCAGACCATGGTTGGTGAAACAATAAGGAAATAGAAAACAGCAACAAAAACCCTCCTATTGATAGTGGAACACATGAATGTTTCACAGAATCTAGAAATCTAAGGGATTCTAGCTTCTAGCGCACATAAACTATTTCATGTTCCTTGCCCTGTGTATAATGGCATAGAACAGAGCAGATAAATGTTCTTTGGTCAATATTTTGCCAGAAACACATATGAACAATCCAGCAGATTATGCTCCTCCCTCCATCTGAATCTCTAGAAGAGACTTTCAGTGTTCTTGTGTCAGTGAGACTGATTGCCTGAGTTTAGGGCTGTAACATTTATTACTATGAATGTTAACAAGAAACCTTAGAGTGATGCATTTCATGAGGTGCCAAGTGGTTTTAACACCATATGAACACACTGGGAACAGAAGGGCATAGCACACGGTTGGATTAGGTCTTGAGATAAAATTCTTCTGAACTTCGCTACCTCATATGGTTAGAAAGCTGGTAAATAAAATGCAATGAAGTTAATTTAATCTAATAAAAGCAAGGCATAGCAATCAGAAATGTTCCATAATGAAAGCAATGAGATTCTCATGGAGATGGATTGAGAAATGCATCTCATTTGAATTATCCACATGGACTCCATTAATAAAGCAGCAAGCACAGCACAAATGCCACCAACAGCTGAATGAGGTACAACTGCCCTTTTCTAATTTCTGAGCCCAGTTCAACCTCTTCCTCTGCATTGGTTGGAAAAATGAAATCTGCATCAACCCAGTAGCAATTTGACATCCTACCTTTAGAAGAAATCAGACGAGTGTAATCTTCCAATAAAAGAATATCCTTTCTGCGTCCAGTGAAACATCCCTCATATTGTTATTGAAGCTAAAAAAATGTTAAAATTTTGCATCCATTATCATCTATGCATGCACAACGACTTTCAATTAACCGAATACAATTATGTTTCCCTAGTGAACAATTTGGGAAGCATTTACTTCATTTTACTATTTTTATATTTTGTTCAACGTGGGTTTTTTTATTTTCTTTTTTATTTTCCAGGTAATTACACTGCACCATGGGTGAAGATACCTACTGTTTTTCTTGAAATTAAAATCATTTGTTTCTTAAATAACACATTAAATATCATTCTAAGACTTTGTTCATTATTGTTTCTCAATGTCTAACAGAGAAGTGTTCAGACTATGGCCTAAGTGTTGTATGAATCTCATCAGGACAACCTGTTTCATTATTGGTGTTATTCTATATGTGGCCACCAATCCACATTTTTGGGTTCTGTGTTCCAAGTTATAACCAGTACAGGTTTGATCACAGCATGACAGAGAAAGTCCTCCCCATTCCATGGTGGGTGATCTTATTTCTCAGGAACTTCTAAGATCTTTACTATTCTGCTTCAGGGACTTTTTTCCAGCTCAAACAAGAAGCAGAACAATTTAATATATTCATAAAAAAAAAAACAGGTATATTGTAACTCAGTTACAATACTGAGTTTTGTGGTGGAGTAAGGGTGTATTACTCATTCTTGTCTTCCTTATAGATATGTGGAAGGTGAGACGACAAAGGCCTGTCATTTGTCCTTTATTCAGCATTCATTGCAGAAAATCCAGCTTTGCCATACTTTTTCCTACTCAGAAAAAAAAAAAACCAGGATAACATCTAGGAATTCCTTATGATTCTCACTTTTTTTTTCTGTGTCTAACAATATTTAGCAGTTCTCTAAAATTCTATCATCTTCTAATCTTCCACTTGTTGAGTATTTCATTAGGGTTTTCTATTATTACTGAAGAGGAAAGCTTGAAATAAAAAAAATCAGAAATAAGTAATATAGATTTTTCTTTTTTGATCTTACATTTGGTTACTTTAAGTGAATCAATAATTATTTTTGTTATAAATTATGAATTTTGAATGCTTGCAATAATAGGAACTTCCTTTCTAAACATGTTTTAATCTAATTTGTAGTTTCTGGAGCTGTTTAATCTTTTCTTTGTTCTTTTTCAGAGCAGGTCTTTGCTTTTCTTCCTTTCTTCAATATTCTATAATTAAAATATATTATTGGAATTGTATTCACCCCATCATAGTGAAGCATTTTATTGTGGAGTCATTGCTTTCTACCTATAGTTTTCCTCTTCTTTATTGCTTTTTTCAGTGTATTTTATTGTAATCAATCAATACTGCTGTCTTTCCCCATCTTAAACCATCCCTCTAAGCCATTTTGCCTTCACTGTCACAAGCCAGCTGTATAAAACATAATTTGTCTTATCTCTCTCTTACCAAAGAGCATTTCCCGTCTATTCCTGGAAGAAGATTCCCCATGTCTTTTTCTTTTGCAGTCTTTCTCTTTTCCTTCTCAATAAATCCTTCAAAGACTATTTGAGGGAAGAATTGGTCAATAATTTGTGACATTCTTGGATTGCACAGTATTTTAAACTAAGCATAACTTAGTTTAAACTTAAGCTTAATCTGTTTAAGTGTCCTGAGAATACATACTTTCTGTAAAATTAAAATACCTTTAAAACAGGGCTAGGAACCCATAAGCTTTAATAAAGAGAGAAAACTGGATTATTATATTTAACTCTCTGTTAGTACTTCCATTATACCTTATTAGCATTTTTTGCATTGTAATAATAAAAGAATTTTACTTTAGGCTTGAAACAGGAATATCAATTTATTTAAAATCTTACACATAAATGCATATTATTTCACATTTAAAGAAAAAAGTTGAACTTTGAGTTTCAGTGAATAGATTAAAGATCAATAGTAGATAAATACATAAATACAACTCCTGGTTTGCAAAACAACTGAGTACTAGACTGTCATTTGGAAGTTGACAGACACATTGAAAGCAATGCGTAAAGCAGCAGGACTCCTGTAATGGATATTTCAGAACACCCCTCTTATCTTCATTCTTTGTGTCTCTTGCCTTGATTGCAGTACTTCTAGGGTGACTGGAAGGCCGATGTTACAGATCATTTCTGCAGGTGTGATCAAAGAAGTTGATCTCTGTCACTTCCATTTTCATACTTTGATCAAACTGTAATTTTGCTATATCGATAGCTGCAAATTATATACTGAGATTCCATAACACCAACAAAGATCTTATGCAGAAGAGTTCACAAATCCAAAGGAATACAGATTTGCATTTCCCACTTCTGCTATTAATTGTATAATGTTCACAGCATAATTCAGCAGGCATTTGCCAAAGGTCTGAGGCCAGCGGATGTATGGCATTTAGGGCTTTTCTTTTTCCGCCCCAAGGACAAAAAGCTCTGTGGTTTTCTTGACTATATCTGATATATATGAAAGAGATGACGTGGAAAGATCAAAGTTTTACTCCTATACTACTGTTCAGTTGGCACAGGAAAGTTGTTCTGAAAGACATGGGAATCAGTCCAAAAACTGAATGAGTGATATAGTAGACAGTAATGCTTATAAATGATGTGCTTATCTCCTCCTTTTCTGTTATTTGACCAATATGAGGTTTATTTATTTATCCTTCCCCTTCCTATAATCCAAACCCAGTTTATGTAGATGTGTTTATATATATACTACTGTATTACTGGGCCATGGCAGGAATGGAACAATATAATAAGGAGGCAATGGAATATACAAAATGTTCAAGGACTTCCAGTACTTTTTTTTCTTTTTTCTTTTTTTTTTTTTTTCCTACAGCCAGGATGATGACCACTCAGTGAGTCTAAGCACAGGAAAAGTTTAATGTATTTGCCTGTTACATTATCAGTATGAACCACCAATATGGACATGAAATAGCAATTGCAATTCTAGAGTGCATCATGCAAAGTATTCCTAGCTGATAATTGTAATGTCATTTTACAAAGCCTAGAGTATCTTTATCTGTAATACTTTGTACGTGTTTGATCAAAGATTGTTGTGATGAATTGAATCTAGAGTATATATAAAAAGGAGTTATTATTGAGAAGCGAATGAAAAAAAAGGAAAAAGGAAAATTCTAAAAAAGATAACTGAAGAGAATAAGAGATCTTGGCAAAACAGTATATTATAGTATAGCATAGTATAACATAGCATAACATAGCATAGCATAGCATAGTATAGAATAAAAATGTTTTCTGAAAGTATATCATAGATGTAAACAGCAGCTAAAAGCGACAGCCCCAACAACTAAGCCAAAGGACAAATTTAAGCAAATAAATTGAATATAAGGTGGGAACAATTGGATAAAGACTGAAAATTAGCAATTTTCTAATCACTGAAGCACTGAAACACTAGAACTCTAATAAAAATATTAGAGACAAAAACATAAATAATTTAAAATGTAAATATTAAAATTAATGTGTTTATGTTATCACCTGCACTGACAAGATATTGGACTAGGTCTCTCTGGATTCCTTCTTCCATGTCTAGCTTGTATTTATGAGATTCTCATATTCTTTCTACGTCCTGCTGTGCTGTGCCAAAGCTTATCATCAACCACTTCTCACCTATAAGGACCATCATATCCTGCACTTACGGCCACTAGATTTTAAAAGGCTAAAAATGAAGAAAGTAACATTAGGCCTCAATGGCCTACTTTTCCTATCTTTTTCATTTTAAAGTATGTTTATTTTTCTGAATCTGGTACTGCTCACTTACATAATAATAATAAAACACACAGTTAAATATGTAAAACAATAATAATAATAAGAAGAAGATAAAATTAGGGCATACATAGAATCTACCTGAGATGGAGATTATACAGTTATATATTTGTGTAAATAAGTATAACTATTTAACTAATCTTCTGCTCTTCTATTTCTGTTCCTTGCAGAAATTACCATAATCTTCAGAAAATAATATAGCCATGTTTATATCTTAAGGAAAAAAAAAAAGCAAGCATCAGTCATTTCTTCATTGAAGTTGACTTGCTTCTGTAGTTCATGTGGACAGAATATATGCAAATACATTTGCTGTCAAAGAAATTTTTGAATTCAAATTCATAATGGTATTTAGGTCTTTAGTACTGTATATACCAGTAAGTGAAAATAATCACTCAGGCACTATTTTATCAAACATTAATTTCATTTTTAGAAATCGTAACTGAATTTTGTAGCAGTAAAAAAGAGTAAATGAACAAAAACTTAGTGTAATATTTATGTAGTACTTTTCATTCATAGTTCTGAAAGGAAGGAGATTATTGTTATCCTTCTTTTACAGATGTGATGTGGCATGGAGAAGTGAAATGATTTACAAAAGGTCACACTACAGACCAGTGGAGATGTAACCTTGGGTTTCTGACTGCTGTTAACACAAATAAAAATTAGTTTGATAATGAAAGTTCATTTTCAGAACACAGAAGGTTGGTTAATAATGCCAATGTCATAAAACCAGTCAAGCATTTCTGGAAATCATTGCTAGTGAGTTTGCAGGTTAATATTTCGGACCATTGTCATAAGCATTAGCTTTTCATTTTGTAACAAGAGAGATGGGACATCAGTGTTCTTTTCACATTTAATCTTTAACAGATGACAGATTTTCAAATGAATTAAAAATAGATAGAAACTAATGATAATATTTTAAATAAAACCTGTAAGATGAATACGATTAGCCTGATTTAGCATCTAAAGACTGAAAATTAATTCTGAAAGTCAAACACTTTGAACTCTTACTTTGATATTTTATGGCAAAATCTTTGTTATTTTTTTCTAAGTTAACTAAGCATTTACCTATTTTTATGCAAAAGGATATTGTCAAAAACTGTTTTCTGTTTATTTCCTCTTTCCTCTCTTATGATTATGTTTCTCTTTAAATACTATACTGAACTAAAACATAAGTATACATAGACTTAACTGACCTGATTGTGAAGGAATGGCACAGGATTTGCCAGCTGGATATCTTCCTGCAAATTATTTGCTTAGCCAGTCAACAGTTTCTAATTGATGTGGAAACATTCAAAAAAAGATATATGAATTTTGAAAACAAAAGCAAAAAAGCCCTAATTGTTCCATTTTTAAACATGAGAGTAACTAAAAGTATCCACATATCCTTATAATTCACAGTAGAATTGTTATATTAATAAAGTTTCTAATAAGTATCAAGCCATTTGATGGGGGAAAAAGAAAATATGTAAGGCTGCGGCACTAAAAATATCCTTCTGTTTTAAACTATTGTGGTTCTACACCCAAATGCTTGGATCCTCTGAATTTTAAATGAATTTTGCAAGCCCTACATTATGCTGCTTAAAATCTTTGCAAGATTAACTAGTAAATCTCTTGTCAGATATCCTATCTTCCTTGTGGATATTGTTCTTTTGAGTTTTCATTGAAATTCAAATTTGAAAACAAATGCCAGAGATATGTCTTATCTGTTTGCTGTACTTCACCATTCTTCTTACCCACTAGTTTTCAAAAAGATTCTAAGGATAGGTGGTAAAATATTACATAGCTATGTAGTCTTTCAGTGAAGCTCTTGCAATGTAAATTTGACCTCAGATTTATCCTGAATCCACATAATGAAAGCTAGAGGTTCTGTGCAAGAGAATAATGAAAAGTAAAGAAAGTGAATATAATCCAGATACGTCTTACCTAATGTAATTTTACCAAGGCAAATGTCTTACCATGATATGAATTTCAAGCCCCAAATCAAGTGAAGGTCATTTCAAAGTTTTAGGTATACCCTAATACAGTGTATCCTCTAAGAATAATCTGCTGAAACACAGTTCTGTAGTTTCTTCTTTTATTCAGTCATGCTTTTAGTTTCAATTAGATACTTCATGGAATATTCCCTAACATAATTTTTGATTATCAGTTTCTGATTTTTAATTTTTGAGCAAACATGAAGACTATGAAAAAGCCATCTAGATTTATTCAGGATGAAACTATCATATCAATCTGCATTATGCTTACATATTCTATTTTCCTTCATTGTACTTAAAAATGAGAAAATACACTATTAATATTTTTCCATGTATTCCTGTTCTCCCTATACATCTGCATGAATATGTGGGTGCTTTATTAAAGGATTGTTTCATTTTTTATAGGAAAAAGATAGCATTCATATAAATGCAGTTATATACTAGTGTTTCTGAAAAGATGCTCAAAACTGGGTGATACTTATTATTATTATTCATTACTATTATTACTACTCCTATTTCACAGTGCAAAAGATAGCTTTCATAAAATGTTGAAACGCCTTTCAGCAGAAACTATGTGAAACTGATTCAGGTAGTGCTTGCACAGGTCAGACTGGGTTATAGTAGAAATCCAATATATTTTATGAATAAACATTGTCAGATGAGCAAGTTTTATCGTGGATTAACCTCAAGGAAGCTTGAAATATGAGACAATAGCTTGAAATGCAAAGCACAATTTGAAAAGACATGTCAGATATACTGGACTACTGCTACACTCTTCACTATCACCCAATACAGTACAACCCAACAGAAAGTAAGTTTGGTACTGAAGAAAAGCAGCTTGAGAGACAAGAGAACATATATGCTAATATTGGTTGGCAGAAGTCAGCTGTTTATACTATGCTTTGAAGTGTAAGCATTGTAGAATTTGAATCTCAAACTAAAAAATGAAAAGTGGCAATAGTAATGGATGTAGATAAAGAAAAAAAAACAGTTGAAATAGTTTTGCCTGAAAACTAAAATTTTATTACCAAAATAGGGGTTTTTTCATTTTGGAAATATATTTCTCTAAATTCCATTGTTTTGTTATTCCCCAAGAAAATATTCTGATTTTTTATACCATATCAATTTTATATTTTTATATAAAATGATATACAGAAACTAATAATAAAATAATTTAACATCCTACCTTTCATTCAGCCAGATATTTGCCTTTTGCTCAATTTATTTAGTTAATTTCAGACTCACTTGAATTAAAAATTATTTCAGATTTTTGAAATATCCAGAGAACAAAAAGTGAACAAATAAACAATCTCTCTTCCCTTGATTTTGCATAGGCAATCCTAATGTAAAATCCTGCCAACAATTGCCACCTGAGAAAGGCTATAATTGGGTTTTATACAAGCCTTATTGTAATAGACTGGCTTTTGATATTGATTGTCCAGTGTGTCTCTTTTGATGGCTAAACTTATTCTTAAACCAGACAGCTATCCCAAAAGAGACAAGAAACTGTAAATGGCTAAACTCTTGAAAATAATATGACCTGTGCAGACATATTGTTGAGAGGACAGATATTTGTCTTGTGAAACATTTCAGCTTTTTAGGCTAAAACAAGGTATCTGAGCATGTATCTGAGATTTTATAGAAATTCAGAAGAAAAAAAAATCCATATACTTTCTAAGAAGAGACACTTTATTATAGCAAAGAAAAATGTGTTGATCTACGCTGGAGTGATTAGACCATTTGTCAAATACTGTTACTGTTTGTGATAACATTTACAGGTCACATACACAAGTTTTCAGCTCCCATTGGAATCAGGGCTGTGAAATGGAACTTATCCACCTGAATTCAGGAGGTGGATTGTCATGATTAATGCTGGTAAATTCTCTTCAACTTTTCTAATTCCCTTCCCCTTGTTCCACCTTGAAAAATGCAATATTAATTCCAAACTGATTAAAGAAAAAGGGGAGAAATAATACATGCACTCTTCTATTAAGCTCACCACTTTTCCATGTTGGAGCTAGGCTGCAGAATGGTGCATCTTGAAAAGCTTAATGATTTCCCAGCTGCACTTTTCAGATTTCTCCTTCTTTGCAAATGTTATTGAAAAATCTCAAAGTCATATTCCTGTGTATTAGGATGAAGTGGAGGGTTTTTGGGAGAGGCGAGGGGGAGGGGAGCAGAGATTTGAAACATATCTTTTGTCATTCCTGAAACAGCTGATATCAATAGCAAATGGTAATATTACGTGTCATTCACCCTGTGAATTAAGGGTTACTCTTTGTGCAGTCCTCACTGTCCACCTCATGTGCAGGACGTCTTGAACCTTCAGCAAGGTAAGCAAGGTGCTCAGTGAAACTAATTGTACTTCACATGATTTATTTGTTAGTATGATATTTGCTCATATTCTGTTTCTCTCTCACCAACCATGCTCTTTGAGTCTGGAGAAAGGTGAGTGCATGTGCCAGAATCAGGGACCATTACGTAAAATACTAAAACAGCCGCACCACAACCACTTCAGGCCTCTGTATCCACTGAGCAGGAAAAATTAGACAGTCATGGCAACAAATCTTGTGTTTAACTTCTTGTCATTGCAATACCAAGTGTCACAAAATCTGAAATTCATTGTTGGATTTGGACTGTGACCTTTAGAAAATCAAGTATTCTTACAATCTCGTCAGAGACAGGCAATGCCAGTGCACCGCCACTGAACGTGTGAGTGCGAGCTCACTGATGAAAACAGAGTTGCCTACAATTCGGGATGTATCCTGACCTCTAGCTTAAAGCGACAAGCCTCCTACTTGGCTCCAAAATGTTCCAGTGAGACTGCCAGATTGATTACCTCGTTACTTTTAACAACAGGCAAATTCACTGCTTTGGAACAAGCAAAAATAGTTCCTTTGTGTAATGCCTTAGAGTAGGAAAGTACCAGATATTTTATAAGCAGAGAATAAAATGAACTCATAAATACCCATCTAAGAAATGTGATTTGTTTTAAGGTAAAACAAAAGAAAGTGTTCTCATAACCTTTATGAGAACCTTCAATCCTCTCACCAGGATTGAAAATTGATTATAGCATGATGAAACTAATGCAGACATGAAACAATAGAGTGCATTACAGAAAACAAAATATTGAAGTGTTTATCCATTCTAAAAATTATCTTTGTTCTCCTATTTAATCTTATGCACCTCCCTGACCACTTCTCCCCTAAAAATAGGAATATATACACCTAATATTTGGCTTCTGCATTCCATATTATCTTAGACTGAAGGTCACATCCATAACAAGATTCGACCTTGGGAATTTTGCCCAGTCTGCTGAATGTAGGGATCCTAAACTCTATCATTTATAGTTTTAGACCACAGGCAATGCATGAGTATAAAGTCTATAAGGCACTAAGGCTTTGAAGGTTTAGAGTAATCAGTCCGTAGTTACTTAGGGCTGGGTTCACCCTACCGAGCCATAGACATTAAAATGTAAGCATCTGTATCTGACATACATTCTTTTTTTTTTTTTTCCTAATATTCACATGAGAGTAATTTTGCCTTTTTTTGAGGGTACAACTCAACCAATAAATTGTAGATATATACTTTAGGATTATATGTATTATACTCTGGAGGTGCCTATTTTTCTCCAGTGATTGTAAAAGTAGCCTAGGATGATTACCTCAGATGTCAATGTTTATGTATGATCTATGAATTTCAAACACAGTATTTTTTTTATCTAGGTAAATGCAATGATTTCTTTGAGGAAATCTTTTTTACTTCCTTTTTTTTTTTTTTTTTCATCTTTTCCCCTTTGAGCTCCAAGGAAAAAGCTGATTAAATGAGCATTGTTAACTCTTATTGCACCCTGGCTTACAATACCACTTTGAATACTGCTGTGAGATTTCCAGATATCTGAAATACCAGTGCCTTGCAATCTCAGAGATTTAGGTATGGCACATGTACAGAGCAATCCTTTATCACATTTACAATCTTTGACGAATCCTAACCACACCATACAGACATGGTAATCATTCTGTCTATTCACAGTGAAATCAATGCATCTGGGACATGCTAGAGTTATTGTATTTACACAGCTGAATTGCCCATGCACAGTGCATCCCTCTGCATTGTCAGGTCTCTACAGCTTTTGCAATGATGTTAGTTTGGGTTTCTTGAAATGGGATTTGGTCTTTCATAGACAAAAGACAACGCCTTTTCTTTGTCTTTTGAAATTGCATTTTATTCTGTGCTTTACTCCAGATGTTAACACACCCACACATACACTTTTCTTCCAAGCTTTTCCCAGTATGAGTCAGAATTTGACGATGACATAGATAAGAACCAGTCTGCAATGAAAAAAAAAAAATTGTTGCAGCAAGCAGAATTTATGCTTTAATCAGCATCTCCTTCATCTGCTGTGATTCACACATTTCGTTTCTGCTAAGTGCAAAGTAGCTTCACTGAAAAAGAAAATGACTGTTTTTCACTAGCTGAAAAAAAAAAAAGTGAGGAAGTATTGCTGGAAATTGTCCCTCCCTTTCCCTCGCTATTTCATGACACCAGGGGGAAAAAAAAAATAAATGAAATAAAAGGCTAAAAGAAATGCATCAAAACTTCCCTTCTTTCCTTTAGATAACAATTCTGTGTAGACCTCATTCTAGTTCCTAGACTCCCTGTAAATTGCAGTGATGCACTCTCTTAAAATGTGTTCAAAGGAGTTAACAGGAAATAGTCTTCTGTTTGATATGTAAGTTAGAGCAAGAATTAGATTTCGATAATCTGTGCTTTGCTTGTCCACATATTCAGTTAGTTTAAAGATTAATATAAAATCAAATGAGATGAGAAGTATGATCATTTGTTTACACAGAGTTTTTTTTTTCAGCATATGCAAAAAAGCAGAATTTGCAACCGATACAAATTCACCAAGAATGGTGAAATATGGTTCCTAAGAATATGGAACCATATAAGACCATTTCTTAATAATGGTGCCGTTATTCACAAACATAAAACAAGGTTAGAACAGCTTTGAGTTTCTGTTTTATCCCATATACATACAGGTGAAATATTTTGTGTAACTAATAGTATCCCGATAATACCAGTCAGTAGTACCAATCCTCTCAGCCCATCTTGCTTCAGCAGATCTGGGTCCATTGTAGGCAAATGGAAGTAAAACTTATGAAGAAAAATAACCTATATCACTTCAATAATAGTGAAAACTACGCCTTTTTTAACAATCTGAATAATGCTTTGAAAAACTACTAGAAATTATGCTTTTCAGAGATATTCAGGAAGATTGTCAGTGTGATGGATTAGTATGTGGAAGATAATGAGGCTTTCTGCAATGCTATTTTGAGTGGAAAAGCCCAAACTTATTAACCCAGAGTTGTAGGTGGGCACTCTCTTTCTATTAGAGTGTTGCAGCTGAGGGAAGGAGGAGGAGTCAATGAGGCTTAATAGCTATAAATCCAAAAGGATGACAAGATAGTAAAATAATAATAGTACCTAATTGCTACAGTTAATAATAATGACACTAATAATAACTCAAATGTGTCTTAAAATGAAGAACCTATATGTAGCATGAAACTTTTCTTTATAATCATCGGCTAAGTAGGTTAAGACAGGTATTGAGTCAGACCTTGTTTGATCTTTTGTAATTTCCATCCAGAGAACTCAAGAGAACTACATAGGAACTGGGATTAAGATTTGAAGGGAATTTTGAAGTAAGATTCGGCACAAATTAAATCTTTATTTCTCAATTCTAACCATAGAATTACAGTCCTTTGCTATGTCAAGATTTGCCAAGTAAATTCCCTGTTAATAAGAAAATATTACAGAGTAGTAGAAAACTTAGTAAATCTATATTTTATGAAAATAGGCCAAGGCTGAGATATTATCCAATTGGAATATGCTGAGTTTAGAGAAGAAGAAAAGAAATGAGATGCTATCTTTCCCTTATATAAGGTATTCTTTCAAAGGTAGACTTCAGAGTAAGTAGCCAAAAATATTCTTCCCAAATAGTGGATTTAAGTTTTCATGTATATTTTCATTCCTAGGAACATGGCAGACACCATACTGTGGCAGCTTATTGGTGTCTCACTAAGCTGCTTGAGAAATTTAGCAATAGTGATGCATCAGAGAAGAGCAATATGCCACACTATACCCAAGAAATTGCATTTGGCTGAGGATGGATTGATATGTAAGTAAAGGGGAAAAGTCATTTTAATTCTTTCCAGCCAGTTGGTTGAAACCTGGAAGCAAGATGCTTGATATTAGCACTGGCAAAATGAAAAGCATCTCAAAGAAATTCTGATAAACACCTGAAAGTCCACCTGCCTCTCCTGCATTTTATCTAAACAGTAGGGCTTCAAACAAATCAGTTGGAAATGCTAGGACCTTTTTAGCTTTCCAGAGCAACAGTATTTATGTGAAGGTCACAAACACATTTTCAAGCTAACTTTATTAAGTATGGCCAAAGTACAGAAATATCAAGAAGATTCTCTCTCCATTTATTTCTGTATTGAATTAACCCACAGGGGCACAAGAAAAGGTATGACACAGTTTTCTGTCCAATTTACTTTTAATCAGAACTTAGAATATACTATTTTCTTGCTGAACAGGGAAGGTACCTTTTGAAGCCCAAGGATTTACCTGGAAAGGGTGGAAAAATACCCTCCAAAACACAGCTGCAGGGTGAAGGATTCTCTCAGCACACGGGCTGTGGCAGACGTTAAGAAACTCTTTTCCTTGGAGGCATAAAGGGCATGGGATGTGAAATGCTGTAGAAATGGAGTATACCTTATGATTCAGAGACTAATTTGGGAAAGGTACTGTAGTGTAAACTGCCCTTCACAGCAGTTTATGTTTGGTGGTCTTAAAACTAATTAGCCCCTCCACTCTGCAGCTGCATTTGCTGGCTCGTGCCTGTTAGAGCAGAATATCACATTTATATGTGCAAGGTCGACAGAGCTGTTATCATGCAGTCAGTTTACGAAACACTTGTAAAATAAAGCAAACAAAAAAAGCAACAAAAAACCCTACAAAATATAATTCTAGTCAATTCCACAAAACCCAAGAGACTGAGGGGAGAAGGGACAGTGAGAGGGTAAAGCTGGAAATATAAAAAAAAATTGCTTTGTCATGCTCTGGGAGAAAGATGCTTACATTTGCATCTGGCTAGTTAACTCTGAATGATACTAAAACACCAATTAAAGGCCAAGTTAAGGATAAGGGCATAGTTATATGTATGCAATCCTAGATAAAACATCCACTGTAAACATTTGTAAACTGATGTAAACTGATGCCATTTCTTAAAGTTAGAAAAAGAGGCTTATGGATTTCTATATTTCTGTGACTCTCCTCTGAAATGTTTTGTGTTACTATAACACACACCGAAGTATGGTTATGAAACATATTTCAGAGTCTTTTCTTCCATTTAAAATCAAGATTATACCAAATGACAATTTTTAAGAATAACTAAATTTATTCATTTTAAGAAGTCCCATATGGTTAAATTATTAGGAAAATAGGAATAACTCTACCCAGATTATTATTTCCAATTAATACTACCAAATAGTTAGAGGGAAAAAAAAAGAGAATTATGAATTGTCTTTGGTAGCTTTTGAATAACTTTGTAAAGAGATTGCACTGAGGTAAACATCTCCATTCTGAGCCAAATCTTTCAGAGGACTTCTCTTACTAAAAGAAATAAGCTTCCTTTTACCCTCAATAGTATTTGATCTTAGAACCTTTCTAAAGGACTATTCATTTTACATTCCCCAATAAGTATATTTATAACTGAACATAGTTTTTAAAAATAATTCTTTACTACTTACAAACCCAGAGCAGCTTACTAGCACTAACTAATTAAAAGCTCACAATTCCCTTGTGAGAGGTAAGCATTAGTATTCTAATTTTACAAATGCAGAGAGAGAGCATAAAAAGGCTTTCTTTTGCCCAGGGTCACTCATTGAATCAGTCATAGAATCAGAAGAATACTCAGAAGTTTTGGGTCTCTGACCCCACGCTTTTCTTCATTCTGATAGCATGCTGACCTGCATAAAAAAAAGATAAGAAAAAAGAAAAAAAAAAAGGAAGAAAAAGAAGGAAAAAAACGATGAGTTTGTCTCTACTACTCGTAGAAGTAATTCTTATTTACTAGGGTGTTCGTAGAAGGTTGTAATATATATGACTATTGCATATGTTTATTCTCTCATATTTTTAGGCTGAAAATTATCATCTTATCATCAATTTTATAGTTTGGTGCTCTGTCCTTTCAGTGTGAAGTACAAACAAGAATATGCTTTTTTTTTCTTTCCTCTTTTGCTTACCTGTCTGTATCTTAAGGAAAATGAGCACAATACAGCAAAAGATGTGGACTTGCACCCTGTGGCAGCGAGCACCCAGCCTTGCAGAGACCCCAGGTCACATGAATGAGGCCTATGCAGGGGCTGAGCCAAGGCTGAAACAAATATTATTACCCGGTTGCAGCTAATTCTTCAACGGAGAGGGAAAGGTCAGCTTATACTAATGGAAGGCATTAGACCAAACGAAGATGAAAGACTCCAAATCGTATGTTATCGGTAGCCGACTCAGTTCTGCCACGCTCATTATCCTTCTCTGTGAGATTTATACCTCCCCACAACCACAAAGCTCCTCACAGGAAGCGTGTCGAGAAAAAAAAAAAAAAAGGCAAGACAAAATTCAGTGAGTAGTGTGCATCTATCTAGGGTTTTCCACCAGTTCCACTTGAAAATAAAGAAAACTGAAAGATCACAAGAAAAAAATAAACAGGCCTAATCTGTTTGCAGACATTTTGGAAAGAAAGAATACTGCAAAGCTGGAAAGAGAGCCTATCACAGGCTTCTCAATTCAATACTGCAGGCTGGATATATCCGAATGCCTTTGAAAAGGTACTAAGAAACATCCACACTTTTTAACATGTTAATAATTCACAAGTCCAAGCCGCAACACTTACATCTAGATTCTAGCTGACAAGATGAGCACTGTATTTTTCCGACCAAAACTTGTTGAAGCATGAGCATCACTTTCCTTTGCCCCAGCAGAAATGACTCGTTATTCAAGAAAAGGGAAAGGGAAAATGTGCAGCATCGCTCTGTTTTATCTCATACCTGCAGATGGCATTGTTGATCTTCCACAGTTTTTCAAATCGCCCAGGTAACCTGGTATGAACACACACAGCTGCACACTCACATGCATAAAGCCGGGCAAAGGTAATAATACATAGATTAAAATAAAGATCTACAAAAACAATGATAATGGCTAGGTTAAAAAAAAAAAAAGAAAAAAAGTACTGAAAATCAGATTGCATGCTAGTTAATTAAAATTAACAAGAAGAAAGAGCTTAAGGTGACATGAGAGATTACTTTCTGAGACAACTTTTCCAGAGTATTTCACTGTGGGAGGAGGTTAACACCCAATTTATTCATAGTCAAATATTGTATTTAATCTATTAATGACACAAGCTAATGAAGGACAGGGTGACACAGCAATTTGATGAACTGATAAATCAAGTAAATGAACAAGGCTCAGATTTAAAGACATATAGGGATTTATGGTGCTGGTTTGTAGAGTGGCAATCAGACAGTTCCCTCTACATCACCAATGATGCGGCTAGGTCTTAGCCTTGATTAAATAACTCTTAAAAGTCATGCTGAGGGACATGCTGGATCTCATGAAAGAGTTTAAAAGCTGTCATACATTAGTTTTGACAATAATGGTGTTTTTATTCTAATACCCATTACCTTAACTACTGCTTTATGTTCCTCAAGCAAACAATGCTATGGGAACATACTACTAGTGTTAAAAATGATGTCTTGATTTGACTATTCACTATGTTGTGACTTGATCATATACATCTGTACAAGGTATTCATGAACTGCTAACAAATTAGAACTGAATTTGCAATTCTGCATGGCCGGTAAAAAGATGCTCTGTAAAATACCTCTTCTGTCTTTCAAGCTATCAAATTAATAAGTCTATTTTTTTTTAATACTCTCAAGTTTAATTATAGGAGTTTTACTTTGTAGGGACTTTTTAAATGGAAATTATTCCCTTTCTTTTCTAACCAAAAAAGAACCAGTGCCTGATTTGGATCTACTTAGAAAAATACTGATATGCTATGCTGCAACATTTCTATATTTTCCATGTGTTATCCTGGAGCTAATTCCAGCTGCCTTCAAGAACACAAGGCCTATTTCATGCCTCAGAAATTTTTTTTGAGGTCTATGTTTCAGATATTTAAATTATACCCACGCTGGTACTGAGTAGGAGGTTGACTGTGCACAGTGGAGATATATATACACCAACACTAATCAACTGCAAGAATAAAAATAGGAATAAAGAGAATGGTTGATAGACAGTACACTTGATGAACATAATTTACAAAGAGTACATTTTGACATGATGACAATAACTGAACTTAAAGTGATAATTTTAAAATAGTAAATGTTGAGGTGGTGCCAGCCATTAAAATTCTTTGAAAGCCTCACTACTCTTAGAGGTGTTGACACTGAGTACTATAGAACTAACTAGGTTTGCCCTTTTACATGAAAAGCAAGTTTACAAAGATAAAAAATCCCATGAATTAAATTACCAATTACATGTCAACTTTTTCAATTATCTATCTTGTCATTTTAATAGGCATGTGAAATTTGAAGACATAGACTAACACTGTCGAAAGTCTTTGCATTAAGTTCATGTCTGAGCATACAAACAGACAGGGTAGAAGTGCTCTGAATTTCCAGAGGACCTTCTATATTGATTTGCGGGAATTCCTCTGTCCTCAGCAAAAATTATTTGTGAGAAGGGAGACAGAGCTGCTCTATTGGAAATGACAATGCTACGCATATGTCTAGTTTGCTGTAGGGGCTTCACAGTGCCTTATTGACAGACATAGCTGCACAAATGCAATGAAGAACCTCCTCAGGTTGTCTAGGCTATGAAGGTTTTCCAGTTAATGGTATCTTTTTGCTGATCTGTGCAGACTGTCTCTAGTGAAAATGTGGCTACATATAACTTCCTTTCTAAAGGGATCTTCACAAATAGAAAACATCACAGAGCACTGAAATTAATCTGACTAATGAAGCAATTCATGCTTTGGTTTCATTTTGAGAGGCATTAGGTGTTTAAATTGACACACATTGCTCACAGATGAAAGATTAAAATGCATATTTTTAATTAAAGGATGTAAACTGAAGAAAACTGGTCAGGTGATCCCCATTGCACAATTTCTGGGAGAAAGGTTTTGTAAGAAAAGATTTGACTTCCATGTGCATACCTTGAAACAACACAGACACTTTTCAAAGAATCTGGAAGGGCTTTAGCCGTACAACATTATAGAATATGAAGTGCACATTAAAAATGTAGTACCACACTTTGTAAATTCACTTCTGAAGTGTAGTGACAAAAGGGAGAGAGTGAAGAAATTAGAGCAGTTTAGATCATATTATTTTTGTCACTTCAGTTAAAACAACAGCATATCTGCTGTGACTTTGGACAAGAAAAAAGTTTAGCACAGCATTGCTCAGCTGCATAGGGAAGGAGCAGTATTCTCATTTGAGCAGCAGATTCTGTAATTTAAGAGGATATGATGTCATTACCAAGGAAAGCAAGTAAAAAGCTGCATAAGTCCAGAGGCCGCTGCTGCCACAGTGCTTGTACTGCTACAACTGAAAGTCGATAAATGAGCAGCTGTTTCTTTAATGGTTCTTCAGCATATATTTAGGTTCCTAATCTACTTTTTATTTATTTATTTATAATTGAAGAATATTAACATATGTAACCCTTTTGATTGAATCATCGGGGTATACACTAACAATTGTGTGGTTCAGTGAGTTTTTCATCCTATAATGCCAGAATATGTACTGATGTCCACTCTAAGTCTCACTTAACAAAATAGTGAGTTCCCACTGCTCTATTTTATGTTGTATTACTTTTTTATCAATGGGATTTTGCTTTGTCCAAAAAGAGCAAGTGATAGACTGTCTTGCAAATAAGAAACAGAATGGAATAGGGCTAGCAATGAGAAAGTAGAAATCCAATTTCAGAATCATGCCTAAGAAAGCTTCAGCAGTGTCATTTTGAACGTCCCATTAGTCATGATTTACATTTCTGAGCAAATCTCTGTAAGTGTGTTAGGCTTTCTGTTTTGCCTGTCTGCATAGTCTCAAAAACATTGCTGTTTCTCAGGGATATAAACTGTTTATGGTTGATCTGAAACACTTTCTTGAATGGGCTATTTATTTGGAAAAAAAAAAAAAAAGAAAAAGCAGGTACAGTACTTGTTTTTCTGATACCTTCACATTTGTGGCATATGACATTTAATAAGCTGACTGTAGTTCATCCTATCAAATGTGCAACAAACCATGATATAACATCAAAACATGTAGCTGAAATTTTAAACGTGTTCTTTGTTGGTTATGTGCTGGGCACAGGTGCTGAATTCTGAATAGTGTTGACAGTAAGTCATTCTTTATGTCACTGCAGTACTTTTATGAATACTTTTGTTTGGATTATTTCAGAACTTAAATGTTTTCTGTAGAATTGGCATTCTTTGTGAAAACAGCAACAACAGCACTGTCAATATTTACTAAGGTTGGTTTTCTTTTTTCTTTTTTTTTTTTTTTTGAATACTCTGGATCATACAGAACTGTGAAATAGATTATCATGTCCGAAGCTAAGATGATCCTTTAGACAATACATATGAGGAACAGAAACAGATCTATGCCAATACCTATTTTGCAGTACTAATTATCCTGGGGCAAATACATTTTTAATTGAGATATAGCCTAGAATATCAAAATGAGGGAACAAAAGTCCCTCAAAACCAAGCTAAGGAATTAAAAAATAAATAAAATTGTGAAGAAGTTACTCATGCTTATGACCTAAATCAATAATTAATTCTAGGAAAAGAATGAACTACATGTATGTCCCCTCAGTGTAGTGGGGAATCTTTTGCATATTCTATACTTCACAACTGCCTGGATTTATCTTTTATATAACAGCAGATGTGAGCTACTGACACAAGATTTCAGTACTGAAAGATCTTAGGATCTTAGGTGCCTTGAAATTGCAGGATTTCTACACATTCCCTTAGGAGAAGAGAAAATGATTTTTTTAAAATTGATCTTTCCTTTTTACTTGCGTTGCTTCCTACAATTCCTTAAACCTGTTGCAGAGCTTTGGTCTTAAATCTCTCTTTAATAAAACAGTATGTAATATTTTTTTTACCTGAAGGCAACAATCACAAATTACCTTTCCAATATGTATATCAGGATATAAGGAACAATATATGATTTTAACATCAGCACATCACAGGATTTGATTTTATGTGAAAAAAAAAAGTGCTTGCAAAACTTCTTTTAAGCTCTGCTTTCCATAAATTACTCTTTTATCTACTCTAAATAGTCCCTTCTTTCCATAGAAATGATATATCCTAGTGATATGCCTTGTTCTCTACTGAAACTGTATAATGTTTTAGAAAAAAATTATTCCATCTCTGCACTTGCCTGATATGAATATTCAATGCTATTTTCTCTTATAATGAGTTTGGCACACACTAGCTGTTGAAACTTTATATTTACAAACTTGCTATGACATTCTTTTCTCTGCTGTTCTTGCTTTTCAAGGTTAGTAGTCTGATTCCTCGGCATGTTATTTTCTGAGTGCTGGCACCATATCCCAATGCTAATTTAATTTGCCATAAATTCACAAAACTAAAAGAAAGAGAAGACCTATTAGATCATGTAGTCTGCCTCCCTGCCCATTCAGGATTGATCCTTATTGTTCATTCACAAATGTTTTGATCAGTTTAAGATCAGTTAAAATGTTCCATGCATTGAGGTTTCTGTAATTTATTACCTTTGGGAGATCTTTTTTCTGCAGGCTGAGATTTTTCTTTCAGGAAGTTTTATTAAATGTTCTTTGCTTCAAATTGGCATATTCCCTTTCACTGAAATGTGGCCTTATTTCTTTCTCCAGCTTTAGTAGTCCAAGCTTAAATCAAGCCAAAGACTCTGAGTCATCTAATTTCCATTTAAACACTGTTTCCTTTGAAATATTTAATAGTCTGAACTACAAAGCCTAGATTCAATGTCTTTCACTTTTTATTTTGTAATAGAATACTCTCCCATATCTTTTGTGTATTGTCTGTTACTCCAGTTACATTCTTTATAAATGTACTGTCCTTTATTTTCACTGATTTTACAACTACTTTATCTCATATGCCCTCTGCAACAGTTTGAGTTACTCAGATTTAGACCTCCTGACTGGACTGAAGAGTCTTTTGCAGTCAGTCTCCAAAAGGAAAAATGGAGTTCAAAATTCCAAAAGGATGCTAATGGGACTTTCCAAAGCTCTCACACTGAGCACTCTTCCAAGGAGTTAAGTGGTTAGTAAAGAAAGCTGAGAACTAGGGGAAATTTTAGCAGTGGAATATGGGTAATATATGTCTTCCAAAAATGAACCTTTAGTTTAATCTTGGCAATCAATCTCGGAAGAAGTTTCAGCCAGGTAATTTTAAACTGTAAAACTTCCTTATCTTCCTCTGCTTCATCTATGATCCCTAAACTGGATGTAATTTAAAAGGAATTTTCAGAGTAAAGCAAACGACCTTTTAAATGGCAAGATCTGGTTGTAGATCCAAGGCTTCAACAGTCTTTCAGAGTCTTACAGAGGATCCAAAAAGAAACACATGACTCCTACTAAGAAATGTATTTATTGTCAAAGAAGCTTTTTTTTGGTTACATGACTTTAAATGGGAAAATCTTGTTATTTGAAGGCATAACCATATTGAGGGAGTGGTCGTGTTTTTCATTGACATGCATTTAGATATATACGTTTTGAAGATAAAGCTGAAGAGATTTCTGACTCACTAGTGAGGATTTTTTTTGGATAATTTATTTATTTATCAGGAAAAATACAGGGTGACCTTGATAAAAGTTCATAAAGGAAAAACAAGCCGTTACAGACCTGGGGAAATGTCTATAGCTCAGTACAGGCTGAGAACCTATTGGCTGAGTAGCTGTTGCTGTTTGAAGCAGGGGCAAGTTTGGTAAGAGATGAATTCCCTTGTGTTGCAGCTCATCCTAAAAGATTAGAGGGGCAGGGAGTGACTGGACTCATCTCTTAATAAGGATACTAAATACTGTGGTAACTATAGGCCCAACTCTGGCAGCACTGAATTCATGAACAGTCTGTTGACTGTAGGTCTGATCACCTCAAAACAGCAAATCGAGTTTACGAATAGTAGGATTTATTCAAATGCAACATTTAGAAAGCAGGTATTGGATGTCAGTGCAGGAAATTCTCTACTGCAATGTGGGGTTCTTAGCTAGTGCCTAGTGTACAAATGCACAATCATAACTCACCCCAGAAGATGGGAGAGGGCTCTCAACCTCAAGGAGTCTCTTCAGGTGGCATCCTGACCCAAAGGGAGGAAGGGGAGTTCTGCACTTTGACTGATCCAGAGGTTACGATTGAGTCTTTCCTCTCCCATTTCCCTCCTTACTCCACATTTATATATTTTCTTCTACATGTAGGTAGAGCTTGGGTGACTCTAGTCATACTTACTTTCACTATTAATTGGTTTAAAAGTCTCTCATGTCAATCAAAAACCTAGACAGCATGCCCGATGTGGTCATTCCTTGGAGGCAGGTAACTTTTGGGATGGGGGTGTCTATTGGTATTAAAATGAGATTAGAAGGAAAAGTTTGAGCAAAGTCCATTGGAAGGGACTGATCTGCCACCACTGTTGGCCCAGCACCCACCAAACATGTTATTGTACTATGTGGCTTATCTGCTGCATGGCCTAACTGGGTCTCCACCGCTGCAGGGAGTACAACAGAGTTTGACCACGGTGTTTTTCACTCTGCTCCACCCTCCATTCACTCATCAGCTGCACGGCACCATAAGATTACCACCTCCACAGAGAATCCAACGAAGTTTGGCCACGGTGTCTCCATTCTGTTCGACTCCATTTATTTTTATTAGCATGTGCTAGGAGGGCAGATTGTGTTGCCGAGGTAATTGTGGAGGAATAGATTCCGTACATACCAACCACCCTGGAAGTGGTAACTATCTCTCACCTCAAGCAAACCTCTGTAATGCCATAACTTCTGTTAGGTCTTAGTTTTTCTCTAATTTCCCCTTTCTCAAGCAATTTTCCCCACAGTAGCAGCCCCACTGAAAATGAACTGCTGTTTTGGCACAAGCTGAATATGCACTGAGAATGTGCCCTCATTGTAAATAAAACAAACCGCAGAGTGGGGTATATTAGGAGGACTGTGTCCAGCAAATCTACAGACGTTATCATCTACCACTATGTGGACAATGCAGCCTCACTATCTAGTGAGGCTGCACCTCACTGCATCCATATTCAGGCCTCCAGTTTAAAAGGAACATAGGGAGACTGAAGAGGATCTCATGGAGAGAAAACAAGATGGTCCAGAGCCAAGAGAAAATGTCTGATGGAGAGATGCTTGGAGAGATGGACTTGTTTAGATTAACCAACACAAAATTATTGCTCAAAAGGTTAAGATTGGACATTAAGAAAAAGCTCGTCATCAGGAGGGTCCTGCACTGGAAATAACTGCCTGCATAGACTGGGGGATTTCAGTCCCTGGAGTTTCTCAAGATTTGTCTAAACAAAATCATAGCTGACCAGATCTATGGCTTCAAGTAGGAGAGGATTTCCACATATCATTTTCAACTGTCTTGTCTGTGATTTTGTGGAATCTCGAAATCAGAATGCTGACAGAAATGTGATGATACTTTGTTTTTGTTAGAATTTTCAGTTTGTGTTGTGGCAAAATCAGCACTACCTACTTTTATTCTTCTCCTGCCCCACAACAGTAAAGCAATTAGTATGTTCATCTAAAATTAGCATACTAATCTATAAGAAAGCATATTGAGGAGCAAGTCATTATTTCAACCAGAGACTTGAACCAATTTATGTACCCTAGATAGTACCATAGTCAAAACCAACTTCAATTTCTATTTTTCCCATTTACCTTTGGTTCATTACAGTTTTCAGATAACCTTGCTTTTATTCCAAATATAGCGAAAGACGTTTGAAGCCTTCAACATTTTAGTAGACCAGAATTCTTATTTTCATTTCAAGCATTTAGTCATCACATTGCTAGAGAGATGGTCTATCTCAGGGAGCTAGAGATATGAAACTATGTGTGCCTGTTTGGTGCACAGGGTTCGACTGCAAAAAAAATCAGTAAAGTCTGCCTAGATTTATCTTGAGTTAACTGTGAATATAATGCACTTACTTTTATGACAGCATTACATTTCAACAGAGTGGCACAAGAAGGGATTATAATATTGTTGGTCAAAAGCAAACTAATTCAGAGTCAAATTTTCTCAGAAACATTTTAAAGGACACCACTTTCTCAGACTTATCCTTTTCTACTATAGCCATTAATGCTAAAATTCCCATTAACTTCAATGGTTTAGGATCAAGCTCTTAGAGGCATTCATTAAAAAGCAATAATAACAGAGGAAAGATGGGTCAACTTCCTAGTGAAACATCTTGCTCTCTAAATTGCTCAGTCTCTGTTTCTTTTTAGCAATAAATGATATTGGATTTCCTAAATATAACATAACCCCAGATTTTCAGGACAACAAATTTGCATATTTTAAAACAGAGAGGAAAGTATATATGTTCTTTTTCATTTGAAATAGACAAAGACTTACACTGAGCACTGCAAATCTGATAGTAGGATAGCACCACAGAACAGCAGAGAAGTCTTCAGCTTAATTACAGAGGAGCTGATACTTATACTTAGAACCTAGACTCCGCAGGGAATACTGTGATGAGTATAGAGTAATGAAGTGACAGTACTGATTTCCTGTATGCCACATCCAACCAGTACATATGAAAGTTGCAAACACTTGATTTTTCAAAAGCAAAAAGCAAAGCTCTTAGTCTCATAAAGGTTTTTCTTTCTGTTGTGACTTTGTAGTGACAAGTTTTTAATGTAATTTGGAGAGATTAACTGGTTAAATTACTATTTACTCAGAGGAAAAGGTATATTTCTTGTTCACATATGGAAGTTATATAGAATCACAGAATCACAGAATCCTTAAGGTTGGAAGGGACCTCCAGAGATCATCTAGGCCAACCCTCCCAGATCAAACAGGGACACCTAGAGCATGTAGCATTGGGTGACATCCAAGTGGGTTTTGAAGATCTCCAGAGAAGTAAACCCCATAACCTCTCTGGGCAGCCTCTTCCAGGGCTCTGTCATCCTCACAGTAAAGAAGTTCTTCCTCACATGGAGGTGGAACTTCCCATGTTTCAACTTACATCCATTACCTCTCATCCTGTCACTGGCCATCATGGAGAAGAGCCTGGCCCCATCCTCCCTACAGTTGCCCCTCAGGTACTTGAACATGTTGATCAAATCTCCTCTTAGCCTTCTCTTCTCCAGATTAAACAGGCCCACCTCACTTAGTCTTTCATGACAAATGCTCCCATCCCTTAATCATCTTCATGGCTCTCCGCTGGACCCTCAATGTCTTTCTTGTCCAGGGGAGCCCAGAAATGCACACAATAGTCCAGATGCGGTTGCACCAGAGCTGAGGAGAGAGGAAGTATCACCTCCCTCCACCTGCTGGCAACACTCCTCCTCATGCAAGCCAGGATCCCATTGGCTGCCTTGGCCACAAGGGCACATTGCTGACTCATGGTTAACCTGTTGTCAACCAGAACTCCCAAATCCCTCTCTACAGAGCTGCTTTCCAGTAGGTCAACACTGAATCTGTACTGGTGCCTGGAATTATTTCTCCACAGGTGCAGGACCCTGCACTTGTCCTTGTTGAACCTCATGAGGTTCCTCTCTGCCCAAATCTCCATCCTGCCTAGGTCTCTCTGAATGGCAGCACAGCCCTCTGGATTGTCAGCCACTCCTCCCAGTTTGGTGTCATCTGCAAACTTGCTGAGGGTGCATTCTGTGTCCCCGTCCAAGTCATTGATGAACAAGTTGAAGAGCACCAGGCCCAGTACTGACCCCTGGAGGACACCGCTGGCTACAGGCCTCCAACTAGACTCTGCACCGCTGACCATCACCCTCTGGGCTCTGCCATCCAGCCAGTTCTCAATCCACCTCACTGTCCACTCTTCCAGAGCTTTCCTATAGGGATGTTATGGGAGACTGTGTCAAAAGCCTTGCTGAAGTTGAGGTAGACAACATCTCACAGCTCTCCCATCGCCCATCCAGCCGGTCACCTCATCATAGAAGGCTATCATCAGGTTTGTCAGACACGACTTCTTCTTACTGAATCCATGCTGACTACTCCTGATTACCTTTTTTTCCTTGACATACCTACAGATGGTCTCTAAGAAAAGCTGACGAGGTGAGGCTGATGGGCCTGTAGTTTCCTGGCTCCTCCCTCTTGCCTTTTTTGAAGGCTGGATTGATGTTGGCTTTCTTCCAGTCCTCCTGCACCTCGCACACCCTCCATGACCTCTCAAAGATGACATAGCTGGATATCACATTATAATGAAATTACAGTGTATCTGATAGTAAAAAAATGCTGTATTCTATGTACTGTAAAGATTTTATAGGTGATAGCTAATTAATGCTCAGAAGAAGCTTACAAGGTGTCAGGAAAGTATACTGATCAGGAAAGTATCTGAAGCAGATAGTTTAAGTTGACATGCTGAAAGCCATACAGAAAGTCATTTGAAGAGTCAAGATTAGAACTCAGAAGTTTCTGTTTTTCAGCCCTGTACTTAGCGCATAGTCTGCAGTAAATTTGGAGTTCAACTAGTGTTTCTATAAAAATGTAATTTTCAAAATTTAATGAGATAACTCTTTGAAATTGAATATTGTTTTAAAACTTAACACACAAGCTTTCAATATTTTTCACATTTTTATTTTGTTAACAGCCTTAGTAGCTATCAAATAGATTGTAATAGTTTACAGCATTTTAGGTAGAAGATGGCAAAAATATATAGAATGCAGGCAAAGTTTCAGATAACTTACTGCCTTTGACTTGTGTCCTTCAAGTTCCAAAGTAATTAACCTCTTCTTGATTGCAGTGAGAGCCATCATGAATTTGGCAAAGATGATACTTGAGTTATTTAGACTTAATAAAATATTGGTGAACATGCAAAAACTATCTGTTTAGAAGTTATTTGCATGCATCCTTCTCTTCATACTCTTCATCTCATCATACTCTTCATACTCTTCAAAGACAAAATGAGAAACAATAAAAATACTTTTAGAGTAAAACCTGATTAACATATAGATAATTGAGGCATGTTAATCCTAAATTATGACAAAAAATATAAAAATCTTTTCAGTTTGTCAAATTAATGTTTGTGCATTAAGAGTATATTTGTAGAAATTCAGATTTCTTTCTGAGCTTTGTGAACACAGAACAATTGCCCTCTGAAGACAATTGATTAGTTAAATTACGAATTACCCTAATACTAGTTGTGAATCCCTTGTGATAGGAATCACAAATACCTGACGTATAAATAACAGTGTGCTAAGTACTCATAGTAAGCCTACAAGGTTTCAAAAAAATACCAATATAGTTACTTTTTTTTTTTCTCAAATGGTGATAGGTATTCTTTTTAATAGATGCCTGTTAGCTAATAGTAATGACTCCATGTTTAGCAAATCATTTCAAATTCATGGTAGTGATGAAAGAACTTCAAAAGAAATGTAAGTCATAGTTGAGGCATAGAGAAATTTTATACTATGCTGTATCTTGGGAACTATTTATGAGGCACTTTACATTCAGCAACCATTAATAACATGTAGGCACAATCCCATTGTGGTTCTCTGCTTTTATTTACGGTCTATGAGTCAAAATTGGAATTTTATAAGCCTTTATGCATCAGAGAAAGAATGACTGTCAATTGTCTGTTTATAATGTAAAACTGTGTCTGAGGTCTGAGGTTGCTCTAATAATGTAAAATACTTGCCTTTCATCCCCAAGAGAATAAGCACTTTAACCTGACCTAATTATGATTTGCAACAACCTCAAAAGGTTCTGAGCTATAAAACTAACGATCCAGGAGTTCAATCTACTCTCTCAACGGATTTTCTATGGACATTGCTGTGAATATAGTATCAATTTATTATCCAAATTCCTGTTGGAAAGAACTAAATTTTAATTCAAAGAAAATAAGTGTCTTCATTCTTAAAACTTGAGTGAGCATGTACTCTCCTCATTGCATTTTTAAGGTTGTCTTCTCCATCTTTTGCATTTTGTGCAAGGTCTGTTCTAGAAGATGTGCTCTGAAAACCTCTCTCGCGTGAGCAACGCAAGAAAGACAAGTAGGAAAATTGTTCTTTAGTGAACTCTGTAAAATGTATTACTACTACACTATCTACTAGTAACACTACCACAGAATCATGAAATGATTAAGATTGGAAGGGACCTTTGGAGATCAACTAGTCCAAGTCCTTACAGCAAGCTGACCAGGATCAGGCAGATTTTGAAGATCTCTAGAGAAGGAGACTCCACAACCTCTCTGGGCAGCCTATTCCAGTGCCCTGTCATCCTCACTGTCAAGTGATCTTTCTTCAAAATCAGATGGAACTTCTGGTGTTTCAGTCTGTGACTGTTGCCTCTTGTCCTGTGACTGGCCCCATCCTCTTGACACTCTCCCTTAAGGTATTTATAAACATTGATAAGATCCCCCCTCTGCCTTCTCTTCTTTAGACTTAACAGGCCCAGTTCTCTGAGTCTTTCATCATAGGATGGATGTTCCAGTCCTTTGAACATCTTTGTAGCCCTATTCTAGACTCTTCAGTCTAGAATGCATGTCCCTCTTGTACTGGAGAGACCAGGGTGGCCTCACCAGACTTTAGTAGAGAGGGAAGATCACTTCCCTCAACTTGCTGACAACACTTCTCCTAATGCTGCTCAGGATATCCTTGATATTCTTGGCCACAAGGGCACATTGTTCACTTATGGTCAATTTATTGTCCATCAGGTTGCCCAGGTCCTTCTCTGCAGAATCTCTTGCATTCCTGGTCAACAGATAGAATTTTAAAAGAGGAAATGTCAGTTCATCTCTACTAAAAGAGTGAAATTTATGTTCCAAAACATTAGGATTATAGTCTCTGCTATAAAATCAGTATTGTGTAATTCTTTTCATATGTTACACATAGGTTTAATTGAATTCTCCGTGTTTTTCACATAAACAAAAAATGTCTATATCAGCCACATTTTTGGAGCACTTAATTCTTTTTTTGTTACTACTTTTTTGTCAGATACTTTCAACTTTCTTGAGCAGCAAGCTGCTCACTTGATAAACATGTCTACTCTAATATGTTGGTATTAGATTCCTATTTTGTTAGCTTGTGAAACTGTGGTCCCAACAAAACCTATATGCTGTGACATAGAACTTTGTGGCCCTCTGCAGTTTAGCTTCTAAAAATTACCTTCCACCAGATTTTAAATCAAAATTACCACCAGTGTCAAATTGCTGGCAATCAGTGCAATTCAATATTTCCTGGTAGCTGAATGACATATTCTCTGGACTGTTTTTTTATTAAATACCTAAAATTATTAAATCCCAGCAATTTGTCATTCTTCTGGATAGCCATCTGTAGTGTGTCAAAAAGCTTTTAGTCTTTTGTTATGATAATAACTGTATTTATTGTTCAGTACTTCATAGTTAATGATCTATATATAATGCCCTCCACACACATAGATTGAAACTTGCTGCAGTATAATTGTTGCTGCCTTGCATTAAACACTTTCATAATTCATTACCAATTTCTGTGCTAAACTACTATGAGTAATAAAATACTTCTCAGGCTGATGAAACCAGCAACAGCTTCTGGTTAGGAGACTGACATCTCAGAACTCTGCTTTCATGCTAATCATTCTCCATTTTCTTGTTAGCACTCAACCTGAAAGCCACTTCCTACTGGATCCTTTCACTCATGCACTTTGTAGATGAGGCATTATCTTCTCTGCCACCTGACTATCCATTAGGCTACATAACATACAGGGGCCAAATCCAGATTGCAATCCAAAATTGCCACTTTGGAAGCTATTAAAATTACTATTGTAGTTGAGGACTAATTTTAGCTTCCTCTGTTGAGTTATATAATCTGACTCTTTTTTTGATGGCATTTGTAAATAAACTTCAGGCCATACGCTCCCAAAAGAAAGTGATTTACCAACCTAATAGCTAATTTCTTCACAGAAGACACTTATGAGTCATATAATCTGACTCTTTTTTTGATGGCATTTGTAAATAAACTTCAGGCCATACGCTCCCAAAAGAAAGTGATTTACCAACCTAATAGCTAATTTCTTCACAGAAGACACTTATATTTCATGCCTTATTGTATTTATATGTGTGTGTATACATATTTATATATAGCACTGAGTTATTCTTTGTGTTTTCCCTTGGCATTGATTTCAGTAACTATTTAGGGAAATAGTTGCTTTATAAATTTCTTATATTAATATTCTATCCAAATCTATTTTTAACAAAAATTTCTAAAATATTCACAATGTGTACTTGAGAATGTAGTAGTCTTAATTTGTTCATTTGTTTATCACTCCCACAGTATTGTAATTCAGCTCTCAAGGATTGTCAGCAGAAATCTATCAATCAATCAGTTGCATCTTATTCAAGATACCATAGCAGGGTTCTTAAAAAACAGCAAAAAATCACATTTCATCCCATTCTATCCAACCTCCATTGGCTTCCAGATTACAAAAGAATTGATATTTATGAGGCTTTATAAGACCTTCTCTTCTTTTACTACTATATGATTTTGCACATCCACTTTTAATCAGCAAATTCTCAAAAAGTAAAGTCCAAATTTCTGTTGTGCTCTTTAGCCATACAAATCATTTCCAAAGGTCTTTTATACAGTTTTCCCCTATAGCTTGGCTTTTTCTGAAACACTAGATCCCTGTGATTTAAAAAAAAAAAAAAAAAAAGAAAGCTTTTCAGCAAAATTTTTGTCAAACTATTGTTTTTATGGAAGAACTCTAAATGTGTGTGTGCTTAAACATATACACATATATAGTGTATAATTTTGTATACATAGCCATATAGATATATGAAAGCAGTACGTATACAGCAATGGACTGCCCTGTTTATTAGTGTAGTTAGCTCATGCAAGATAGGAGATATGAGGGATCAGGAAGGATAGAAAGGGCAAAAAGAGCTTTAAGAGGAACTATGAAAAGATAAGTCAAATATTCTCTAGAAGCTGTGGTAAATGAGGTCTAAGCCTATTATTTAGACCTGTGCTAGCATGAGCAATATCACAAAAATAATACTAAAGTGAGGAAAGTTCCAAACAATATCAAACCAAAGGATGCTGTTAAAAAAAAATAGAAAGTTATAATCGGCATATTTAATCAATGTTTCTGAGTATATTTACAAAAGAGAATGCTAACAGCTTTCAACTCAGCTCTGACAGTAAGAATGCTTTATCCTAGACAACTGCCGTGTCTGTGTGACAAAAGGATTAAATTAATTGGGGAGACTCAAAAGCAGAAAATCTCTACGATCAGGCAGAATTCAAGTGAGGTTATTTAAAGGACAGCAGAACCAATGTCTCTCACAATGGAGAGAAATGTAAAATAAAGGTCTCCAAAGTAATTCTAAGAATGCAAAATATGCAGTTATATATACATAACTTAATATATAATATGTGTAACTTTGCATCAACCTAATCCCACCCTGATACTTAGAATTTAGAACTGTGTATACCTAAAAATCTACAATTTTTAAAAGGACCTTAAAGGTGGAGTTTGCTGAATTCTAAGTTTTACATTCACACATAAGTCATCACTTTTATTCCAGCTGGGGTGGGAGAACCAGTGTGAAAGAAAACCTGTATAACCTAGAGATAATAATCAGTGACTTTATGCTGTAAGTAATTGTGTTGCATTAATATGAGTCTAAACGTGGGAGTCATCCATTATACTATATGCAGATGGAAGATAGACATCTATGCCGGAGTTATTCACCCTCAATTCCTGCTTTAACTGAAAGAGTGAAATAGGATGAGAAACCTGTATCATCCAGGGATGCTCATTTAAAATAGGTCAGATGACTTGCCTTTTGATGGAGCCTATTTTTCTCCAACACCCGCAAAAAGGGGTCCTGGCTGACTGCTTAACCAGGAATATTTCTTTTTATTAAGGCAAAAATTAGGAGAGATGAGTCTCCCCAAAAGCATGTGATGGACCATGCAAAATATATGAAAACAAAAATAATAACAACATAGAATACTCACACACCTCCATATGTATATATGTGTCTGTGAATGATTCTTCTACATTAAAATGTGCATGTTCAGTAGGAATGGAAAGATGAAACAAAAGAAAAACACTACAACCTTGTGTTATATTGCATAGTATATTGTGATCACTGATTTCAGGTTCCACACCCAAATACTGTAAAATAATATGTCACTAACCCAACACATCTTTGTTCTCCATCACAAAAAAACTTCTTGATTCTATCTCCTATCTCTTATTTTATCTATTAAATGATTCCAGCATTTGTACACTAGATGTTTTCGGGAATAACAGATCACTGATTTTGTGCAAATTCTAGATGCTATCAGATAAATAGATGTAAAAAGGAATTTATGTACAAACTCATGTGGAAGTACAAGGATGCAAACTGTCCTTAAACTCACTGACTGAAAAACAAGCTTCAGCTGGAGCTAGCAGGACATAGATGGAGTCCTAACTCCACTCTTCTCCCCTGTTAAAAAGCAATCATTTGTGTCAACGTGTCAGGAAATATATGTTTTATTTACCATAGATTAGAATGCCTTTGCTTTCTTTCCAAAATGCTAACATTTAGAGTTTAGTGACATTTAGGGATGTCATGGGGGAAAAGAAATACCAGGCAACATGACACTGTCAAGATCAAAATATAAAGTGGATCAGGCCATAGATGGACTGTGTCAGGAAGAGCTTTGTGCCCTCAGGAGTGTGCACATGTGCACACACACACAAAAATATGGTTAGCTGAGACCCACCCCAGTCATCCCACCAGTGAGCCAGCAAAATCTAGTTGCGCCAAAAGCAACACCTGTTCTGACTGGTCTCAAGTCAGGCCACCGTGATATCACGGTGGTCCTTTCCCAAACTTTCAGGTATTGGTCTACTGCCATGGCCCATGCCAAGTTCAACAATCTCAATTCTCATTGCAGTCGTCCTGCCTTTTTTTTTTTTTTTGTAGAAAAATAATATTCTTTCATGTCATAGTATGAATGCAATGGTTAGGTCATAAATTTACTATGACACTATCAAAACTTATGCTGACCATTGCCTTTTATGTTTCAAATCAAGAAAAAAGTAGTAAAATTCTTGTTGTAAACATATATCCATATTAAGCATCCCTGTTAACTATGGAAATGTAAAAGAAAAAGGAGATTTTGAAATCTACCTCAAAGTTAGTATCTGTTAGTGTCTGTGGCTTTTTTTTTTTTTTTTTTTTGGTGGTGGTGGTGGTTGAAATGCTCCTCTGAGCTTTAGTTCTGTTGTACTTTTATTTCACTTTTCTTTGGAAAAAGCAGAGCAGAATCAAGTTTGGTATTCCTTAAAATAGCTAAACAGGAAATAATGATATTTAGTGTGTAGAGAATGACACCAAGATTCTCAGGAATTCACAGAAATGAGGAATAGCATAAACCTAGCCCTGGACACCTCACTGATGTGATGGATGTCTCCAAGTTTCTGTTATAAAGGATCAAGCTCAATTTTCTTCAGTCTCCTAGTTTCAGTGTCCTGCATTTTACAAAATTCAAGATATAAATTATTATTTTTTAATTTTGAATCTTTTTGTGGAATTACTCCTCAAGGAAATCAACTGTTTTTACTATGCATCACTGTTTTATTTCAAATTCATAAATCTGTATTGATCTTCTGTGGCATATAATATTTGGGTAATAACTCAAGCAAAACCCATCTGGCACAGTCAGCTGGGGATGATGAATTTAGTGAATCAGACTGAAAAGTTCAAATATGCTGTGTCAGTAACAACATATCAGCTATTCAAGATGTAATAATTAAAGCCTAAAAAGCAAATATGAATGAAATAATAATTTTAAAAAGATGAGGAAACAAAAGAAGAGCTCATTGCATGAACAAATATATGCAATAAAGACAGAGATTTGAAGAGTAATAATATTTAATACTTAAGCAAATGTGTAGTCTGGCAGCAGATTTATGCAATAGAATGCCCCATTCTTAACATTATATAAGGACAAAAGATATACTGTTCAGATACCTGCCATGCATAAAATTCCTGTACTGGAACAAATGTAACTACATTTACTTTAGCTTTAACATTCAGTTCAATACTGAAGATGGTAATACCAAAATTCATCTAGGGCAGTTATTAAACTTTCCCTTAGCCCCTACAAAATTACGTTTGGAAAGTACCTCACAGAATGAAGTTTTTTGACTTCATTTGATGCTTAAGTGAATATATATTTAATTCCTTTATAATTTGTGTTAAAATTAAGGTTTATGGGAGTCACCTCCCATATTAATAAGTCGTGAAAAAAGAAAATGATTTTTTTTTCCACTCCAGAAAACATAGCTAATAAGTTAAGGTTGGTATTATGAGAAATTTTAAAATAGTATGCTTATGAAAAAGGTGTGAAGGAACCAAACAACCGCAGATGTTCAGATCAATCTCAAACTGGATCAGGAGCCTGCAACAACTGCTGCCATGCCTGTAGGATGATAGGCAGCCCCAAATTTGAGAGCTTTATGGGGTCCCAAAGAGACAAAAGAATAGTATGTGAAACTACTTATATTTTCCTTTACCCTGAGATCAGACCTACTCAGTCAGAAATGTGATTATAATATGTTCAGACTTAACAAGGTATTTTTTACCTATGTAGGCGATGCAATTTATCAGTAAAGATACAAAGGTACCTTTGGAGAACAATTCATTTCAGCTGTCTCAAGCATTTTGCATAAGATAGGTTGGGCTGCTCAAGATGTCTGTCTCTGCTGATTACAATGGGGATTTATATTTATTTCGTTTTAAATATGTACCTCAGATTGTTACATCCAGGAATAATTAATCGTATTTCCACAGTCCACAATACTGGCTATCTTGTCATGGCTTCACTACACTTAGTAGTCATAGGGTTAATTGCCATTGTTGTATCCACATACACTACATTTTTATGTCTGATTGCAGAGAGATCATAATCTATGCTTTTTTTTTTTCAAGTAAAAATGGGTATGACTACAACCATCATTTTTCATCTTAATATAATAAAAGCTTGCAGCATTAGTAAGTTAAGATCTCCACTGGCAAAATGTTCCTGTGTTTTTGTCCTGCCTTTCATTTTCTATTAATCTCTTTTAAGTTATCCATATGCTACAAGAATGCAGCTGTCCAGCCTATTAGCTCAGTAAGATTTATTACTGCTCTCTTTAAAAGACAACTTCAAAGAGATGGTATTCAAAACTTTCATCAAAAAAAAGAAGAAAAAGAAAAAAAAAGAAGAAAAAGAAGAAGAAAAAAGAATACCAGCGCTGTACTGAAATATTTAAATCAGAAAATAATATTTAAGAAATATTAATTTTAGCATCATTTTTGTAAATTAAATGCCATGGAACTATTGACCACTCTTGTGAAAGTCTGAAAAATCAAATGAAACCATAGAATGTTTTCAGCATATGAACTGAACTAGCTGGTATAGCTACAAACAATGGTGAAATTACATTGATAGGCAAAGGCAATCATCATTTCTACACCATTTCTGAAGTAACTACTTCTGCTTCTGAAACTTCTTTGGTATTTTTTTATGGTTCCTAAATGGACAGAAAAAAGAAAAAAAAAAGCTATACTTCACTAAATAGGATCATAGCTAATCTTTGTAACATTTTTTACATAAATTCCAAAATAACAGCTAACCACATTGTTTGAGTAGCTGAGTAATTTAAGGCCATATTTTGTTTTGTTTTATTTTTATTCTTATTGTAATTTACATTCCCTAATTTTAAATGTTATACAGAGAATTGACACCAGAGTTAGACCGTGAAAAATAAATATTCAAAGGCTTTGTTGTAATATGCTTGGATTCCCAGGTTTTCTTTCCTTTGAGGCCCAGGCAAGGTCAGGAGATGGCATGCTCTTGGTATCTCTCATGATAGGGACAGTTTGTAACTGGGTCAAACCCCCAACCTCTGAGACTCTGAACATGTCCTGGATCCATCATTTCCAGTATCGTTACTTCCAGAGAGTTACTGAAACAGAAAGCAAAGAAATCTTTGGAATCTAACATTTAGGGTGATCAGCTGACAAAGAAGGTAGATGTCTTATTTTTGACATGTGTTTTATTTAGTCAGAACTCTGACATATGTACCTGATTTTCTAATGAGGGAGAAGTTGTAATGACATTGACATTTGCTGTTTTAGACACTTTTCCCCCTTTGGAAGGTTTCTATGAAGCCAAGCATGAGATAGAGAAGAGAAAATCAGGACCTATATGAGTAAACTCCAGTGTAAAACAAATATACTTAAGTCTTTTTATGTATATATGTGTACAGAAATTTTATATGTATACATTTTCTATATGTATATTCATACAACAATGACCTATTCCTCAAGCATGGTGTGACGTGGTGTTGGACAGTAGCATAGAAAGGGTACTATCATCTTCCTGCCTCTTTCACGTTATGGAAATGATATAACGGTCTCAGACTGCAGACATAATTTTCGAGCCCCTTGAGATGAGAGCCAATAAATAATAACATTACTGTTGAACTTAGTGTTAAGTGTTAATGATAGCATGCCAGTTATGCACTTACTTTTTTAAAAATAATTTCTATTGTGTTAAAAGTAGAAAGAATCCACGTCGTTGAAAAAGCCTCTAAAATGAAAAGCTCAGATAAAAACTGCACTCTGTTTTATGTGCTAGGGTTGCACCAGGAAATCCTGGGATCCATGCCCTTGATAAGCGGCAGAAGACTTTCATTTACTGAGCTGAGGCAAAGTTACAAATTCTCTTGGCTTCTCTCCTCTCTTTTTCTGGTGTTCTTTCTTTCTCTCTGCTTTTTGTTTTTTTAATGTAAAATTGCTACAGTATATAGAAGCTGAAATAGGGGATTCATAACATTGGCAAAGGAAAATAGACATACAAAGAGAATAAAAATGTGTCAAAAATACTAAATTAAATACATAATTTTAAACAAGATTATTGTATTTTTCTATCTCTGAAATTCATAGAGACAAGGATTTTTTTTTTCTACTAGCTCACTTAAAATTTTCTTCAAGAGATTGGTGATTGGAAACTGCCAGAGTATAAAATATGTATAAATACAAGGTATTTTACCAAAGATATGTTATTCAACTCTACTATTGTTGAAGTCAGTCAATAACATATCAATAGTATATTGGTGACTGGTAAGCGGATACAGTCCATAATTCTACAGGCTCATATTTGAGTTCAGGATTCAACGAGGAGGAGGCAGGGCTGTAAGTAGCCTTGCGACGATGGACTTCAGGAGGGCCAACTTTAGCCTCTTCAGAGACCTCCTCGGTAGCATCCCATGGGCTAGTGCTCTAGAAGGCAGGGGGGCCCAAGAGAGCTGGTTAGTTTTCAAGCAGCACTTCCTCCACGCCCAGCAGCAGTGCATCCCTGTGTGTAGGAAGGCAGGCAGAGGGGGCAGGCGACCTGCGTGGATGAGCCGGGAGCTTGTGGCAATGCTCAAGCAGAAGGCAGCGGTATACAAAAGGTGGAAAAAAAGGACAGGTCCCCTGGGAGAAATACAGGAACGTAGTCAGGGAATGCAGAGATGCGACAAGGAAAGCTAAGGCACGTCTAGAAGGCAAGCTGGCAAGGGACGTTAAAAATAACAAGAAAAAATTCTTCAAATACATTAACAGCAAAAGGAAGATCAGGGAAAACGTGGGTCCGCTGGCGGACGGGATGGGCACTCTGGTTACAAATAACACAGAAAAAGCAGAGTTGCTGAATGCCTTCTTTCCTTGGGTGTTTACCAAGGGCAGCCCTTTAGAGCCCCAGGCCCTAGAGACAAGAGAAGAAGCGGGTGGAGAGGAAGACTTGCCCTGGGTAGAGGAAGATTGGGTCAGAGAGCACCTAAGGAAACTCGATACCCACAAATCCATGGGCCCTGATGGGATGCACCCCAGAGTGCTGCGTGAGCTGGCAGATGCCATAGCTAAGCTGCTCTCCACCATCTTTGAAAGATCCTGGAGAACGGGGGAGGTGCCAGAAGACTGGAAGAAGGCCAATGTCACGCCAGTCTTCAAAAAAGGCAAGAAGGAGGACCCAGGCAACTACAGGCCAGTCAGCCTCACCTCCGTCCCTGGAAAAGTGATGGAACGGTTCATACTGGCTGTTGTCTCCAGGCACATGGAGGACAAGAAGGTGCTCAAGAGTAGTCAGCATGGATTCACCAAGGGGAAATCTTGCCTGACTAACCTGATAGCCTTCTATGATGAAATGACCGGCTGGATAGACAAGGGGAGAGCGGTGGATGTCGTCTATCTCGACTTCACCAAGGCTTTTGACACCGTCCCTCACAAAATCCTCCTGGGCAAGCTCCAGAAGTGTGAGATAGAGGAGTGCTCAATGAGGTGGATTAGGAACTGGCTGCATGGCACGGCCCAGAGAGTGGTGATCAGCGGTGCAGAGTCTAGTTGGAGGCCTGTAGCTAGCGGGGTCCCCCAGGGGTCAGTCCTTGGTCCAGTCCTGTTCAATTTATTCATCAATGACCTGGATGAAGGCACAGAGTGCTCCCTCAGCAAGTTTGCTGATGACACGAAACTGGGAGGAGTAGCCGATACCCCAGAGGGCTGCGCTGCCATCCAGAGGGACCTGGACAGACTGGACAACTGGGCGGTGAAAAACCTCAGGCAATTCAACAAGGCCAAGTGCAAGGTCCTGCACCTGGGGAGGAATAACCCCAGACACCAGTACAGGCTGGGGACCGACCTTGTGGAGAGCAGCTCTGCGGAGAAAGACCTGGGTGTCATGGTGGATGATAAGTTGACCATGAGGCAGCAGTGTGCCCTCGTGGCCAAGAAGGCCAATGGAATCCTGGGCTGCATTAAGAAGAGCATCTCTAGCAGGTCGAGGGAGGTGATCCTGCTCCTCTACTCAGCCCTGGTGAGGCCGCATCTGGAGTATTGTGTCCAGTTCTGGGCTCCACATTACAAGAGGGATGTGGAGCTGCTGGAGAGAGTCCAGCGCAGGGCCACAAGGATGATCAGGGGCCTGGAACATCTGCCCTATGAGGAGAGGCTGAGGAAGCTGGGCCTGTTCAGCCTGGAGAAGAGAAGGCTGAGAGGGGAACTAATCAGTGTATATAAATACCTCAAGGGAGGGAGTGCAGAAGGACGGTCATGGTCTCTTTTCAGTGGTGGCCACTGATAGGACTAGAGGAAATGGCCGGAAACTGAAACATCAAAAATTCCATAGGAACTTAAGGAAAAATTTCTTAACAGTGAGGGTGACAGAGCACTGGAACAGGCTGCCCAGAGAGGTTGTGGAGTCTCCTTCTCTGGAGATCTTCAAAACCCGCTTGGATGCAGTCCTGTGCCACGTGCTTTAGGTGTCCCTGTGTGTGCAGAGGGGTTGGACTAGATGATCTCTAGAGGTCCCTTCCAACCCTAAGCATTCTATGATTCTATGATTCTATGATTCTATGATATGGTTATTCTGTTTTTCGGGGGGTTAAAATCTTTTTTTTTTCCATGAAGAAAGAGTTTTTAAGAATTTTCTTTCTTTCTGTTTACTTCACAGACATAGAATATGGTTGTTTGGTGTATTGTGTCAGAGTGAGAGTTCTCTGCCACCAAATTCTCTCTGCAGACAAAGCTAATTAAATACAATGTAATAGAGATTTCAACCCTAATAAATCTGCCTCTGTATTAAGACACTGTGTCACTTTGGTAGCTCTTTCAATAAAGCCAGGAGGAATTGATAGTAAAGACTTTTTAATCATTGTATGTGACATCAGCAATATTTTCTTTCGGTCCTATCCTATCAAAGTGATTGCTTAAATATGGAAATCTACATAGCCAACATTAAGCACTATTATGTTAGTCAGCACAGAAAGACAATTGACAGACTATCATGTAAAATTTACTTATTTTTTTCTTGAAGTTGAGTCACAAGAGAGCTGTTTTCATTGCTGCGATATTTAATAGCTCATGAAGTATAATCACAGTATGTAACAAAGAAGTGATGCCCCAAAATAATGTACACCACTGTTATTCCTTATGATTTTACAAAATGCCACTGAAGGCATGCTTGAAAAGTTTCGACGTGGGCTTTGCATTCTTGTTTTGTAATACAGTTATTCTTGCTATTATGATTTTATTTAATTTCCATTTGGTAAAGAAAATGGTACATTCCTTGATGCATTCTCAGGAAAGTACATACTGAGACAGAACTCCCATAAACTCTTATGCATGTGCTTAACTTTCAACATTTAAATATCCTGAAGATTTTAAGGATATGATCACATTACAAAATCACACATTTTCAGAACTGGGAACTAATTCTATTCATTTTTCTTAAGGTTCTCATTGATAATATCAGCATCATATCTTACTCCTGTAAAATGCAGTGTACATGCAGGCCTCAAATCTGGAGGGGAAAAAAAAGTCAGAATTATAATTCTGCACCAAGTAAAGTTATCCTTCAAGTCTGCAAACAAAAGTACTTTCCTCCTCCCCTTTTATCTCTCTCTCTCTCTTTTTTTTTTTTTTTTTAATCAAGCAATACTTATTGCTCCATGTTCCTGGAAGGTATAGCAGCAAGAAGGCTTGAATGATATTCACACTGCTGAACTGATGTTATTAGCAGTTCTTCTGTCATCCTGTAGGTCACCTGATATAGAGGACAAAGTTGTAAATCTAGTGAGTCTCCTTCAGACTGAAAGTCAAAGGTTAAAACAGACTATAGAAAATAAATGGCTAAACTGTTCCTATGGGAGTTTTCTATGCACAGTATGTTGGTGTCTTATAGTTCTCCACAGACACCACAGATTCAATATCAGAGCATAACCCTCCTACATTATGCTATATTACCTGTGTTCCCGTATGCTTAGCTAGTGCATTCATATGGCCTCCTCACCTGTTATGACACTGCATCTATTTTTTACCTTTACTTGCTTTACTTTAAAACAGAACTACTAAGATTCCTTATAAGCTCTAATGGTGCTTGGAATTATGTATGTGACTGACACTTACACATCGGCTAATCCAACATGTCCCTGATTTGGGTAATTTCAGGAATAACTTTCCTTAAGTGAGTTGCTTTTGAATTATTTCTACAAGGTGCTCTTCTATAAATAATCGTGAGAGGAGTAAAAATGGGTTTTGTATTTTTTCTTTTTTTCTTTGTTCTTGTTTACTTTTTCCATACATAAGAAATATTGACTTCGGTATTAGTAAAGTAACATTTCTCTGCTGTTATATTATTTCTAAATTAGTTACGGACAGATAGCTCTTTATTAGGAAGGCACTTGGAATTACCATGATTTATAGAAAATGTGCCATGCAATTCTTATTTGAAGCACCATAGAGAAATAGGTCCAGAGTTTCTAAATAACTTTGTGCAATGTATCAGTAATGAGGCTAATGACTTATCATTGTGTTGTAAAATCAACTTGAATCTTAATGCCAAATGTGTTGTGCTGGGTAGACACGTATCAAGAGATATCTTTTGTCCAGAGCACTTCCATTATGAAGAAATAAATAAGAAAGTGGAGGAATGAAAAAAGCTTGATTATTCTGCAAGAACAGATAAGTGAAGAAAAAGATAAGGATTATTATCTGATTGCTTCAGTCAATAAAATATTTGCTGAACTTTAAGAACATGGATTTCTTATTAAAATGCATCCCTCAAGAAAAAACCTTGAGAGTGAAAAGTATTTTAGTTGCCCAGAGCTCAGCTTAATGCTCTCCACAGAACATAAAATCTTCAGAAGGGTTGATGTACCTGTTACTTGGGGTGACTATAGTACAGATCCAAATTGTCTCTCCAAATTGGGCATTGCAACTTTTTTCCTTTGTAGAGTGATATATAGATCCATGGGTGGAGAAAAGATATAGGAATAATTCAAATTTTGCTGAAAAGCTAAAAGCAAGACTAGAAAAAGACAAAAAATTAAAAAGAAAAAGAGTGATTGGAAGCTAAACAGATATAGACATAAGTAAACCACAAACCTTTTAAACAAATGTGTCTTCTTAGCACATTCTTAGTGAATATGTAGTGAAATGCATATAGGTGTGTCATAAGAATTAGTTTTTTTCCTCTTTGTATGCTTCTTTTCTTATAATCATAGAATCATAAACTCATTAAAGTTGGATGGGACTTCTAGAGATCTAGTTCAACTCCCCTGCACACGCAGGGTCACCTAGAGCATGTTACACAGGATTGCATTCAAGCAGGTTTTGAAGATCCCCAGAGAAGTAGATTCTTCAACCTCTCTTGGCCACCTGTTCCAGTGCTCTGTCACCCTCACTGTCAGGAAATTTTTCCTTGAGTTCCTGTGGAACTTTTGATGCTTCAGTTTCTGGCCGTTTCCTCTAGGCCTTTTGCTGGCCACCACTGAAAAGCGGCTGGCCCTATCCTGCTCACTCCCAGCATTAACCAGCTAATTTATTCTAAATGCGCAATTCAACTAGCAATGCTTAATCAGCTGTTCTGAATATTGTATGTTGAACCGTTATGTGCTGCAGCATTTTATACAGCAGGATACGCCCAGTCTTAATATAAAAATATGCTCTGTGCTTGTCTTCTAACTTTTGTTTGAGATAAATTAGCTTTACTCAAATAATTAAATATTTACTGCGACAAAGAAAGAAGATAGCTCTATAGCCTAGTCACTAGTGCATCACCACCAGGGAGATCCAACTGCTGGTCTCTTTTGTAATTAAACTTAACACAAAATGGAACAGATTCAAGAGGAGACACTGATAATTCACCAACACAGTCTTACAACTTGATGTGTGTGAAACTCTTTGGATATATGGCAGATCTTGGTTTTAAACCCTGTGTATTGGTGGAGAAATAAAAATCAGCATTTTCAGTGTATCAGGTGGTTCTTCTGTCAGCTTGATTTAAAAAAAAGGAAGTGATAAAGAATAGAAAACACTCCAACAAACAGACAAACAAAAAAAAAACTTTTTCAATGCTTTCTTTGAGATCTGTTTTGAGAGACATAAGCATTAATAAAACAGTTCAGATAAAACCTTAGAGGTAGAATAAATGAGCATCAGTTTATGACTTCTCTCAGAATAGACAGTATGATAAGTTTGTGAATATTTAAGTGATTTCTAAGTTTGTTTACTGCTGACTTGACTTTTGAAGAAAGAAATATTGTTTTTTGGCATACAGGATCAAGTTCACAGAAAAAAAAAACATACATGCTGGCCCAAAAGAAAGAAGTTATTTGTTAACCATTGTTGTGTTCGCATTCAAAAATTAGGTTTGAGATTTTTGGATTTTGGAAAGACATGTCACAGTATAGATAAATATATTCTTAATTCAGATAACTTATTAAGTCATGTAGAAGAATTATACAGAAAAAAAAAAAAAAGATACTTCCCTGTAGATACTGAGAAGACTAAATGACTGAGATACCAGTGGTTTGCTTCTTTACACTTTAAAACCACTTTTTAAAATGGCGTGTAGACTCACAAGCTTGTTTTTGAAACATTCTAAAGTGTAGTTCTCAAGTTCTTATGTTTGCACAGCTTATTAATTCATTACACTGTTTTTTTTTCTTTTTTTCCAAAATTTTGGACTATTAGTTAAAAAATAAATTAAAAAATAATAAAAAACAAACAGGAAGGTATGCTTACTCTATACATATCTTAGAGTCATCTCAGATACTATTTTTGTTGTTGTTCATTTTATCCATTTATCAGTTATATACCTCCAGTCTTTCAGGAAAGAAGATAAATCCATCTAATTTTCTTTGGCACTATAACTTCCATTTGGAAGTCCAGTGGTATCTATAGACAAAAAGTTTTTTTCTACGTGAGAATGGTGCTAGAGTATTTGACAAAAGCATTATAAAGTATTATAGAGAGGACACTTCCACATGGTAAAATATAAAAGCAGAATCAAAACAAAATCTTTGCCACAGACATTCTATGACTGTTTTAAAAAAGGCTTAATTGCTTTGTTTCTTGCTCTTCAGTTGTTATGTGTTCTAACTCATTCATTCTTCATTTTCCAATAAAAAGAGTGATTTCTATAGGGCAGACGTTAGTTCTTCCTGATTGACTCATGCTCAGTTCATTGGACTTATGTGAATTGACATCATTAGTTGTTCCTGCAATAATATATTGCAAAAAACAGAGGAAGATAAAAGTTTAATAAGGAAAAAAAGAAAGGAGGAAGAAATCTATATGAGAATGCAGTCTTGATATGAAAATACAAATAGCAGATACTATCTCAAAGAAAAATAACTGGCAGGTAATAAATCATATATCCCATCAGAAAAAAAAAAAAGAATATATATATATATTTATAAAGAAATAAAAAGACTCCATGTAGGAGAAAAGGAAAGAAGGAAAGAAAGAAAGGGAAGGAAGGGAAGGGAGGGAGGGAGGAAGAGAGGGAGGAAGGAAGGAAGGGAGGAAGAAAAGAAAATGATAAAGAATAGCAAATTTGGAAAAAAAAAAAAAAAGGCCACATTGCTAGAAATGCAGAGCTTGCCAAAAAAAAAAAAAAACCCACTGTGATTAAGAGATTAAGAAATTTTTTCCCCTGTGATGAAATTTCAGTAGCAAGTATGTTTTGTGATCATACTGGAGATGATCGGTGAATGACACTCATCCATTTCTGTGTGTTTATCTATGCACTGTAAAGACTATGACAGATAGTATGCAGCTCATGAATTTTTACTAGGAAAAGCCAAGTCAAACAAAACTTAATATTTTTTTCAAAGTATTTTAGAACAAGTGAAGATTGTACATGTTGAACAACAGTTCATGTTGATTACATATCAGACTGTCCTCCCTCTTAATGACTGAGTCTGCTGAGTTTTTGCTTATCAATCAAGGCAAAGTAGTAAAAATAATAAAATAAAACAAAGGCTTGGTTTTATTTTTCTCTGCCTGGATTTTGTAACTTTAAAATTGTGGGATTCCTGAAGGCCAGTGGTCATGCTGTGAGCAAGCCAGATAAGGGCAGAAGGGCGCCAGACCTAGATGAAAGGGCAGAAGGGCGCCAGGCCTAGCTGAAAGGGTGGAAGGACTGCTGACTAAGAGATAAGGAGATCTTGCGGAGAGTCAGATAAGGAGGCAAAGAGTTGACGCAAATAAGAGCTAACCTATCCTGAGCTCAAGCTTTGCAATATGCATGAACCTAATTAAGCTATGTATAAAAGTGCACACTGAATGTTCAATAAACGAGTCTTGTCGATGACCATATGGTGTCGCAGTCTCCCTTTCTCCTACAAATGGTGACCCCGACGTGATGCAACGAAGGGCAATCCTCTCTCGGACAGAAAAGAAATCGGGAGAAGGACGCACCACGGTGGAGAAAGTAGGAGTTGGGTCCTCTGCAGCCAGGACGGTGCAAATCCGCCGAGCAAACGCTGGAAGGACGGCACCCCCGAAGATCATATAGATGGTTTCGGGCCATACGCGCCACCGGAGCCTGGAGAGCTGCAACAGCGCGCTGACGTCAGGAATGGATAGGCAAGTGGCGTATGAATTATTTACCCGTACCTTACAACAATGTAACGTACAGGGAATTGACTTAAAGAAAGAATTACCGGGATTGTTAGCATGGAGGTACGCGAAGAGTTGCTTTATTGTCCCACATACAGTGCATGAATTATCGGAGTGGCGAAAACTGGGTGATAAGCTATGGGATGCAATGTTAGATGATGATAAGACCATGGTGAAGCAGGGATTGTGGAAGTCCTACGGAAATTTGGTGAATAGGCTTGTGCAATCCCTGGAGCAAGCTACTGATGAACAGGCCCTCTGCAAGCTTTTGATCTGGTGCAGAGAGAATGGGTTCAAAGCCGAGCCCCACCTAGTATTCAAATCCGATGTGAAAGCAAAAAGCAAAGTGGCCGCCGGAGTCACGGCAGCCTTTGCAAGCACTTCAGGACCGGGACCGCCACGCCACCGACAACCGCTGGTGTTTGGAGATCCATCGCCAAAACCCCCCGACCTGCACCTGCAGCACCTGCACCATCTGCGCCCCCACTTCCGGACCCCCTGTCGAGCCTGAGGAACAGCCCGGCTGGGTCCAGGACTTGTTGAATCGCCTTGAAAAATTAGAGAAGGGGGCCGGGGAAGAGAAGGCGAATGAGATCAAGGAGACTGACGTTGCTGAGGGCTTGACAACAGCCAGGGGGGAGGTGCAGGGGGATTTGATCTGTCTTTTAAAGTGGGGGTTGGAGAATTGTAATGCGTTAAGTAAGGGCAGAAACCGTTATTAGGGCTATTATTTCTGTTTGCTATGTTCGTCTGTATTACGTGTTGTGTCCTTTGTATAATGATGCTGACACGAGGTATGGTTGAAAGGAGGAAATTTGTATGATCTGTAGAGTCATAATGGGATCTTGAGAAAGAAGATGTTTGCCTGCCCGGGAACTGCAAACATCCTCTAAACTAGTTTGAAGGTCAAACACCCGAGAGGAAGATGAGAAAGGCAGGACCCTTAGACTGACGGCTGGGACCACTTACTGGTATGCGCACCTGCGCGACCAGGATGGAAGGTTATGTGACTGGAGGTGGAGTTTGTCCGCCCCCCGGTCTGCCTGCTGGCACGTACTGGCCCTACGTGGCAGGATGCACCGGGCTTAAACAGACAGTGCAGAGAGAGGGGGGGTGAGACTCCTAACACTGAGACCCACGTTGTCTCCGCGGGGACGCCCGCCGAGTTAGGAGCCTGTCAGCAACCCTCTAATCTGCCAACTCGAGAAGATGTTCAGTCTCAGTATCCTGCCGACAAGTATTACCTCAAGAGTAGTTATTCATACATTGCTTATTAAAGGTGCTTTCGCCTGAATAGAGGCTCGCAGTAGCCACATTGTTTTGGGTGATTATTGCCAAATCCCAAGCCCATTCGCACCTAATTGGCGACAAGGATCGGATTTGGCAATTGAGACAGTGGAACTCACTAGTGAAGTGCACAGCTACGTGAGGTCGTGCCACTAGATAGAAACTCTGTTTTTGCTGTTTGTATGTGTAGTCTTTAGATCTTTATTGTATAATATATATCAGCAGAGAGGACTGATTAAGTCCTATTATTAGCACACGGTCATGGTTGCGAGGAACTAGAGGGAATGTGCTGTATGAACCTTTCTGATCATTCAAATTCCATACATAAGCAATTGGAACAATTGCATGAATTGACTACACATTTACAGCACGATACAGGATTCGGCCTTGACAACTGGATAAAAGGTCTCGGTTTGGGCCCATGGCTAACATCAATTGTGCAACACTTAATTACCATAGGGATTGTGTTTATTGCAATTTTGCTTCTTGTACCATGTATCTTTAAATGCTTGCAAAAACATGCTTACGCGAATAGTTAATCAAGAGTGGAATACAAGCTTAGTAGCCCAAAAAGAAAACGGGGGAAGTGTAGAGAGCATTGTTCAAACCTGGTTAATGGAAAAAGGACATAGCCAGGCAGAGCTGATACGGAGGGCTTAAGTAAGACAAAGGACAGAGTTTCCTTGAGATAAAGAAGTTGATGCAGCTGCACAAAACAAAGGCAAACAGGAACCGGTTTGATACCGGAAGAATGAAGAACCAAAAGCTGAAATACTGGCTACAAAACAAAACAAAAACAAAAACAAAAAACAAAAAAACAAAAAAAAAAAAGAGGGGGAGAATTGGGAATTTTTTAAAATTTTTGATTTATAGATATTGGAACCAGATGGGTGCCAGCGAAATGGGTGAGACCTTGGCTGGAAGCAAACTCGCCTAGATCAGATGTAGCAGGCAAGCAACCAGTACCCTAGCTGTGGAAAGTGTGAGCCTGCAGAAGGAAAACATGGGAGGAAGAAGTGTTACTGTTGTTATTAGCTGTATGTTGTAGCTTTTAGGAGGTAGTATTGCTTTTAACGCTATTATAGGGGTTAATGCTGCTTTTAGCGCTAATGGATATGTTATGCTTTTTAGGCAGATTGTTAATTATAACCAAATCAAGAGTTGTTGGCTTTGTGGAACAGCAGATCAACTCGATGCACCGGTGTTAGGTATTAAGTGTTGGGATGGTGTTGTTGATCCTATGTTGCATTCTACTAGTTGTGCCTTGCTTATTGAAATGTGTATCAAATATGATTGAGAATGCTGTAAAGAAGGTTTGGCTGGCTACAATCACTGAGCAAAACGGGTTTGATGATTCTACTAATCTTGTGCATTTTGGTGGTCGTTCCCTGCCTGATTAAGTGTCTGAGACAGACAGTAGACAAGGCGATCAAAGACATATTTTGGGTGAACCATCAAGAATTCTGGCTTGCTCAAAAACAAGAAGGGGGAATTGTGGGATTCCTGAAGGCCAGTGGTCATGCTGTGAGCAAGCCAGATAAGGGCAGAAGGGCGCCAGACCTAGATGAAAGGGCAGAAGGGCGCCAGGCCTAGCTGAAAGGGTGGAAGGACTGCTGACTAAGAGATAAGGAGATCTTGCGGAGAGTCAGATAAGGAGGCAAAGAGTTGACGCAAATAAGAGCTAACCTATCCTGAGCTCAAGCTTTGCAATATGCATGAACCTAATTAAGCTATGTATAAAAGTGCACACTGAATGTTCAATAAACGAGTCTTGTCGATGACCATATGGTGTCGCAGTCTCCCTTTCTCCTACATAAAATAACATAAATAATTTTACTTTGAGAATAGCATATAATTTTGTTATACCTTTAGGCATCTATTCATAAATTAAAAACAGGATCAATATAAAATAAGATATAGAATTCCAAAATGCATAGGTAAATCCTAAGAGTTATGGAGTATCTTAATTTTGCTTATGTTATCATTCATTTCACTGAGAACAGTTATCAAACAGATACTTATTTGGAATTGGTGGGCTTTTTTTTTTTGTTTGCTTGTTTCTTCTCTTACACGCAGTTATTTATTTACTTTTTAAAAGAATAGCATGGATACAGGCACAAGTATTGCAGAGTGACTTCCAGACTATGGTTTGCTGTGTCAGAACTGGAATACAATCTTCTAGTTATCTGTCTCTAAAATGCTACATTATCTAAAAATGTAAGAACAGGGAAAAATAAATCATTAACTTTTCTTTTTGGGTGATATTCCCTCCACTTTTGGGGTTATTAACATAACATTCCTTATCCAGACAAGACTGAAATTCAGACAGTAATGCACAAGAGTTTTCATATTTAGCCTCTAGCTGTATTAATTATTTAGTTCTAGATGGCATTTCCTCTGTCAGATGGACTTGGAGTCTCAAACAAAATCTGGGTTTCTGATGTCTATTGATACCTGTATTTTAGATTTACATTTTAATGTAAGAGATTGCATTTCTCTGCTTGCCTTCCTCTATGACTTCTTACCATGCTGATTTAATTTGAAGGTCAGCCTTGGAGCAGGAAACTCAAACTCTTCAGATGAGATAGAGATTCTTGAGATTATTACTTTACACATTTCGCAGTAGTTTCCACACTTCCGAGAATGGAAGGTCTGAAGGTCATTCCTGTGGAATAACTCTCAGCTGGGAGGACGCAGAAGAATGGTAGAAAAAGCAGAGCCCAAGGTGACCCACTTTTCCAGGGATGTCTTTGCCAGGCAGTGTCTCTCAGAGACCTCCACTTCACAAATGGTATGGAGTGGTCGGTCACCCTCTAACATACACCAGATCATTTTTCAGTTAAGAACTGGACAATTTATCTTTTTCTGTATAGTCCACTCTCTGAGTAGTTTACTCTCTGTTTTTTTTTTCTTTTCTTTTCTTTTTTTGTATGAACACCTGTAAAGGAATGAAATGCACCCTGCAATTAGTGTTTTAAAATATTTCCATCATTTACTATTTTTCCAAACTTATTCAGTATGATTGTCACACAGACACCTAAGCAACATGTACACCTTAATTATATAACAAATGCCCTTTTATTTAGCTTTTATGTCTAATAAGTTAGAGTTCACCTGACTTGGTCTTATTCAACAGTATGTTTCTAAGAAAAAAGGTGAAATTCCAACTACTTTTGAAAAAAAAAAGGAATAAAGAAATCTGAGGTTTACAGAGTTTTGGCCCAGGAAAAACCAACAGAGGGTACTTCAGCAGTCGCAGTGAGAACAGCTTTGGTGGAAAGAGTTCTCTGGACTGTAGAAGAAAATGTAGAGAAGGGGGAAAAGCAAGAAATCCTGTAGAATGGCAAATGACAGTGAATGTGAATTGAATTAGTGAAAGTTAAAATATACATATGCATAAACATGCAGATGAGGTGTGTTAAATTCTTTAAACAAACTCAGGCAAAAAAAAATAAACCAGTTGCTGCTAAATTATCCCTGGAACATTTATTTAGAGAGTAGCCTCCTTTACTTCATGTTAGTGTATTCTGAGGGCTTCCCAGTGGTCTCTAGATTTCTGGTCTTTTAATCAATTTTACAGCAGTGTGTTGCAGATACTTGTTGGACAGAACATGTATTCTGTTTTATTTGTTTGTGCTGTATTTGTTTAACTGGCTTTATTTTTTGTTAAAATATTACTTTGGTAAACCTTACCAACTGGAAAATTACCTGCTTAGTAACAGCTATACTGACCAAGAGCCAAAAACATCTTAATGAACATTGAACAGCATTGAACACCAAAAATTTCACTAGGGATGTGATGGACATTTTACATGAGGTCAGTAAAGTAGTCATGCAGTATCTACTTGAAAAATCCATTTATATTTGAAAATGAGCTTCCGATGTGGACTGTGCATTAACTTAACCTTTATTGTCTATGAGTCTAACATTAAAAAAAAAAAAAAAAAAAAGAGGCCCAAATTTGTTCAGTACTTTCTACCTTAAGGAATAAAGGAATAACGATGTAAAGAAGGAAAATAAAGGAATAAAGATGTTACTGGGTCTGGATCTAGAAAAAATATATGTGCATACATATAATGATAATGGAGAAAATTTGCCATCAGATCCCTTGATGGACCAAATTTTGGTAGTATCAAACTGTTGGATGCCTACTCACATTGAGACACTATCACTTTCCTAATGTGTAGAGGGTAATTTACCTGCTGCTCTCAGTAGCAGCTTCCTGAATGCAATAAATGAAAGCCTTGAGCATTCAGCCCAGAACTGAGAAGAGCCTACTTTTAATTTGCTGTCTGAATCAGAGGAGAATGTTACCTGTACCTCCAAGGTGGTGGATTCATCTGTCCCCGAGAACAGTAGAATGTTCTCAATGTTCCTCTACTTTATAGAAGTCATTCCCCTAATTGAAAAGACTCTGAATTTAGGAATAAGAAGGTCTAGGATTTGCCACATACATTTGTGATAGAAAGGCAGATTTCTGTGTTTGATAAACTCAAACTTTTTATTAGTAAGTCTGCCTTACATAAATTACCACTATACATCAGAATGTCTGGTGTATGAATGGAATTACTGTTCCATGGAAACTAGCAAGCCTATAATGACTGTAATTAGATCTCACATAGTTGGCAGTTGGCTATTGGTGGGAGGTATCCGCAAGCCTTCAGCTGATATTCTTGTGGGAACAAAATGATAGAAGGACCCAGAGAGTGTCTCAGGAGCCATGAGTGAATTAACTTGAATAAATAACTTTCATGACCAAAGCAAAGAAGTCACCCAAGGGATTCGGGTTAAATCACTTTGCGCTGTGCTAACAGTGGAATTAGAGAAAAACATAGACATTTCTGAAAGTTAATGGGAAATTAGTATTTCCTAAGGTTCAGTGGTGCATTTGTGAGTGAAAAAGCAAAGAGACAGAAAAATGCTCTGAAAATATTCCATAAATTATCACTTGATTCTATTCCTGAGGTCTTCCTGGCAGTGAAATAGCTGTCAGGAGCTCTCATAACTACAACTGAAAAGCAAACTAACTTGGTGTAAGTTTGGGCTTACTGAGACATTCTTCAGGAATAGACGAACTCAGGTTGCATGTACCAAATTGTGAATATTGCTGAGCTTACATCCCAAAAGGTGTCAGGTTGCCACTACAATATTCAGGGAGATTTTTATGAACACATTGGCTTCTTCTTCTTTTTAAAGGTAAGAGACATATGTTGCAGATATTTTCAATGATTAATCATCTAAATTGTCTTCTCTGCAAGGAATTAGCATGTCTATTTTTATTTATTTATTTATTGTGTTAGATTGTCTCCTGATTTTTCCTTTGTGATCACCATGAAAATAAAAATAAAGTGAAATCATTTTAGAAATAAAGTATAAAACTATATTATTCTCAAAGAGAATATTCTAAAAGTGAGAGATTTTGATAGTGATCATATGTTGTTCAGAAACAGTGTTACTGAGGGCACTCACCTGATAAAAAACCTTGTGGTCTTAAATCCTTCAATTACTCCATGCTCGTATGCACTGCATAATTCAAGAAAATATCAAGATATTCAAGAAAATATTAATAATAATACTTCAAATAATAATTTGAAAATTGTTTTTAATTCTGCCCTGTAACTTTCAGTTCAGTGGCTAGGGAAAATGTTGATGCATATGACAATTTCAGACCCAAGTTTTAGTCTGTATTTCAGCAAAAAAAGGAGATCTTAATTTCAAAAAAAAACTTTTCTTGGTGCCATAGTATAACAGTATTCGAATTATTATAGATTTGTAATCCTACTGGTACTCTGATTCCCTATGGAACATTCTGAATGTAAGTATAATATTTTGTGTATTTAAATCCATCAGAAAAATGATGTGTTAAATACTAAGAAGTTTTGAAACTGGTAGAGTTACCACTCAGTTATATTAGCTTGAGAATTTTGTTCAAGAACAGTTAAGCAGAAATAATACCATTAATCTATCATCAAGATGTGGGCCCAATGTTAAAGACCTTGGAAGGATGTACGGACAAGAGAAGGCTATAGGGATACGATTACTGTGGGTAGTTTAGGCAGCTGCATGTGTATGTTAAAAGATATGTCAAGAAAGTACCAAAAGCAGAAACAGAAGGATAAAAACTAGGAAAAAACATGCCAAGGGAGGCCTCATCATCATTTTAAATGACTGCAGGGTGAATATACATTCAGTAGCATGGGGAACTATCCTGCTTTGGCAGAGGTATTGAGCTGGCTGAATATCATGGATTTTTCAGTTTTCACTTTCTCAAAGAAAATTCATGCTTATTTATTTTTGTGATACTTATCCTTTAACCTAGTGATGGATTATTTCTCTTTTTTATCCCCTATTTTAAGAGAGTGCATGTGTACTGTTTCCCTTCAAAATAATCCAAAGCACTAATTCCCACTCCCTCCTCTTTTTTCCCCAGATATTTTGACAGTCACCCTATCAAGCTATAATCTTTCCGTTTTTCAAAATGGTAGGGATTTTTTTCTTCTCCTCTCCCCCCTCCCCTTCCCCCCCCTCCCCTTCCCCCCCCTCCCCTCCCCTCCCCTCCCCTCCCCTCCCCTTCCCCCCCTCCCCTCCTCTCTCTCCTCTCCTCTCCTCTCCTCTCCTCTCCTCTCCTCTCCTCTCCTCTCCTCTCCTCTCCTCTCCTCTCCTCTCCTCTCCTCTCCTCTCCTCTCCTCTCCTCTCCTCTCCTCTCCTCTCCTCTCCTCTCCTCTCCTCTCCTCTCCTCTCCTCTCCTCTCCTCTCCTCTCCTCTCCTCTCCTCTCCTCTCCTCTCCTCTCCTCTCCTCTCCCTCTCCTCTCCCTCTCCTCTCCTCTCCCTCTCCTCTCCCTCTCCTCTCCCTCTCCTCTCCCTCTCCTCTCCTCTTTTTTTTTTGCCTGCTTGTTTCCTCCCCACCCTCTTTCTTTCTACTTGGCAATAAGAGTTCACAGCTATTCAGATTTTTGTTCCTCATTATTGCTACTGCTTCTTAAAAGCAGAATAAAAAAAAAACAAAGAAAAAAAAAGAAAAATGAACAAACAAAAACTACTTTCCTCCTGCTATGCAATTTCCTTGAGCTGTGAGATTAAGAGGTAAGCCTTTTGATCCTAGCTTTACACAAGTAAAAACTAATAAATTTACTTTAAACTTTGTAATAACAGCATAGTTACACTTGGAATAAATAAACAAAAAACAGGCTTCTAAAAGTTATTGCTGTCTGGCAGTTTGTCCTTGATAGTTTCTAAAAGCTGTAGAGCATACAGAAGACTTAAGAGTATCAGCCAAGGCTGCTATAAGGAAGAAGCCCATGGAAGTTTCTTGATGAAATGTCGACAGCCATCAGAGATTTTTTTCTTATATGTTCTGTGAATGGAAAAGAAAGTTGTTACCATCTGTGGCAAAAACAAATGAACAGAAAAATAAAATTTAATAAATTTGCTGCTTACCACCTTCCCTGTCTGTCATTATACATATTAGATGATTTCATCAGTAGAAAAGCGTCATGGTCAGAAAATGCATCACTGTTTGTAGCCTAACCTGTTTTAGTCTCAGATGCACAAACTTAGTAATTGCTTAGTCCTGACTTAATGAAACGAAACCCTTTCCACTGATCTCATTACATGTTGCCCCATGATAAGAAGCACCACTTTAAGGAGTCAGTGTGGATTATGACAAGTGGAATATTCTGTTAACAAAATGTTATGTCATGCAAAAAAAAAAAAGTAAATTACAATACTAAACTGTGAAATACTGTGTAAACTATTGGTTTTCTATGAAGTGATTAATAACTTGGGCATACAGTCACTTTCCTGTGGGAGAAGTATCAATAAAAACATGAGGGAACATTGATTTTCTTGCATCTTGATTTCTTCTGAAAGTAGTCCATGATGAGATACATTTGGTATAAATTGAAATAGCTACTTTTAACCAAACTCCTCTAGACCAGTTTCTGATTGACAAGTTAACAATTACTTAAACGTACCCAAAGACATAAGGAAATCAAGTATGCCTATATTGATGCCTGTATGCCTATGGCATTGATATGCTTGTACATATCAAAACATCTTTCCACATATCAGTGCCTTGGATGTTACAGGTGTTGCTGAATATATGCTTGTATGGCATGTACCACAGCTGAACCAATCCTAAATGGAAACTTCTTATTAATGTAATAGTAATTACTATCACAGCAATAAATATTTTAAAGAAATGCAGTTATATATTAAAGGAATACATGCAGTCACGTGCAGCCAATCATCCTCATCAGTGTAATGTGTGGTGAAGACAATAAAAATGCTCTAGTGATAAGATGAAAGAGTTAAAATTGTGCAAGGAATAACATGAAGGAGACATAACAATGCAACTAAAATTTCCATTGTAGAAAATCTAAAAATTTGCATGAAAGTTGTGTCTGTAAGTAGAAGACAATAAATTAGTACACACATACAGAAAAGTGACAATCTTATTTTGCATTTAGCCACTGTTAGCTAGCAAATATCTAAAAAGCACGTTCAAAACTAAAAGAGGTCTTTTTTTGCATCATTTTATCCAAACTAACTTGAAACAGTAAAGGTAATTTTATAGAAGAATCTCATCAAACTGTAATGTACTTATGTAAGAGCTAAATAAGATCATCAACCTCAAAAGAAAGCTAGAGTGGGAGGCAAGGGTGAAACATTCATTAGCCTTCAGATTCATGCACATATGGGGCTGACATAGCAAAAGGATTATGATTACTTTCAAATTCAAGACAGAAACAATGTCTAAAGCAATTGTTAAGAATTGAAGATCAGGCAGCAATCAGCCATAAATGATGGAGTCTGACAACTAATCTATTTTGAGTAATGAGGAAAGATGACACAGAATAAAGTTGAATATTTTAGGAGGAATTTTTTGAACACGGGCATGCTGTAGAATTTAAGCATTAATGGTAATAATAGTGGTTTTATTATTAGATGTGATCCATAAGTTTTCACTACAGCAAAAACTGTATAGTAACAGTTAATATTTGTGCTGGCCCAGTCACTGATAACACACATGATGTATTCACTCCCACAGTCATTCCCACATTTTTTTCTTTGTTAGCTGTGGCAATAGAAAAGGGAAAGTGTGAAAACAAAACCACTTCAGATGAATTCCAGTTCAGGAAGAGTAACAAACGCCTTCCTCAAAATACACTGTTTATTGATCATGCGACCAATAATTTGGTCATTAAAATACTGACTAAGTTGCTAAGGAAAGAAAAAAATAGACCACACTTAAAACATACTTAAGGACCCATACTCGATATTTCAAAGAAGGAGAGATTCCCTCTGACTCTTAAGTGCTGTAGACTAGCTATGAGTCTTTCTCCAGATTTTCCCAGACCCTTCAGTCTAAGTAGCAGATGTGTGTTGGTTGATGCATATATGAACATCCACAGGCATGCAATTGAGAAAGCACAATATAGATTTTTTTTTTCCTTCCTCTCTGGAAGATAGGGCCACATACAAATATCACCAAAAATATTTATATTTTCTTTTTGGAAAGTTTTTATCCCATTTCCCCAGAAAACAACAGATTCTTGGCATCCAAAATTTATATTTCAGAGATATATCACAATTTTCATGCTTAAGAACTGTGAAGATTTGAAGCTTGCAATCAGATGGTTATTCAGAGCACTAAACTAGCCTGCTAATAAACAAAGAGGGCCCATTGAACTCCTTACCCTGTTTGCCATACAATGCTCCCAAACAATGCTCCTGTGCAATGCCCCATTGTCAAAATGCAGGACAAAGGCCATACATTTCTTACTAAGCATTAGCAACATTCAGAAGCATTTTGACATGAACAGCATCCTCCACTGTTTAAGCTTACTGTTTTGGGACTACATTTCCCCTTTAGAATTGGGCAATATGGAGCTGGTTTCTGAAGAGATGAGCATGGAATGACATCTCCTTCCTTGCTTCTCTGTATTTTACTGTTGTAGTCAGTGCTCATTTTTTCACTTTGGGAACCTATGTCTCCAAAACTAATAAGAAAAAAACAGAGACAGACCACAGAAACTGCATGTTACACTCTGCTAAAAGATATAACAAAAGCCAAGAAGACAGTCAAAAACAAAAATAAAAAATCTCTGTGTAAGGAACTTGGCAACCAGGGTCAGCAGCATCCTTAAAATCTAGCTGCTGCAACGTTTTGCTGAAAGCTACATACAAAACCAAAAATCATTCAGGAGGTGAACTCCTTTTCCAACCTTTGCAGTTTCTCAAGGTGTGTCACTTTTATGACCACCTGTTGAGATAATGTCACTCACCTTGAAACACCCAGCCAGGCTGAAGGCTTGAAAAGGCCCTTGAACGCTGGGATGAGGCCCTTTGATGATTGCAGCAATTCTCTCTTTTTATTTCCCACCTTACATACATGGGTGGCCACTGAATGAATTACTGGAGAGAGGTTTGCTGAGAAAGAATTTCAGATGATTTGGAAGTTAGAGAAGTAGCCTCTTTTTTTTTTTTTTTTCTTTGTATATATTCTGTCTATCTCCTTTCCATTTTAATTTAATATTAGGCCATTGTCACACTGCCAAATTGATACTGACAATGTTTTCTTCCATTATTTTTCTGCTAACATCTGTGGCAATGTTGCACTAGGTACCAAGAATACACAATGCAATGTTTTCTGTGCATAACAAAACAAAGCCAAGCTTCACTAATTTTCAAACAATTTTTATTCTGTAAATTCTATAATTACAAATTTCCCTGATTTTTCCTTCTCCTATGTAGATGTCAGTGGTTATGGATGTCTGGATGTTGTCAGCAATTCATTTCAGCTCCTTTTCTCAGCTACTTTCTTAACATCCATAAAATATTTACATCCACTAGATGAGTACAGTCTATGGCCATTTGTAAAAAGAAACCTCTCTCAAGCATGTGACCATAACAATCAGGCATCAAAACCACCCTCATCATGATGCACGTGCCTGATCCACCTACCAAATACCTGTAGTCCTCCTCTGCTGCCCTTTCCAGGCTCATCCTCCAGAAAGTCTGAGCAACCTTAAATCCAGCACTGATTTAATTTCAACTCAGCGGTATATAGCCCAGAGTCTCAAAGGGAAACATATCTTTGGCAAAATCCAAACCTTTCATAATCCCCAAGTATTGTTGTCTGACAGTCAGATCAGCCACTGCTACACAATAAAGCACATAAGACTGAACAGACCTTCCTGATGTCCTTGTGTCCCATAATGGAGACCAGGCCTCAAAGACAAGAGATTTACAAAAAAATTGTAATTTGCTTCCTCAGGCTTTTGAGGTGTGAAATTTCAACATATTCAGTTAACTAGGACAGCTTGTTATGGCTAATCCCAGAAGAGAGTCCTTGAGCTGACAAACTCAGAAACACAGGTGAAAGAAGAAAAACAAACAAAAAATCAAACCAAGATTTTTATTTAATATTTATCTTAAAATTAAATGTTAGAGACAGAACAATTTAAAAATATGTGTTTTTGCAATTTAGTAGGTGTTTCACCTCCTACTTTATATGTTTCTTTGCTTCTCATTCTAGCAGTATTTATGGGGAGGCAACTGGAATTAGTGGTTTGATAACTTTGCCAGTGAGTCAAATGTTGGGTATTGATGAAGCATCTGGAGGTTTTTGCCAGGCTCTCCCTGGTCTCTTCAGCTGCAATAGTTGTTCAGGCTAGCAACTCAGATTGCTTCCCAATTGCAGAAGCAGCAGGAGTACTTCTCCTCTGTGGTTGCTCTTCTGGGGGGACTTTTAGTAACCCTGATGCGTTTTAGAGGGAAGGAATCCAAGTGCCATACCCTTTCATAACAGGGCTTCATTAAACTGTCAGTAAGTGGAAGAAGAAGTCCTTTCATGAGCGCAAGTGAGGGTCTCTGTAATTACGGAAGTTTGTTCCTGCTAGCTGGTAGCTCCAGACCTTTAACCTGCACATCATGGACTTGTATATGCTCTCCATGTATGAAGTTCATATTTTTTCTCAAGACAGTGGATCTTCTTCTTCAGACAGTGTGTGGGGGCCAAAAGTATCTTAGGAGAGGATCTAAAAGTTGTCTAAAATTTTCTTCAAATAACAATTTCATGAGAGAAGGTCATGTACCAGCAGTGTTGCTTCCTGTCAGAGTGACCTGGAGCAGCCTGGTTGGTATTTTCTCCCAGAGGCATGGAAGATTAACAGAAAGGGGCACTCACATAATTTTAAAAACTTGTGATAGAATGATAATGAAGAATGCATTTAAAACTAATCTTAAAAATATTTGTATTCTGTGACTCGTTACTACGATTATCATTCCACCTGAAAGTGGCTTTTAAACTTGAGAAATCAGGACATCTAGCAATCCTGCTGAGATCAGGGAACAGTTACCCAGCCCACCCAGACTATCCTTATAATGTCCCTCGATCCTTTGGGGATATCCCTGTGCTGCTCTCCTGTTTCCATGTTTCAGTCTCTAATCTTTACACTATTGGATCTCTGTAACTCTGAGAGATCTTCAAGTTCTTTCATAATCAACAGATGTTTATCACTGCCCTAAATGCATGATTATTAGACATTAGTTATGCCAATGTGATAAATTAAGGAGGATTAATTAGCCCTGGGGCTAAGTGACACTGACTTGATGCCACAGATGCTGCCTAGATTCTGATCCTTTCATACAGCAGACATGTTTGGAGAGAAGGGTGTCCCGGAGAGCTAAAAAAGACCCCAGAAGAGAGCTAACAGTGTTAATGATTGGGGTGGGGTGGGGGGGGCAGTGGCCGAGATCAGTTCATGGTCCTCTTAAATTTCACAAAATAGATATAACTATGCCATTTGAGAACTTTGTATTTTACCCTTTTAATAATTAATTTTTGAGCATATATGACCCTGTGTGTAACTGAGGATTCTGGTGGTATGACAGGAGGGGAAAATGTGGGAGCACCATGGGTGACTACCCATGGACTGCATGGCATTGAGAAATTCTAGGGACACAAGTGAAGTTCAGGGAGTATTAGGAGCTGCATGAAGGCAGGATGATTTGCCCTCCCTTGGAAAAACCCACAGTCCAGATAAGTACTAAGTGTGTACTTGTATGTGTGCATGAGTGCAGATTTGCAAAATCGTGAGAACTGAAAAACCGTGAGAATTTATGAAACTGTGGGAATTGTAAGTCCCTTCTTCCCCACTTCCTCTCCTTTTTTTCTTCTCCTTTCCTCATATATCAGGAAGGCGTAGTATTTCCTGGAGGACAGTTCTCTGGAGTGGGTAAATCTTATTTTATTACTGTACCATATGAAATCAGAGATGTACTTATAAAGACAGGTAAACTTATTCTCCTCTGCCATTGTGATTGATCCACAATTTTCCATTTTAGTCTGTCAAAAGAGGTGTGAACAAGAGCATCCTGTTAGGTGACTAAATAAAAGCAGGAGTGCGTGGGAAGTGCATGCTCAAAGGAGGAGGCAGAGAAAGAATTTTCTGTGACACCTGACCAAGGTTTATGCTAAACTAAATGCACACTAAAGTTGACTCTGATCTATTTTGTGTTAATGCATATATTGCAAAGGTGTTTGCATACTGTCTGGCTTGATGGAGTAGCTCTGGTGCCTTCCCAGTGCTTTATTTCGCTTCTCTTTGTCCAGTGCTAGTAAGTTGATTCAGCAAGGCAGCAGAAAAATGGAAAGGCATAAAAAAATAACTCCTCCTTTCTCCCTGCAATATTATGAGATCCTTTTACTGTGCTCTTTGGTCCTATTCTTTTCACAGCATGGGATTTCCCCTCTGATTTTCCATGTTTTCAGTAGGTGCAAGGGAGACTGCACTGTCTGGAATATTGTGTTTCACAGCCTGTCGTGTTTCACAACACCATTATAAAGTAAACAAACACTGTATTTATAGTGCCTGGTTCACTCCCCACCTGAGGCTTTCCATCTATAAATGCTAAGGTTCTTTATTACTAGTGGATTTGCCTTTTTATTTATCATTTTATTTGTAGTAATTAAAATTGTGAAAGCATACTCTGTCAAGGATTAGTTAAAATGTATGCAATGACCCTGTTACTTACTGAAAGAAATTAAATTCCGTATCAACAATCACTAGTAATGGAATCTGGAAGCAGGTTTTATTTATTAGTATATTTGTGTTTACGCTAAATACCTGAATGATTAAACAATCTTTTTATAAGTGAAAATCCATTCTCTTTGCCCCATTATAAAGAGAGTGATACCAATATAATGAAAGGTGAGAGGGGTAGGTTACATCTGTTGACTACTAATTCAGCAGTATAGCTTCTGGAAATTTTTGTCATTTATTGCTGCTAAAGAATTTATAACCTGAAGTAGGCTGGTGATAATGGGCTTTAAGCCTTGCAAACTCCCCAAACCACTGGATTAAAGAATCTACTGTATGTGGTGTAGTCCCTGAAGCATGCTTTAATGGTTCTGCTGAAAGGGTATCAATCATATAGGAACCATTTCATAAAGTTACAGCCAGGCACTCCAAGACGGTTAAATGTTTGCATTTTCTGTAATACAACTATAAAATTAGACCTTGGAGGCCTAACAGTCATAATCTTTGCAATAAAATTAGGTAATTCATGATTTGCTGGATTTTTTGGTTTCATAACTCTGAACTCATACATTTTGTCTAGTTTTTCCTTTTTTAAAAAAATGTTTTTATTGCAAAATATATTAAAAGAATTCTTAAATTACAAAGAATAAACAAGTTAGTTAATTTTTTTCCTGTACTTGTCTAGCCATGCATATGACTTGGAAAACAGGTATGTTTTCCTTTTATTTTGTTTTGCTTTGTTTCGTTTTTAATATGACAATCAACCAGTGTACGTTTTCATTTGCAGACATTTATCTGCTTGCAGGTTTCCTATGAAGAACTTTGTGTGTTTTCACAAAAAATCTAGTTAATCATATAACCTCAACTATGATTTAGGCAACTACGAAATAGTATTATTACATGTTAAAAAAAAAAAAAGAAAAGAAAAAGAAAAAAAACTTAGGAAATGGATAAAGGTCAAAAAATTGAAATTAAAATAGGAATGTTAATTATTCCTTCAGTCCTCCCAGAAGTCTTCTTTCCACATAAATTCAAAGAGCATTCATCTAAAGACTGCCTTCTTTGTAACTGTGAACTAATACTACAATCATAAGAGGGACTAAAATGAACTGCAGGGGAGAAAAATGTGCTTTAACATTCTTTATACTTAAATATACTTTAAACCTTTAGTTTACTACATATTCAGGAAAAAAAATATGTTGGGGATTGTTGAGTTTTTATTCTGAAACATTTTTCATATATTTAAATAACATGAACAGGTGTAATCAATCTAGTTAAGAAAAGTCAAAATCATATCAGTTCACAATCACTATTAAGGCATTTCCAGGAAGGTTTTCCTTCTAATTTAGCTTTGAATGCTAAATTCTTCAGAATTCTCCTTTTAAGTGTGCAACTTCTTGTCACCAATTCTGTTACTATGACTTATATTTCAAACAGTAAACACAATGATAACAAAATCATAGGATGTGCGATTCTACAAATTGGCATTAGAGTGTCAGAGAAAGGGTTACATGAAACCCTCTGTTGCTTTGTAATTACTAGGAATGCAAAGTAACCTCATATTTCTTGAAGATGTATTACATTATCCAAATTGTGGTGAAAAGATTCCCTTTAAAATAAGACTGTCCCATTTTAATAATTTACCAAGTTTTCCTGTAGCTTCTTTTGTTTCAAAGGTTTTTAAACTGGGTCACACCTTCTTAGAGACTTCAAAACACTTTGCTGAGCATTTTTGCAGAAGAAATATAAAATAAATCATTAACATGAAAATTCCATGTAGACCCTTCCCAGCTTCCTTTTTTTTTTTTTTTTTCCCTTGCTGAAGATTATTTTAGCTTGTTTATCTTAGTAATAAGATTGTACTGAAATCATCCTGCTTGCTAATTGTTGAATAAGAAGTGAAAATTTGGCCGTGTGGAATGGGAATTCTTCTAAGACTACATTTGTAAAAATAATTATAGATAAAAAGGAATAGTCCAACTAAATTTTTATTCAACCGGTGCAAACTGTAAAGCCCTAACTACCCCTGCAAAAAGTTTTTGTATTTAGTTAATCCTGTAAAACAAGCAAACAAAAACGTACAAACAAAATGAAGAACATGCTATTGCTACTCATGTTAGAATCAGTATTTTTTTATGCAATCACTTATCATATACAACAGTTGGGAATTAGGAGCAAACCATATCTGGCTGAGAGGCAGATACTTTGAGACAGCTTAGATTTGTGTTTTAGTCAGTTTACCCCTACACTCAAATTTGCAACACAATTATCAATATAATTGTCTATATTAATTAAGGACCTGAATCTGAAAATACTTGTCTATGAAGAACTCCGCTTAATAGCTCAAGCAGTATGCTTACGCACTTATATTTATTGAGGCATTTCCATCTGATCTTCACCTGGTGTTTTTGTTTTGTGGTATATAAGGAAGCAAAAAAAAGAACAGTGTATCCATTTCAGTAGACCTTTGCAAGCTTATAAATTATTTCTTGATGTAAACCATAAAGTGTACTAGAGACTCTACTATATTTTTTAATCTCCAAAACATTCTTTAAAAAAATCACATTTTATTTTGATTGATCAAGAACATAAGCAAAAACATCTTATAGCACATCACAGCAATACTAAACCTAGTCTAGCATTTTATTATCAAGAATTACTTCCAAACTACCTTCTTAGACATTTCACCTTTTACTATATTGAAAAAGACCCATTTCCAGTGCTGCCTGTCTTTCTCTTTTTTTTTTTTAAATCAGCAACCGATTTTCTCCCTTACCATATAATCATTAATAGTCTTTAGTAATAACACTTTCTTGGGTTATTCCTTACATTTGTCATCCTCTGTATATGTCTGTTAATATCGCTTCAATCAAATTTCTGTATACTGACTCCGTATTTTATAATTCCTTGAGTACCTCAGTATTAAAACTAGCTACTTTAGGGAAATCCACTTTTTTTTTTTCTTTGTGCTTTAGTACCTGTGTCTGTTCACACACTTTTTTTAAGGAACCAATTTATTTCATTCAAAGTTCTTCCAAAGAGTTCTCATGTGAGAACCATATGCTTCAATGACTGTTTGTTCTTTAATATATCAGTTTGGATCCCATCTGATATCTCATTATCTGGCAAAAATTCCTCTTCATTATCTGAAGAGAGCAGTACCAAAGCATGTATTTTCTCAACTTCCTTGTATTGAAAGTTGACACAGATCAAACATTTACCATGAGAGCAAGATGCTTCTCTTCAAAAGAAGTATCTTCAGAAAAAAAATATATTATTTAATATGACAATGTGTCTGTGCTTTGCTACACAGGTTGACATAGGTTAACAAAGCTTGATATGCTGAGTCACTAGTTCAATTTTTTTATAATAAACAAATGGTCCCTGACATTTTTTTTACCTATGTTCTGATTTGGTTACAACTTTTAAGCATAACGTTACAAGGCCATCTGCATAACTACATGGCTACATAGTTTCCTCTCTCAGATGACTGTGTAAATTCTAAATAGTCTACCTTTTCCTTCTAAATTACTCCTAATTTTTCGGGGGGGGGCAGGATTTTTTTTTAACTTATCTTCCAGAAGAATAAAATCACATTATAGCTGATCGTTTCTTTTTAATTTCTTAACAATTGACATTATCATTATATATATGACAAATATTAGTTGCATATTTATGACTTCTTACAAAATTCTTATTATCTTTACATAACAAATTATATGCACTTAACACACTCTACTGCAAATGAAAACATCTGATGAATATTTTTCATTGATTGTTTTCGTATTCGTAAAATGCAGCATATATAGAATATATCCATACATTTTATAATATACAATAATTTTAGGGGAAGGCTGAAAGCCATAAATTATTCATAGCTCTCCTTCATTCTCTGCTAACTTTACGCAATCAGCATTTAAATATGTTTGCTTACAGTTAAAACTTCAGCTTTAAGTATTGACTGCTTGAAAAGGTTATCCTTAATGAATCTAGCAGATGGACAAAAGAGACAAAAAAAGGAAATAAGACATAACTAATCATTTTAAAGCTTTATGGAAGACGATTTTTTTCTGCCTCTGCAGTTAGAGCCATTTACCCCTTCCTATTTATTCTCTTGTGCAGTTCACAGCTTAAGTATTTTCAGTGATTTAGGCCTCCTAGCAGTCCTTTCAGATACAGAGCTACTATTATCCCTGTTCTGCAGCTGGTGACAGCCAGCTGCTTAAGGTCACACAGGAAAAGAGTAACAGACCAAGGTGTGGAAACAAAGTCTGCAGAGTCTTGAGAAAGTCACCTTATCCTCACCACTCTCCTGTGACCCTGTTACGGTCACTGCATCTATCATATCTTTCCCCATCAACCTTATTTCTCTTTCTCTTTTTCAATATTTGCCACTGTTTTCAGGGATCAATAGTAGCCATATTATGAAGGTCACTATTAACCTTTTGATGCACAGTGAACTCTTGGAAATCCAGGATTGCTCATTTACCTAGATTAGATTTTGGTCACTCAGATAGCCCTGACCTGAATGTGAGCAGAGGTACACCAGGTGACCTCCACTAATCTGTTTCAACTTCATGCTTCATGACTTCTAAATCTTTTCAAGTTTAATATCAAATTGGAAAATACTTTATCTTCAAATGTTCATTTTCCTTCCCCCTTTCTATCTACTACCAGCAAGTAGGTAGAAATATTTCCTCTCAATATTTCCTGGGGTCTTTTGTGATCAGCTCAAAAAGCAAAGCAAAATAATGTTTCTCCCCAGATGAAAATAAAAGAATAAAGGAACTATTTTAGGATAAATGGTTATCCTTGTGTTATAGTAATGCACAGAATTCATACATCCCATGAGATTCCGATGGTCAGCTGCAGGTACCCAGTGCTATTCAGGATGTTCGAGGACACTGAAGAACATCCAAGCTCATCTAAGTAATCCACATAGAGCTGGGGGAAATGGCACAGGTCTTCGACGACGTGGCAATCTTTGGGAGTGGCATCTGGAGGCCAAAAGAAACTGATATTCTAGGGAACTTCCCATGACATAGATACCTATGTTTAGGCAACTGGATGTATTAATTTAATATATGACCAAGACATTATCTGATTTTTAAGCAATGAAATCAAAAATACATTTGGCTCTACACTAAGAAAGCCAGGAGGGTGACTTCCCTCATTGGGTCACAGTCTATTTTCTGCAAAGGTTATCTAGTTCTGGTAGCAATCAAGAAAAATAAACAAATTAAATAAAATATATAGATGGTTAAAATAGATAGAAGATTGCTCAATCCTGAGCAACCTTACAGCTTAATTTCACATTATTTGTTAACTTTATATTAATTCAAAGCTAGATCTCACTATTTCATTGTTGGATCAACTCTTACTCTTCTTAGTAACTGGTGAATTTTGCATCAGAGCTCAAGCCTGTATTATTGGCAAGGCTATGCTACAAAGTGTTTGTTAGAAATAGACAAATAGAAGCAGAAATGTTAACATTCAGTATTTCCAAGTGCCATCATACTGACCTTAGGAAGGAAATACTATTGCTCTTCAGTATCTGCCAGGATTTTATGACTTGGTGACAATGGTGACTTCCTGTGATTAAATTAGTTAATCTTACAGTGTAATACTCTTTCAGTCTTTCAGCTGTGTCAAATTGACTTTCAGTCAGTTTGAAGCATAGCTGACCAGCTTGCTTTCTTCTTCAATATATCATATTGTATAGGAGGTATATGTGTGTCTGTGTGTCTATAATATATACATATACAGAGAGGGAGAATGGTGATAGTCCTGTTTTCAACACCAGTTTGATGCTTATCTTTCTCTGAAATGAGCTGACATTGGAGATTTGGTTTGTTAGACCTCTAAACATAAGAGATTTGCTCTATGATAGCTGAAGAGACGATGCTATGCATTCTGTAGGGAATTAGCATCACTGACAGGGGACAAATGAAAGTATTTTCTATTGTTCTCACAGAGTAGTCCATATATGTATGCAAATAGGATGCATCAGTTCCCATGAAAACTACTATAAACATCTGTAACAGTCTGAGCTGCTTTTATATCTTCTAGGTTCCTATGAAAATAGACAAAGTTCCCCTCTCTTCCTCCCTTTGTCCTTTGATGAAATATCCTCCTTTTACTACTAGTAACTAAAATGCTCTACACCATGCAGAGATTATAAATGCAGTTCTAGTAAGACCCTTCAGCGTTTATGATATTAACATCTCATCTCTGGTGTATGATGAGTCTGATCTAACATCACTTACTTGGACAAAATTATCACAGCCTTCAATGCTTTCTATCCAAAAAACAAGATGAGAGGGGAACATTAGACTAAATGTATTCTTTTCAGCCTGCACTATGCTGAAATGATATAGTTGTTATCGTTCTAACAATATTGTTCCACTGAGTTTCAGCATAGTTACAGTTCAGACTTTTCTCAACTATAGGAAATAACTACTGTCCCAAGGCTGGTAAAGATAACTGTTTCAGCAGAAGCAGTGTGCTTATTATATGAAATTACATTGTCACTCTGTGATATGATATCCTGTGGTCAAAACCAAATAGAACTAAATACTGGACAAAGTTGAACAGTAGGGAAGAAAAATGCTTTATATGAAGCTAATGTTCCTACTATACTCATATTTCCTTTCTTATTCCTTTATTGTCCTATAGATTTAAACAAAGCAAACATCACATTTAGAATGCAGAAAGATGTAGAAAATGTTTTGTGACTTTTACATCAGTTTAATATGCTTTATCCTAATTATCATGTATCACACAGGAAGAATTCAGATGAGTCTTAGAATATTCTCATTCACATCAGTCATTGCTTTAGTAAAGCTTATATTAAAATATGTTTCTATTTCTATTACAAAATATTACAAAAAGTGCACACAAGAAATAATATACACTGCACAGCCTCTATTTTTTTCTTCCTCCTAATATATACATGTGGCTCCTCGCTTCCCTCTTAGCCAAAACAACCTTCATGTCTCCTGCTGCCCATCCATCCAAATCTCTCTTTCCCCTTATAAACTTTGAAATCTCTTATTGAATATAACTTTTGCCTGAATGAAGACAGCAGGATAGAGTCTGTAATGACATGAGTACCCAGAAGCAATCAAGTATATAGCTTACTAACTGAGTCATGCCAACATGTCAGGTCTGCTTTATCTCCTTCTAACACAAAAGGCCTCTCATTTAATGCACTTGTTACAGACATTGTGAATCAGATATTGCTATTCTTTGATGTGAATCAGGAGACAGTCAAATCTCATCTATACATTTAGAATAATATTTAACTAAACCGCCTAGTTTTGGGGGGCTTTTTAACCATGCATTGTTCTTCTAAAATTTTCTCTAAGCCAAAGACTAAATTTAGAAATGGGCATGAGGCAAACATATATCATTTTCTTCTGGGGTTAATTCTAAGATATAGACATTCTAAAAAGAATCAAATTTAGTAGCTTCCAAACTCTAAAGGTAAAGCTCTTAGGAGCTTCTGCTTCACTAAAGTTTTTCCTGGTCATCCATGCTTCTGCTCCTGGACGTGACTAATGATGTACAGTTGATCAGCTTCCAAGATGCACCAGGGTTCAGAAACTCATTATTATTGTTAGAAATCTACTTGTGATGCCTGTCATGTGTGTTTTCTAAGTATGTCTAACCCAGATAAAAGACAAGGAAAAGGTAGGTCTCTTCTTCAATTGATAGATTTTTCAGTGATTTAAGGATGAGATCAGCTATAGAAATACCAAACTAGAGTTCATCTTGCCTAACCATATGCATCTAATACTCACTAAGAGATAGATAATAGCAGATAATCTCCTTTTGTGACCAACAGGGTTCTCTATATTTTTAGAAAGCTTTTTATCTGATTCATTTTAAATGATTTTCTTTGAATTAGTGCATATTGTCCCCTTGAAAGCAGTGATTTTCCATTGATTTGTCCAGGTCAAAGAGAAAGTATGCATGATCCTATAGACTGATAGTTTAGCTAATCACAAGGAGAAGACCTGGACAATTTTTTCTTTATGCTGTTGTGGTCATATTCCAAATGGAACAGCTTGAAAATACAAATAGTTTTAAAACATGCATTTTTTCAAATGCGACAGTAGAAACATATTGTCTTATTCCTCCCAAAAGACTGCTATAACCTTCAGTCCATAAGTCCATAAATCTAATCCTCAAGTTTAAGCAAGCTTCCAAACTTAATTTTATTCCAGAAGAAAGGAGTCTGACCCAAGAATACTAGGCTAGGATAGTAATCCCCACTCTTGCCCACAGTTACAAACTTTCTTCTTTAATGGCACAGAGCACAAATCCTTCCCATGCCCTTGACATTTTATTTCCTCCAACATCCCCTCTCTCAGTTTATGCAGAGCCAAAGAAAGGAGAGTTTTCTTAGACTTTGAGCTGGTAGTGTGCTACACGGGGTGTAGTTGCCTCGGGGAAGTAGTGCATGGGGTCTTGGAGAGACACAGATCTTTCCTGGGATCTTTCCACCATGTCCAGTTATTCAGTGGACATAGAAACTTTAAGAGCTTATATTTTCCATGTATGTGTTCTTATTTTGGTAGCTGCTTTCCTAAGCTGACAAGATGCTTGAGAATTAGACACCGAAATGCCTAAATCCCTTTGGACTTAAGGTGGACTTAACCTAAGTCATTTGAAATGGCCTTGATAAATCATGTCTATGAGCAGAAACACCTCACAGTTTAATGAGCTGACAGGGAAGGGAGGAAAATTACATTTTATTTTACTTTATTTTATTTAATCTGAAGTGCACTTGAGAAAAGGGTAGGTGCTCTTTCAATTGTATTTTATTTATGACTGTCATGGAAAAACAACTCTATATATCAAAGGGTCATGCCTCGAAGCACAGGTAAAAATTTAATTAATAAAACTTAAATTAATGTCTATTAGGATATGCATCATACAGAAGTGAAGGAAGTAAAAAAGCTTCAAACTGAGGCTAAGGAAAAACTTTTTGCTGTGGCTTCATGAAGATACTACTTTAAGTCACCTTTTTGTAACTTGATTTGATAAATATGTTTTAAGTAAATACATCCATAAAGTCTCAACAGTTTATTTTATGACTGCTCAAATAAAACATTCTAATATTCCATCCTGTCCTTGCAAGTTTCAAGGTTACCTACAACAGATTAGAGCTGTCAAGCCTCATGGTGCTTATTATATAGTGTTCCTGTTAAAGTTGCTTATGAAACCATTAGCCTTTTCCTTTGACATTTCCTGTTCTGCATGGCTGAGTGTGTTTATAAACCACATATTGCTTTGAAGGTAGTCTAAGTAGAGTTCAGGTTAAATTAGCTGCTAACAAGTTGTGCTTATTGAATTGCTTTTGTTTACACCGCAAAAGAATATTGTTATCTTTGGTGATTTCAATAGTTTCCTTTCAAGTAGATCATGTACAAGCATATTAATTATTAGACTCTTAATAGGAACATTGAGAAATTGTGTTCTGGTTACTAAGAATGTAGTTAATGAATTAATTCTTACTTGTTAGTGAAGCATTTCATAAAATTGTTTTAAATATTTTTTTTTTCACTGAGCAAGGAAAAATACAATCACTTCAAGGCATATTTTTCCTTCCCCTTCCCTAGGAACACATTGGGATTCTAATAAATTTTAATTTTCCATATTTTCAAAGAGGAGGAATAAAGAAAATAATTAGAAAAAAATAGGATGAAAAGAGTTAGAAAAACAAATGAAACAAATACCAAATATAATCCATTTTATATGCACTATTTTTTTCTTTTAAGCTCATATTTAGTTGTCAAATTTTGACTGCTTTCTTGGCTGAATACTTTTGTGATTTTTTCCTTGTTAAAACTAATGAAACCTTTAAAGCCAGTTGAATTGTAAGTGTAATTGCTACACTCATTTAAAAAAAAAAATAAAAATGAGCCTAAGGATTTTACATAGAAAACTGTAGCAGTAACATATTAATTCAGTGGTCATGCAGACTGCATAGCCAGAGGTTATGAGACTAAGGCAGACAAAATATCTCAGTGAAGGTCCTCAGTGGCTGTACAATGAATAGCACCATTTGATGCGACTATGGTAATTTACTGCAATTGAGCATCAGCCCCCTCCTTGGTTAGTTTTCCTAAGACAGAAATACTTGATCTAGCTTACAGAATAGTGAAAATGTGAAGATATTTCTGTTAAGCATCTAAATAGCTTGTTCTCACTGGCAATTTTGTACTAAAAGGATTGTTAATATAGTAAATGAAAAGCACTTTATTTGTTGCTTTCATATAACTGTGTGCTATGTGCTATACTTTAGGGTAACTTTTATAACCCTTCACATCCTTGGAAAAGGCCAGTTGGCTGGTGTTAAAGGAATGCATAAATTTTCCACATTGCTTGCCTTAGAGTATATGGAAAGAGTTCAATATTTGCAGCTGACTATTTAGTAGACAATAATTCAGTGTGGAAAATTACACAATACATACAAGTTGACACAGTTTAACATAATTGACAGTTTGCTGAGGGACATCCCAGCTGAATTCGTTTGCTCAGGGAATTACTTTGTATCTCAAGGTTAGACTAAGGGCATCTATGAAACCTGTGTATGCAAAGGTACAGCAACTTTGCAGAGAAATTACTTCTCCCTTGACCTCCTTGCAATAAATACAGAGCCTCCTATATTTGCTCTCTGGGCACTTAAGTAGCATAAAAATACAAGCAGCAAAATGTAAATGCTTATTTTATTAGGATATAAAACTATCCAGTGAGATATTAAAGCATTCATAACACATTTGTAATGTTTCTAAAATGCTAAAGTATTACTCAGAATTTGACAGCTAAATAGTGCAGCAACAGCAAGAACTGAAAAACACATACTACCTTTTGTTCTACATTTATCTTAATAATATATGTACACTTTTCTTATATGAACCTTACTGCACTAATATTTTTCTGGTTTTTGACAGTGCATAAAAATGCAGAAAAAAACGCCATAAAAATCCAAGAAGCACAGGGAGTGTTAGGATTTTGAAATATTTTACCATAGTTTATTTATTTGTAGGAAGAAAAGGAGCTCAGAGAAGAACCTTGGGCCAAGGTTTAACAGCAGTCTACAGAGAAACCAGCTGTTACAGGAAATATGTCGAAAATCATTTACTTCAACTATGTTTTTAGAGAATATTTAGGCTGAGATATGTGGGTATCTGCCTAAATATTCAAACTGGCTGTATAGGTTAAGTCTTCTGATTTGGGGAATAATATTCCCAATTTCAGAATGGTTTAAAGTGTAAGATGCATTCTGATGACTTTTTGTCACAAAATATAGCTTTATTTGTTTTAGTGCGGCTTTAACAACAGTCTCAGAAAAAAAAGATGTTCAGAATGGAATTTCTTATGTCTTTCCCTCATAAAAAATAAAATAAAATAAAATAAAATAAAATAAAATAAAATAAAATAAAATAAAATAAAATAAAATACCACCCTAAAGTATTTCTGAAGCTGTAGAGTGAGCTGTAATATAGGTGCTAGTCTTTGGAATATTTATATAGTTCACATTATCCCAGGATGTTAATTTTTTAACATCTGCATACATTTCTTAGACCTTTGCACATATCACAGAGCTATATGTTGCATGCATCACACACTAGTGAGCTAAGCTAAAACAAGTTAGGCAATAGTAACCTGAGCATTAGGTAATTGTTATAGCTTAGCTGCAAGCTAAAATTGGCTCAGGCTAAACCGATTTTAGACAAATCCAGAATCTCTGCATTTTTAAGTCAATACAAAGCCTATGGCCTTTCACTAATAATGACAAAATCATATTTATTGGTTAGCAATGTATATCACAGAATAGTTGAGGTCGGAAGGGATGCAACAAAGTAACTCACTACATGAAATATTATAAAAATACAAACCACTTGCTCAATCCTACTTGCTACTCCTGTTTTTATAACTTCAAAGATTATATTCATGCTTTGTACACCTGCTTTATAGCAATTCGTATTGAATTCTCACCCATGGTGAACCCTGCATTCTTTTTTGAGTAATTACTTTCCTGAACACAATCGTGCCATCCACCCGTAAAGCCTAGATTCTTTATCTTCTTAGGTGAACTTTGTACTTGGCTGTATTGAAAATAAAGTTCATTGAAAGATTGCTTTTTTGTAAGAGATTGCCTGATATTTCCCAAAAGACGTTATTCTGAGTGAGTATGTAATGTAGATATTTCTTGCTGGAGATGATTCCATAAAAAGAAAACAAATGAACAGTATTAAAAAAAAAAAAAAAAAAAAAGACAAAAAGTTTTTTTTTGTTGTTTGGTTTTTTTTTGTTATTTTGTTTTGTTTTGTTTTGTTTTTGTCATTTGACTGGGTTCAAAATTAAATAATCTTTCTGACTAGCTCTGGTAGAAAAAAAAAAAAAAACAGTCAAACACAGGCAGGTCAATACATTATTTACTCTGACAAAAAGTGCAGTCTTACCATCATTGTTATTTACCATTATGGCATTTTTGTATCATTCTCAAAGTTTGTCAACTGTGATTCATGGTGCAGACCTTAGAGTAATTCTGAGCCTTGTACTGATCCTGGTATCCCCTACCAGAAACTGATATGATACCACTTTCTGAGACCTGCTCATTAATCAGCTCTTAATTCACGCAGCATGCTTTTTACTGTGTAATGATTGACCTTTTATCACAATTTAACAAATCCACTGCTCCATCACAGCCAAGATTTTCCCACACTCAGATAAAATACAAGTAGAAAAGCTACCAAAAAAAAAGCCCAATGTATAGCTATTTTCAAATAAAGGAATTATTGAAATAAATCTCAAAATTTAATCTCTATTGTGGAAAATGAAGCATGAAAAAGTACTCCTAGACAGAATGTTATCTTTATGCTTCATCTTTTCTTTTTTCAGCAGTGAAAGCTGATGAGTACTTTAAAAGTTTTAAAGGGAAAGGGATGCCTAGGCACCTCAGTAGGGCTGACATATCAAATTGTATTTGAAAGTAGCATTTTAGCCAATAAGCCACCTCTCAGAACTTTCAAAAAATCAGAAAAGTACTGAACAGGCATATATATAATATATTTCTATATTGTGAAAATCTTTCACCCCGTTAGAATAAGAGTAGTTATATTTGTACTTCGGTGTAGGTCGAAGGAGGGTTTTTAGCTTCTGTGTGTCTTTTATTCAAAATATTTGACAGGTAAACGTGATCTTTTGGGATCAGGAAGAGACCGCAGAAGGAATGAATTCAAATAAATGTCTCATGACAAAGAGTGTGTTAGGCAGTAAGATAAGTTTCAAGGAGAGTTCTGTCTTCTCTGTCATTTAGGCCTAAATCCAATAGCTTCCTTAAAGAAAATTCATGTTCTGATGGGAAGACTAAATATTGACTTCAGGCTTAAGGTGATCCTGTCAAAATTGTTCCAGGATCTTTTGCCCAATTTGTGAACTATCTCTACTGAAGAAGTTTAGACTTCTAATTCCGACTGATTGAAAATGTAACATAGAGGAGAGTGTGAAAACACCGAGTAGCTTGGTCTACAGCAGAATGTGGACCTGTGATGCATAACTTTTTATGTCAGAGCTAGAATCTGATTTCCCATATGAAAACTTGGTTAAGAATATGATCTGTGGGACAACCTGCTCTAAGAAAGATTATTTGGCTAGTCATTAGAGAATTTTGAATTAACCATTACATTTGCAATTAGAACTCTTCATGTGAGAATATCAATCATTGTTTTGTGGTCTTTTGCTGACATTTGTCTGCAGTCCATCAAATGCTCAAATACAGGAGCTCAGATGCAAACATATTCTGTTTGTATTCAAATTTCTATTAGTTAGAGATCTAAACAATGCAGACTCCCATGATAATCAATGTAGATACAAATCCTTAAAGCTTGATCATTTTTCGAATAACAATTCTGTGATTCTGTGAAGGTAGGTTGCAATAGAACAGGAGCCTAAGGTTAAGAGAATAGCTCATAGTGAGCCAAAAAGCAACATGATGCACAGGATCATGTCAACACATCTGTCCCATCCTGGAACTTGACCATTAGTCTGTGTGTTTAAGGCCTGTTCATAGCAAGTTCTGGAAACCTCCTAAAGAATGAGAATCTAGTTGTGTCATTCTCTTTAAAGGATTGACACTATTTGAAAGTGATTGGTTTTATGATTGACTGTAAAAGCTTCAATAAAGGCTTCCAGTATGTTTCCTAACTGAGCAAACTGTTCAGGGGTCTAAATATAAGATATGATTTTGAGAACTGTATTCAGAGTTCACTAAAGGTATTAACCAAATTAAAAAAATAATGCATAACAAGGGTCCATTATCTTGCACGACAGAGCAGGAGTCTTTTCAGTCTAAAAATTTTCAGTCCTGCATGCTATCTTCTATGCTACTTTACATGGCCAAGTGAGCACGAATATGGTTATCTCTAACTGTCAATTCAACAGTGTCTCATAATGAAACTTTTACAAGGAAAAATCCCATTTTATTGCCAGAATATATTTGCTAGGAATTGTACTTACGCTGGTGCAGGTGCTACATCAGAAGATGACGATTTTGTATTACCTTTTGTTGGCAGAAAGTATATGCATCATCAATGCACTGTGAGCAGTAACTATGGTTGGTTAAATGATTACAAAACTATTATACAACCTTTGGCTTGGAAGCAGTAGTTTTTGATCTAAATGGATAAGTATTTCCAGGTGATCCACATAAACAAATTTGAGACTCACTTTAAGAAGCATTATGCCTATGTCAGCATATTTTCACATTTTTCATAATTTCACATTTTTATACATAACACATAGTGCCCTGCAAGTGATGATTTTTTTTTTGTCTCCTTAATTAACAGCACCATAAAGTTCAGAATTTGCAATCTAAGGAGATTTTTATTAACCTTCTTAAAAAAATAGACTTCATATTGTGTATACCATCTCCAATGTCATTTTACAGAATTAAACAGTTATATTTATAGCAGTGAAGTTACCACCGGCTCATAAATTAATGGTTAAAAGTTCCTTCTGTAAAATAACAGGAACATAATTAAGCTATAGAATGTCTCCCAATTTTGGGTGACATTTTGATGAATTAAAATTGTAATTACTTTAACTTTTTGAATGGAGCTGACACTAAGCAGAAAGTCATGGCTTTTTTCACTACTTAGACTGCCTCGGTACATTAGCCCAGTAGGAATGTGATTTAACTTTTATAACCTGAAAGTTACAAAAAGTATTTCCACTGTCTCTATGTTTAACTACTTCTTGACTAAACTGAAATGTAAAGCTGCATTGCCCGGAATTAAAGTGATATCAGTATCTGACAATCAATAAATAGGTCAGTTCAGGTGAAAGAAGTTACAATTGTGGTATCTGTCAGTCTAATGACAAATTTATATTGTTTCGTGAGACAGCACAGATAAATCTATTATTTTCGTAGAAATTTTATTTTTCTTTCTAGCAATAATTCCATGTCATTTCCTGCATACTATTTAGTAGTTTAAGAGTAAATGGTAAGATCTTGGTTATCTGCCAAATCATGTTAAGTAATAAAGAACAATAAGAAAATGAACAAAATTCTGCTTGACCAAATTCTTTTGTGCTGTCTTATAAAAATTCTTTTTAGCAGTATGTCAGAAATTCCATGATATCCTCTGGGGAAAGAGAAGTGGACTTCAGAATAATAGATGTCTTTTGAATATTTTCACAATACAGGAAGGATTTTAGTTTGTATTTTTCTTTTCTCTTCCTGTTGTTCAAACTGCTATTACACTTAGTTTGCGGGATGTTTTTTATTATTTATTTGTTTGCTTGTTTTGTAAATCGAGATTCTGGCAGAGACCCAGAACTCAGGATTTCATCCGGAAAAAAAAAAAATATGAAAAACTATTGTAAAATAAAATAAAAAAGAGGTTGTTGAATGACAATTATTATCAAACTTGCCATGATAATTATCTTCAATGTTCTTGCAAATTCACTCATGCTTCTACATTTTCCATTTTCAAAAAAAAAAAAAAAGGAGTTTGGAAAAGTCTTCAGCAAATTGCCATATGGCAATTTGTGTGTAGAACTTGACTTCACAGAATCACACAGAATCACAGAATGGTTGAGGTTGGAAGGGACCTCTAGAGATCTTCCAGCCCAAGCCCCTGCTCAAGCAGGGACAACTAGAGCATGAGGCACAGGGTCACATCCAGGGAGGTTTTAAGATCCCCACCGAAAGAGCCTCCACAACCTCTCTGGGCAGCCTGTTCCAGTGCTATAATCCCTATATCTCAGGGCTATGATTGTCCTTATTTTGTTTAGTTGATTTTAGGTATTGCAGAGTGCAAAAAAATCAACACTGTGCTCTGTGAAGCAAACAAGGCCAGAGGAGAATCTCACTGAGGTCCCCTCCAGGAATCACACTTAGTTCCCACAGACTTTAAGCAACAGGGATACTGCAGCAGTCTTACAACTTTTTCCTTTATTGTCTCATTCACTTTAGTATCTAAGTTTTGGTAACAAAGCGTGTCCTGTTCTTGGACTAAAATCTGTAGTCCAAATTGGTCCAGAGCTTGCTGCTGAAACCAGAGGAATTATCAGGGCTAGCAAGAAAAGGTGAAAGCAGTGAATTCAAGTATTGTGGATATTCTGGCCACAGAGCCAGTGAACATGCAATAGCTCCAACTGTACATTAAATCTGCAACATTTTTCGTAACTCTGAAAATGCAGTCCTCCATAGGTAGCGTTGCTTGCCACGGAGTTACGCTTATTGAAAGAACTGGAGTGACTGAAGTACAGTTAATGCATTAAATATTGCAAAGGGCATGAACTCTTGATATCACAACAATATTACCCTTCTTTCCCCGCAGAGCTTTAGGTATAGTACCTGACGTGGAAATTGTTATGGTCTACAATCTGTTCTTTGCAACCCAGTCCTGCCCTGCTTGACACACTCTCTATCCATTATTAGCTGGTGATGCTGATCTGACAAGTAATGAGAGCGCTAATCTAGCTAGCTGCAAGACAAATTCACTGTACAGTGTACAGCCATTTTATTTGCTTTCTCTACTTTGGTCAGAAATTTTTAGTCAAATTATATTGTTCATAACGAAGTGAAATCCTTGTTTCACCTCCTTATCTCACTGCTAATGCCTCTCTTTTTGTATATCTGCATGTCACCTTCTACATAGCAGTATGCAAATACAATTAGTTTACAGGTGGTAGGACTTGGAAATGTAATATTTTGAATTTAAAATATCTATATATATTTTTTACAATTCAATCTGGTAGGATATATAGAAAAGTGCTCAAATGTTTCCTTTAATTTAACATTCTGAGGGAAAGGCATATTTAAAATAATTGTAGACATGTAATACCTTTAGCATTCTCTGGATCCCTTTGAGATGAGAAGGCAAAAGAATTTGTAACAAAATACAATCTGGAAAGAAACCCTTTTTGTTTATCCATCAAGTCTGAATTGATGAATAAAACAAAAGGAGAAAAGGAGAAACTTCTTTTTCACTGAAATATAAATGTGTGATGCATAAGAGAGAATGTCAATTTTATATGCCATAAAATAACCTTTCAGGTAAAAAGAAAAATCCATAGCAGAGACTTTTTACTACTCTTCCTCCCTGAAAGGCTCTTAAAAGGTCTTTGTGAAGAAAAAGTTGAGAGAAGACTCAGAAGGAGAGATTATACCTAGGCTGAATGGTACATGAAAATGGCTTACACTTTGGGTCAGAAGACCAGCGAGTGAAATATGGATTAGAAATGAATATCCTGATCAACATATTTATGAACTAATGGCTACAGCCTTGTTTTTCTTCTTCATGCACCCTTATGCCCAGTCCTACAATTATCTTCACGGGACTGGAACATAGGGCAAAATATTATGAAACAAAAAAAAAAAAAACGGTGAAACAGATGACATGTAAAACACACCAGGATAAAAAAAGGATGGAAACATTACCTGGATTTGGAAATAACTTACTTCTTATCTCAGTGTGACTCTTCAAATTTTAATATAAGCTTAGCATTCAATTATGTAAAACCTGTGTAGAGTATGTGGCTTTACTCTGTGGTCAGAGAAAGCATATAATCTTTATTTTATATTGTTTATAGTCAGATTTTGATGAAAGTGCTTGCAATAAATATTTGGATACCTTTTTCTCAAATTTGTAATTGATTTTCTGCCTTTGTATCAAGTATCATCAGAGATCTTCCATTGGTAACAAGTCTTCTTGAAGTTAATAGAATAAGACAATGCATAAATTCATGTGCAAAAGAGAATTCGTCTTGATATTTCAGTAATATTTTCTACAATGTTCAATTTCATAGTTGAAAATAAATTAGTTAGAATTATATTTTTGACAAAATTGACTATAGATATGTATTTGAGTCTCATAGCTTATTTATCCTTTCTGGTATCATCTCAATACTTTTAGAGTAAACAGTTCTTGAACTATTACACTCCATCAGTACAAAAAAAGAAAAACAAAACCATGGTTATTTATTGTCATCGTGGTGGAGTGGTGATCAGTTAGGATTAGATTTCTTTCCCATACTTTAACTTTAGAGAATCAAAATAACAAGGTTTCCATGACAAGAAAAGCCTTTGGTATAGGAGTAATCTTTCAAAATGAGCACTGTATAATTTATCATAGATAATTTACCATGTGAATTAAGCACTATCTTATGCATCACTTTTTGAACACAACTTATCTATGTATCTGTCATTGGAATGCAGATAGATCAGGAAAAACATCAGGAAAAGCAAAAATCCAACAAATATATACATTCCTAGTTATCCTTTGGATTCCTGCATGTTCATTAAAATGTTTTAGATTATGACAATGTATGTAGCTAACCAGTTCTTGTTCAGATCCAAAGTAAACAATAACAAGAGAAACGCTGTAAAATAGATAATCTTTCATATTAAAAGTGATATGCTGAAACAGACACTTCCTATGAGATAGTCCTTTACACTAATGTCTTGAAAATGTCTAGTCCATTTTGCAGAATACACTGGGTTAGCTGTTAATATAATGCTGAAGTGACTGTTAAATCCAGTGTGCTTAAATCTCAGTGTATAAATCTCCAGCTGCAGTTTATTCTGTGCTTTCAACCTCCTGATCCCACCCATGAGATCCTATTTATGGGATACTTGAGTGCACTCAGAAAAGCGGAGTGCCATTATTTCAGGGGGACATACTGAGCTACTCAAAATGTTCTCACCTCCTGCCTACTCATCCACCCTAATTTCATTTTATGAGACTAGGTCTGTGCTAAATAAGGAGAGAAGACTATATGTTTCCAAGCCATTGCTATTCTAAATAATCTTGGTGCTTAAATGCAATGCCCTGCCCTTTCACATACCTTGATGTGGGTAATATTCTACAATCATATTTTGTCTTTAAATGATTTTGATGGTGAAAATTAGAATCAATATACGAAGTCCAAGAGTTTATATTATACTGCTTACACTACACCAAATTCTGATCTGAGCTTCAATATACCTCAATCTCCTTCCCTTCCCTTCCCTTCCCTTCCCTTCCCTTCCCTTCCCTTCCCTTCCCTTCCCTTCCCTTCCCTTCCCTTCTTTCTCTCTTTCCTTTTTTCAGTATATGAATATAATATATAAACATAATATCAAAATGTGCATAGTTTCTTTCATAAATTCACTTTTCTCCCTCTCATTATAGTGACTAAAGACAATATGTTTTTCATACAATTTTCCAAGTGCTTTAATCAATTCAGCAGAAGCAGATTATTTCATGCAATTAAAATTTTAAAACTTACTTTTTAAAAAATAAGTACATATTTCTGTTAGAAAATACATTTTAAAAAAAAGCACAAAGAAGAACTTTTTAACATAAATTTGGTTTCCACTTCTCTGACTCTTGGAGGAAGGCATATTTTTATCTCCTAAGGCTCAGGAGTAATTTGATTAGTTCTTGCTCTGTAGACAAATGCTTTGAGAAATAGTGTATAATATAAAGGACTATTAACAGCATTCAACTTACTATGAGTTCCAGACTCTAGATCCTGATAGAATTGTCTGCTTTGCAGCAACAATTTGCCAGAAGAAGTGGAAAGAAAAAGAAAAGAAAAAAGGAAAAAAGACCAAGAGTTGACTCAGTCTTACTGATTAGCATATTTCAGTCTTCAGTGTTTCTATGGTTGATCCTTATTTGGAGTTTTTGAAGTGTTCTCTAGGCAACTAAGATTTTTCACCTACTGAAGAGAGTCCTCAGTGCTGAGCCCTGAAATCTAGAAAATATTCAAAATTTTGAGCACAGAAACATTAGGAATCATAGTTTCTCATAGGTTCCTATATATTTCTTTGGATCTTATTGTAACTTCTTTTCTGTTTTAAGACATAAATAACAAGCAAACAAAATCAGATAGCCTTTCTATCATTAATCTTTATCTTCTATTGGATTTTTTTCTGTTATTTATTATTATTATTTTACTTTCTTTATTTTTACAATAAAATGAAAATGATAGAATGAAAACTAAAAATAAATTTAAAATATTTCACCTCTCTTGTTCACTGACATATTACAAATATACAGATATACTTGGAGACACAAATCTTGATATGGAAACTAATATGAAAGCCGAACTGGCTTTCATATGAAATTCAATTATGAAAGACGACACAGAGGGAAAGAAAACAGAGAGGAAGAAGGGTGAATAGGGGCCTACTGCTGAGGCTTCAGGAAAAAAAAAAAAAAAGAGAGAGCGTTTACCACCTTTGGAAGAAGGGGCAGGTAACTCAGGCAGAGTGCAAGGATGTTGCTAGGGTAGGCGCAGAGGAAATCAGAAAGGCAAAAGCTCAGATGGAACTCCATCTGGCCACCACTGTAAAAGACAACAAAAAATGCTTCTACAAATAAATTAACTAGAAGAAGAGGGCCAAGGAGAAACTCTACCCTTTATTGGATGCAATGGGGAATATTGTCACCAAGGATGAAGATATGGCTGAGATACTCAATGCCTTCTTTGCCTCAGTCTTTAACATTCAGATCAATTATCCTCAAGGTACTTGGCCCCCAGAACTGGATGACACCTATAGAGTGCAGACTAACCCCCCCATAATCCAGGAGGAAACAGTCAGTGACCTGTTAATCTGCTTGGACACCCACAAGTCTATGGGGCCTGACGGAATCCACCCAAGCCAGTGGAAGTGCTCACCAAGCCGCTCTCCATCATGCATCAGTGGTCCTGGTCAACAAGGGAGGTCCCAGACAATTGGAGACTGGCTAATGTGACAACCATCTTCAAAAAGGGTCAGGCAGAGGATCTGGGGAACTACCGGACTGTCAGTCTGACCTCAGTAACAGGGGAAGTTATGGAGCAGATCATCTTGAGGGCAATCATACAGCATGTGTGTGACAACCAGGGGGTCAGGCCCAGGCAACATGGCTTCATGAAAGGCAGGTCCTGCGTCACGAACCTGATCATCTTGCATGACCAGGTGATCCACCTAATGGATGAGGGAAAGGCTGTGGACGTGATCTACTTTGACTTCAGCAAGGCCTTTGAAGCAGTCTCCCACTGCATTCTCCTGGAGAAGCTGACAGTTCATGGCTTAGACAGGTGTGTGCTGGGTGAAGAACTGGCTGGATGGCTGGGCCCAGAGAGTTGTAGTGAATGGAGTTAAATCCCTCTGGTGACCAGTCATGAGCAGTGTTCACCAGGGATCAGTGTTGGGGTTGGTCCTCTTTAATATCTTTATCGATATTCTGGATGAGGAGATTGGCTGAACTCGCAGCAAATTTGCAGACAACATCGAGCTGGGAGGAAGAGTAGATCTGCTTGAGGGTAGGATGGATCTACGGAGGGATCTGGACAAGTTGGATCAATGGGCCGAGACCAACTGTATGAGGTTTGACAAGGCCAAGTGCTGAATCCTGCACTTCGGTCACAACAATCCCAGGCAGCACTACAGGCTTGGGGCAGAGTAGCTAGAGAGCTGTGCAGCAGAAAAGGATCTGGGGTGTTGGTTGACAGTTGCCTGAATATGAACATAGAATAATGAATGTTCAGCTGTCTGAACATGAACATAGAATAAGAGGAAATGGCCTCAAGTTGCACCAGGGGAGGTTCAGATTAGATATTAGGAAGAATTTCTGCACAGAAAAAGTAGTCAAGTATTGGAACAGGCTTCCCAGGATTAAGTCACTGTCTCTGGCAATGTTCAAGAAACATGTAGATGAGGCACTTAGGGACATGGTTTAGCAGGCATGGTGTCGAAGGGTTTACGGTTGGACTCAATGATCTTGAAGAGATCTGTTTTTTAACCCTAATGATTCTATTATTCTATGATTCTCTGAAAGGGAAAAAATAGAAACTAATATAAAATCCATTCTATTATTGCATTATGTTCCTACAGTCTATACTTTCGATTTCAGAAGAGGTATAATATGATATAACCACAGTTCCTTTGTACCAACAGATAATGACTTCATGGATTATTAAATTAAAATGTAAGAATTAAAACATTTAATATAATTATTTTATAAAATGGGACAAATGTTGATTCTTGTTTCCTTCTTGTTTTCTTCAATAACTGTTGAAATAGAGTCCATTAGTGAGATTTAAGCACTTATAGTCTGGCACAGAGAATGGAATTATTTCTACATACTTACCTAGTTGGCATCTTAGTTAATTGTTGAAACAGAATTGGAAATAGAAAGTTATCTGTGATATAGGTGTAGACGGACGGATATATATATGATTCTGATAAACAAAAAAAAAATCTTTTTTATTCTTCTTTTAATTGTGTAGTAAGATCTCAGGATAAATTAATCTAATAAATTGGAGTGGTGTCCAGAAAAAAATATAATTTGATTTTCAATACTATAAAGATTATATATTATCTATCTGCAGCGGTTAAAATTATTATTTCTCAAGGAAAGTCACAAATACTGACTCTGAGACATGCTACCAAAGTCAATAGCATGAACTACTTCATTTTTGAGTGCAAGTGTAGGAAGGATCAGGAAGGATCACAGGTGTGACATAAAGAGCTGTGTGACATAAACAGGTATCATTTTGTGAGTGAGTCCTTGGGAAGAGGTGAAGCCAGAGCTTTTATTTTGTATCTATTAAAACTCAGTTCAAATATTTCAGTGAATTGATTTTCCTCCTGTTTTGTACCCAAGCCATGGGGCCAGTAAAACTGTACTTTGATTTCTAATGTACTGCTTTAGAAGTTAAGTTAAAGTTAACTTTAACCTTTTGTTAAAGTATTCTTCAGAAATAAATTGTTTGTAACTATTTCCACATCATAAACAACACTGAAATTTACACTCACCATGCCATCTGTGTCTCTCTTCTTCCAGAACAGTTGTAGATAACCTTTTAATATGGAACAATTTACATTACAGGAAGAATTATGATGAAAGGAAATTATCTATTCAAACTTATTTTATCTTTAGCATGCTGCCATGTGTTGAACTTGGGCCCTACAGAACAAACTATGGAGAATTTTGCAACCAGAAGTTAAAAGGCCAAAATTCTTTCAAAAATGCATCTTACAAGAAGTTTTAATAAGAGCAAGGTACTGACATTTACCTTCAAGTATGAGATGTCAAAACCCTCAGGATTACTAAGAATGAGTCTACTAGAGCTTCTTTCTATTTTATATTGTATCAGTGTTATGACACACAATATTATGTATGCTTCTGTGTAAATTAATTAGTAGACTCTTGGACACCTGTCAGGTATGTAATATGTAATATATTTTTTTCTGTGCAGCAGGACGGGAATGTAATGTTTGCAATAGACCAAGAAGCTAAATTCAGATTTTGTTCTTGATTCATAAAATAATAGTAAAAAAATTGTGTCTTTGTTTGTTTATATGTTTCTTGCTCTATGTTATTAAGTGCAATTTAGGTTAAGGAATCAGAAATGATACTAGTCACCTCTTCCTCAAGTATCTTATTAAATTTAGCCAATTTGTTTTGCTTTTCCTTTGTTTCAAAAAGGATCTCTGAGATCTTGATAATAAGGCATTTTCTCTTCACCCTTAGTATCGCCAGCAGGTTGAGGCAATCAACCTCAAAACACACACACACACATACACACATATACAATCAACATATGTATAAATACACATACAGAGATGTGTTTAGGTGCTGCTGTAAGCATGTCTAAATCAGTATATGTGTGTCAATAGTCTAGAGAAGACATCAGAAATAGTCAGAAAATGACTGTATCGTACAGTCATTTTGCTAACATTAAGAGGTTCTTTTTTTTGAAGAGAAACAATGAAAAAAAAAAAAGCTCCCAAAGAGAACCGGTATTCAACAAAACAGAGTAACTAATCATAGAGAGAACACAAGGCCATTGTTATACTCTACAATAAAGAGGTAATATTTAAAAGAAATGTATCAAATGAGGTGATACATTTGTGCAGCTGTGTAGCTGTAAGATGTTAACCTCTGTAGTATTTTTGCTACTATTATTTTCACTTCAGTGACAGACATAGTTCATGAATCTGATCCCTTCACAAATAAAGAAATAGGTTGTGCACAGATTATATAGCAAGAAAACAATAAAACCCCTAGACATACATTGAAATCTCTAGGTACTGGAGCACATGAGCATAGAGACTTTTTTTTTTTTTTTTTTTTTTTTTTAAGATAAACTCTTTTGGGATAACAGTAATGAGGTAATGAGTCAGCTTAAAATCTCTAGCTTAATTTATGAATTGTTCCCTAAATATGTTGCAGGCTCTGACACTACCTCCCTCAAATGCACAAATTCCAAAATTCACAAAAAAGAACTATTCAGGACAACAAAATAAGCCTCTTTGAGCATCTAGTTCCTAGACTACTCAGTCCTCAATCAGAGTGAATTTCAGACTTAATCAGACTAATTTCAGACTTATTCTAAGCACTAGCACTATTTTATGCTATTATTACTTAGCTCACTGAGCTGTAATCAAATGAATTACTGCTTTTTGAGCTCTTTTCTATATACCAGTTTATCACAACTGGATGTATTTTTCTAGTTTCTTAATTGTCCATTGTAGTCTGCTTTTGTCTATTTGAAATCTGCTAAACTTAAATAGATGAGACTCTTTTTTTTTGAGGTGCAAATGGTAAAGCTGTATCCTACCTCAAACATGATGATACTGATTCAAACACCTATGGAGTTACTTCTACAAATCTAGCACAATATCCTGTAGTAGCTTCAATTTCTCAAATGGTTTAAAATGCTAGGATGGTGTTATTTTAAATAAGAGCATTTTCAATTCAGAAAATTTGTACTGATTTTAATATATACATGTAAAATCAGTAATTCATAAGATGCTTTCAAGTGGAAACAAATGAAAAAGTAGTTTGATTAAGCCATAGAAGAAATTATTACCTACTGTTTCACAAGAACCACAAGAATGATGGCTCACAGGTATTTCTTATTATTTAGGTCATAAAGATAGCATTAATTTCAGCAACCTTCAGCCATCCTAAAGATGGGCATGTACACTAATTTTTTTTATTGTTGTTTGTTTGTTTTTCCATTTTTAATGTTCTTTAGTTAGACAAAAATAGGTCTCTTTAGAGACATATATGCCTTTGTAATTTTGTGGGCAATTCCTCAATTCAGGGCATGGAGGGTCCGATACATAGGCACAACCCTCCCCTAAGAGAGGTCTGCTGCCTTCCTGGGGCCCGGGTTAAGGATGTCATGCAGATACTTCCCAGCCTGGTTAGGCTCACTGACTATTATCCATAGGTAAAGAAGCAGCAACGGGCAGCCTGAGGGCGATCAAAAGGGACTTTAGCGACTGGTCCTTATGGGGGACTTCAACCACCCTGATGTCTGCTGGGATAATCACACAACTAGGAGCAGACAGTCCAGGAGGTTCCTGCAGAACATTGCAGATAACTTCTTGATGTAGGTGGTTGATGAGCCAACAAGGAGAGGGGCGCTGCTAGACCTGATACTAACAGAGATGGTCTAGTGGGAAATGTGAAGGTTGGGGGCATTCTTGGCTGCAGTGACCATGAGATGATGGAATTCACAATCCTGCAAGGAAGAAGCTGGACAAGAAGTAGGACTGCAACCCTGAACTTCAAGAGAGCTAACTTTGACCTCTTCAGGGAGCTCCTTGGAGGAATTCCCTGGACTAAATGATCCCTAGAGGTCCCTTCCAATGTTAAGTATTCTGTGATTCTGTGATTCTGTGAATTTATTTTAGAATAGGATAAGCATATTATCTGAGATGCTTATCAAGGAAGTTTATACAACTAGCCCAGACTGAAGTCTAAACAAATAGATTAGACAGAAAGCTGTATTTTAAAGATTTCAGTCTAATAATAAGTGGAAAATCAGATGTTCACTTTGCGTTTTTGGAATCATACCAGTTTTGTTACTGAAGAATGCTACAGAAAAAGTCTTCAAATTAATTTCCCCTTAGTATATAAAACCATGCAGTCATACTAATTATAAGTACTTTGATCTTTTACACTGCCAATGGGATCCACCTGCAAAATGTGAGCAAAACCAAGATTTAAATATATGTTCATATACTTTGGATTAGCAAGCAATTCACTGCAGTAGAAGATCTACGGGGAGAAGTAAGTGGTGCTGGGACATCCTTTCCACATCATGCATTTTAGGGTTTATAATCTGTAGTATATATAGTGGTCCTAGGTCATAAAACAAAGAGGTTAATAAAGATCCTGTCCTTTTTTAAGAGGAAGAAGAAAAGGAAGAGGAAGAAAAATATTGTTTTTAAACAATTATTTAAAATCTGTTCCCCTGATATTTTTTATTAAATAGTCGAATAAAAAATAATTCATAGGTCATTAAAAGATTACTCAGGATAAATTACTTTGTAAAATAGGAACTCACAATTGGTAATTTGTAACCAGCTACCAAATCAGCAAAGTCTAAAGGTTTCCACTGAGGCAGGCACTTAAATGTATTACTTGAAGCCAATGTTTAAGCATGTGAATAAACAAATCCCAAAAATAGTAACTGGAAAAAAAATATTTACAACCATTGTTTAGAGGAGCTTCATTATAAATTTACTGAACAAAAAGGCCTAATATACCAGCAGTATTTTGGAACTCATTATTGATAAGACAAAGAAATAGCTCACATTTGTCCCCTCATTTTGAGAAATGGTTTGTTAAAATCCATCCACTGTGATCGTTAAAGAGGGGGGTTCATTCATGATTTGCCACTTTCCTTTGTAGTTATAATAGCACTATGTTTGCTGCTATACATATATAGAGTACATACTATGTACTATACTATATAAAACTCAGTTCCTATAGTTCGTCCTGGTGCACAAAATAAGATACAAAAGGCCAAATAGTCAGGGGTACCTTTTTATCTGCTTCTTGGAAAGTAGAAAGGTTAGTTTCACTTTCCAGTATATAGTTACCAATATATCATTTTCTGCCTTTCTCTTGTTTTCATAAAATGATTCAAAATCTAACAAGTTATCCTAGCACTGCTGCAATATTTTCACAAAACGAATGTATCAGCAAACATAAAATTCTACACAGTCATAAAGTACAGGCAAACAAAAACTGATCTCTGTCAAACTTTTTGTTGTAGCAAACTAGAAACTAGTATGTTTATATGTATTGGCAGGTGTTTCTTTGTGATATTACTTTTTCTTGATTTATTTTGATGCAGTTATAAGCCAGGACTGTTACACTCAAGAGACTACTGAAGTTAGTGTCTATGAAATGATATTAACTATGGATTAATGCACGGATATGGAACCATTGATTTTCAGGGACAAATTAATAGAATATGCCTATTTTTTTCTAGCATAGCAATATGGCTGATAAGGAAATAGTTCTATTTACTGCAACTTGTACAAAAGAAGTACAACATCCCTCTGAAAAAATATAAAGAAAAATATACCCTTTTTGTTTTGTGGGAATGTTTGACTTTTAAAAAAGTCTTGAAAGTAAACGAATGTTATGAACATTAATAATAAGCTTTTCCATAATGTTTTGTAATGGTATTCATTAAATATGTTCGCTTTGCAGTATCAGATATTATTTTATTTATTTATTTATGTATTTAAGTATCATGTATTTATCGTAACTTTCCCCTAACATTTACAATAGTGAACAGTTGTTAGTTAGTGATTAGTTTAGTGGTGTATGATTTTATCAGTAAGAGTATCCAGAATCATGCACACCAGGTAATGACCATACAAGCGTATGCTAAAGATAAAAACTGGCCTACTGTATTCTCTTGCACAATATTCCCTTCAGTCATCTTCTTTCTCTTTGGACATTTTCAGGCATGATGTGACAAAGGCCTCAACAACCCAATCAGACCTTGATGTTAGTCCTCTTTGTACAGAACGTTAAACATCCAGAGGCAATTTCCATATAGATTATGTATGTATATACACTTCTGTGAAGGTAAATCTCAGAGTCCATGCTAGGGATAGAAATCTAAGATTTTATCTAGTACTGTTAAATAGGAAAGAAACAGAGAAGACATGATGCACTGCTTTATAATAATCCACTCTCCTTAAGAATAATTCTTTTGCACAGCAGAATTGCCGTGGAGACTCTCAGAGCAGCTGAAAGCAAACATAGGCAGTGAACTTACTAGGAATTAGTGCTAGAGCCTGAAAAAAGATGCTGGCATAAATGCAATGACCAGGAGATTCTCTTAGGAGGAAAAGAGCTGCTCATGAAGGAACAGTGCAGCAGTTACCTACATTTTGCAGAAAAGTTTACAGACTAGAAGGCTATATTTACACAATAGGCAGTATGCAAAATAGGCAATGCAAAAGGCAGTATGTATCTGTTACTGCCTTGATGACACATCAACATCCCCACCTGGAAGCAGGTTCATATCTGCAGTCTCTAAAACAGCTAAAGGCCAGGGTGAATGCTGCAGGGCAGGAATATTCTTGGTTCCTACAAATAAAGAGAAAGTGATTCTGATTCTCTACTGCCTCACTGCCCAGATTCTCTACTGTATACGAATTTTATATTAGGAAGTTACTGATTGTAATTACACAGGAATTTGACAAAAGACATAAATCTTTTTTATAGATACCAAAGGAAATTCACTAGATTTTTTTTTCCATTTTTGTCCACTAATTTCTGACTGTGATTAGACTGAGTATTCTGAAGCAAAAGGATATGCCTATCTCGTCTTTTTCTACTTTTTAAAATGTCTCTTATTCTCCATTTTAGACTTTACATTTGAGCCATCAGTCAAGACATATGGAGGAACTAACACATAAAAAAAATCCATTTAAGAGTGTATTTTTTAGATGCTTAGCAGAATATAAAACAGTTCATACTACTATCTAAAATTATTATCATCAAAAGCTTATTGGAATTTTTTCTATTAATAATCCTATAATGAAGAGTCAGCTTTCTGTTATCACATTGATAGATCAAACAGGCTTAAATACTGTTATTTGAGCTTCTTTCCTTTTCATTTATGATCTCTTATATGGCATATTTCCACTCCTACAGGTTCAGCTACGACATGAGATGCACAATGCCAGCTGGCATTTAAAATATTTCTTCAAAAATATACATGAATGTAAGGTATGAAAACCTTGCTCACTTGCCAAGCACACTGATTTAATTGGCATGCAACATGATGAGCAAGTTTGCTTAGGTATACAAGTGGGAGTTTCATTCTGCCCTTGCCAACACTTCTTTGGAGCTTGCTTACAGAGCTGCTTGGTTTTAGGTAGGAGCAAATAGAAAGAAGAAGGTCTCACAATATTTTTTCAACATCCAAATACTGATTTGACTATGACAGAATGTAATCTTTGTTTTGGTTACAAAAAAAATATTTGTACAGACATTTTTAATTCACAAAAATCCCTGAGGAGTAGCTGTCTTTGTATAATATGGATATCCTTGTGTGAACAACTGTATTTATTCTGGAAATGCCCACCCTGTAGTCCTAGGAAATAAATGTTTTGCATTTAAGAGGCATATAGAAAGCAGGAGTGTTTTAAATTCATTGACTTTCTTGGATATGAAGAACAGTATAACAATTTTAAGAGAATTGGAAGAGCTGAAAGAAAAACTAATAGGGATGCTCAAAGAGAGAGAGAGAGAGAGAAAAGTCTTCTCTCAGGATCTAACTTTTGGCATTTAAAGTGTGTTCATCTGCATGGCATGCAGAGAGGCAATGTGTAGATCAACCTGCTTTACATTTCAGAAGGGACTAAACAGTGCAAAGCAGTTTTCCAAATGACTATGTCCAAAGTCCTGGCAGATGTGAATTTAAATTTAAAGGAGCTCATGGTAACCTTTACAATTAGGATGATGCAAATGAGTTGGCTTTTCTTCTATGTCGTTTGTTCATTTGTGCTTGTTCTTTTTTTTTTTTTTTTTTTTTTTTTTTTTTCCGTAATCACAGGGAAAGAACTCTATCTTGTTTAACTCTTCCTTTGTCATGCTGCCCATTTATCAACACAAAATGGTTCACAGACTTTATTCCACAGATAGAAGAGCAGGGAGCCAGCTTCTCTCTGGGGTTAAAGCTATAGATATGTTCACTGTATCTTCTGCAGAAATGAAGAGTAAAGCCCAATGAGGGTGAAGCCCCATGGGCCAGGACCAATGCTGAATAATAGTTTCCACAAATTTATCAAACCTTTAGCTTCTCTATACTTTGAACTTAATTTGGGAGTTATCTAAAAATCTTTTTCCACAACATTTTTTTTCATCCAATGAGGAGTAGAAGCCAGGTAGTTAAGAAAAACAAAAAAATATAAAATAAAAAAACATTATTTAGGCCTGTGCGAATTCAAGGAGGGTTGAATTCATGGCCTCCCATTAACAGAATCATGTCATGTATCCTCATACAGGATAGCAGGGTAGCAGGATATCATCAGGGAAGCAGGTTATGGGGTAGGCGATGGCCTGCCATGCCACCAGCAGCTGCCTAACTCCATAGCCTGTGAAGGGTGCCCTAAGCCTGAAGAGGCGAGATGGTAAAACAAGAGAATTCTGAAGGCCCACACAGTCAAGTTCCATCTGCCCCAGATAGAAAGAGAGGCACATTGGTTGCCCAACTCAAATGTCTCTATGTAAACGCACGCAGCATGGGAAATAAACAAGCTGAACTGGAGATGCGTGTGCGACTGCAGGGCCATGATCTCATTGCAATTACTGAGACATGGTGGGACAGCTCTCATGACTGGAACGTGGCCATGATGGCTTTAGGCTTTTCAGGGTGGGCAGGCCAGGAAGGCGAGGTGGCAGAGCTGCTCTTTATATGAGACAGCAACTGGACTGTATGGAGCTCAGCACAGGGGAGGACGAAGCGTGGGTGGAGAGTCTGTGGGTGAGGATTAAAGGGCAGGACAATAGGGGCAACACTGTGGTGGGCGTTTACTACAGGCCTCCTGACCGGGGAGAGGAAGCGGATGAGGCCTTCTACAGGCAGCTGCAAGAAGCCTCATGATCCCAGGCCCTGGTCCTTATGGGGGACTTCAACCCTGATGTCTGCTGGGATAATCACACAGCTAGGAGCAGACAGTCCAGAAGGTTCCTGCAGAACATTGCAGACAACTTCTTGATGTAGATGGTTGATGAGCCAACAATGGGAGGGGCGCTGCTAGACCTAATACTAACAGAGATGGTCTAATGGGAAATGTGAAAGTTGGGTGCATTCTTGGCTGCAGTGACCACGAGATGATGGAATTCACAATCCTGCAAGGAAGAAGCTGGACAAGAAGTAGGACTGCACTTCAAGAGAGCTAACTTTGACCTCTTCAGGGAGCTCCTTGGAGGAATTCCCTGGGCAAGGGTCCTAGCTTTCTAGGGATCCAGGAGAGTTGGCTGCTATTCAAGCACCACTTTCTCTAAGCTGACGATTGGTGCATTCCTAGAAGAAAGAAGTCAAGCAAGGCGGGCAGGAGACCTGCATGGATGGGCAAGGAGCTGTTGGGTAAACTCAATGAGAAAAAGAGCATGTACGTAATGTGGAAGAAGGGCCAGGCCACATGGGAAGGATATAGGAACACTGTCAGAGAATGCAGGGATGCAATGTGGAAGGTCAAGGCCCATTTGGAATTAGAGTTAGTGAGAGATGTCAGGGGCAATAGGAAGGGCTTCTACAAATACATTAGCAGCAAGAGGAAGACTAGGGAAAATGTTAGTCCACTGCTGAATGGGGAGGCTACCTCGGTGACGGAGGATGCAGAGAAGGCAGAGTTACTAAATGCCTTCTTTGCCTCAGTCTTTACTGCTAAGGCCAGTCCCCATGTATTGAGCCCGGAGATCTGAGAGAGAACCAAGAAAGAGGAGGACTTTCTGCTGGTTGAGAAGGATTGGATTAGGGATTATTTAGGCAAACTGGACATCCATAAATCCATGCCCCCGGATGGGATGCACCCAAGAGTGCTGAGGGAACTGGCAGGGGTCATGGCTCAGCCGCTTTCCATCATCTTTGAGAGGTCATGGAGAGAGGGGGAGGTACCGGAGGACTGGAAGAAAGCTGGCGTCACTCTAGTCTTCAAAAAAGGCAAGAGGGAGGAGCCAGGAAAATACAGGCCGGTCAGCCTCACCTCTGTCCCTGGAAAGGTGATGGAGCAGCTCATCCTAGAGACCATCTCTAGATATGTCAAGGAAAAGAAGGTGATCAGGACTAGTCAGCGTGGAGTCACCAAGGGAAAATCATGTCTGACAAATCTGATAGCCTTCTATGATGAGGTGACCGGCTGGATGTATGATGGGAGAGCTGTGGATGTTGTCTACCTTGACTTCAGCAAGGCTTTCGACATAGTCTCCCACAACATCCTCATAGGAAGGCTTCGGAAGTATGGACTGGACAAGTGGACAGTGGGGTGGACTGAGGACTGGCTGAATGGCAGAGTCCAGGGGGTGATGATAAATGGTGCCAAGTCTAGTTGGAGGCCTATGGCCAGTGGTGTCCCGCAGGGTTCATTACTGGGCCCGGTGCTCTTCAACTTGTTCATCAGTGACTTGGACGAGGGCACAGAGTGCACCATCAGCAAGTTTGCAGATGACACCAAACTGGGAGGAGTGGCTGACACTCCCGAGGGCTGTGCTGCCATTCAGAGAGACCTGGAGAGTTTGGAGATTTGGGCAGAGAGGAACCTTATGAGGTTCAACAAGGACAAGTGCAGGGTCCTGCACCTGTGGAGGAATAACCCCAGGCACCAGTACAGATTAGGAGTTGACCTGCTGGAAAGCAGCTCTGTGTAGAGGGATTTGGGAGTCCCAGTTGACAACAGGTTAACCATGAGGGAGCAGTGTGCCCTTGTGGCCAAGAAGGCCAATGGGATCCTGGCCTGCATCAGAAGGAGTGTTGCCAGCAGGTGGAAGGAGGTGATCCTGCCCCTCTCCTCAGCTCTGGTGCAACCATACCTGGAGTATTGTATGCAGTTCTGGGCTCCCCAATACAAGAAAGAGCTTGTAGAGAGGGTCCAGCGCAGAGAGACAAAGATTATTGAGGGCCTGGAAGATTTGTCATATGAGGAAATACTAAGCAAGCTGGGGCTGTTTAGTCAGGAGAAAAGAAGGCTGAGAGGAGATTTGATTTACATGTTCAAGTATTCGAGGTGTGATTGTAGGCAGGATGTGGCCAGGCTCCTCTCCATGGTGGCTGGTGACAGGACAAGGGGTAACGGGTGTAAGCTGACACATGGGAAGTCCCACCTCCATATGAGGAAGAACTTCTTTACTGTGAGGGTGACAGAGCCTGGAGCAGGCTGCCCAGACAGGTTGTGGAGTCTCCTTCTCTTGAATTCTTCTCCCTGATGCCGCCCTGTGCTCTTGGTGTCCCTGCTTGAGCAGGGGATTTGGACTAGATGATCCCCAGAGGTCCCTTCCAACATTAAGCATTCTGTGATTCGGTGATTATGTTGAAGATCCATGGATTGTCTCCCACTTTGCCAGCTTTTCCTACACATAACATTCAAACCCATGTAGCTAGAAGGAATTGTGCTTTTCTATGGGGACCATGCTGAAATGAGAGTTGCTAAAAACAGTTCATGTGAAGATATATGACTAATGTTTTCATCTACTTTTCTGTTATGGCAGTGCATGGAGTCTAATCATAGGACCAGGGTGCAGACATATGCCATTCCATACTGCCCCCATAATGATCTCAACTTTTCTTGTCAAACCCAGTGATCTGCAAACATTAGGTCAGAGCTGAAACTTGGAGTGCCTTCTAAAGAGCAAACTGGTATCACGAAGAAGGTAATGAGGTACTGAAATAAAGATGAAATAATATTGCTATTTCTTCCATTGGGTGCAGGACGGTAACATATGAGAACTTTAATTTACTTTAACAGTTACAGAAAAGTGCTATATGCCCACTGTATTCCACGTAAAAGAATCAGATACATACCCAGGGAGAGGTAAAAAATGTGATGTTTTCCTTCCAAATCAATGACACTTACGCATTACAAAATCTTACATCTCAAAATTATGAGCCACACCTAATCCATAATGTAGGCAGGAGCTGATACAATCATGTCATTGTTGTAGTCTTAATTCTAATTCTTCTTTTAGAATTAGCAGGCAATCTGGTGTTACTGTCAAATGGAGGATATTACATATTTCCAAATTCCTATCACTTGAGAGATGAAACCCAATTTCAATTTTCTTTTTACCAGAAAGAATTAAAACTTGTATCTCCTATCTATTATAAGTTACAGGCAATAGGTTATAGGTTATAGGCTATAGGTTAAACTCTCAGACCTTTTTTGGAGAAGCTCTTCCACCTTAATAGTAATTAAATATTGACCTAGAAAGAGAAATAAAAGGTTGTATATAGATACAGCCTTGATCTGAAAAGAGGAAGTCCATCTTTTCATTTTGCATATTAATAAAAATTTTATTATGAATTAAGGATTCACTAGACCAACACGTGAAAGCAAGTTTTCCCCCTCACCCATAAAAGCCATTGTTATTTTGTTAGACTATCATCGTCTTTCCTAACGCATCTTTCTTTGCAGCAATGTATATTTAATTATTTCATGCAAAATCTAATGGCTTTCAAGGGGGAGCTGAAGATAAGAGGCTATGATATGCCTGACAGTCTGCTGGTTAGTTCATTAATTCGGAAGAGCAGACTGGCAGGATTAAAACCCTTCAAGTTAAAAGGAGAGTGGGACTAAGTTTCAGAATTTCCGTGTAAAACCCTGGGACACCGTTACCTTTTCTTCCTTGGACTTTTTGATTTAGGAACTCTGGGGATTCTTATCTGTTTAGGTGCTACAAACATCCATGAACTTCTGGTGTGTCCAGCATCATTGTGTCTGGGTATCAATTCATCTGTTTAATTCTAGTTAATGCCAGAAGCAGGTATTTAGTCCATATTGATCTTGAAGTCACAGAAACAAAGTAAGTTAACCTCCATTTAGTTCTGCAGTGCTATTACTAGGTTATTAATAATACTGGAACTACATAGTCTAAAACTTAAAGCATAACAAAATTGCTGTTCTGAGTACTGTGGACATATTCATTAAGTCTTGAATAAATTTGCAAGAGGAAAGTCAGATGCTGAAGTCCTCAGGATAATGTAGTGAACAACTAAAGGATGAATCTATATCATGAAATAGTTTTACATATTCTATAATTGCATCTTTTGGGAACACTATTAAAACATATTTTCCTTCATTTTGGTGGATGCTGGTTTAGTACAAATCCAATCAGCTCAGTTGTGTCCTTCCACAAAGCCACCAACTGCAATACCACTCTGAGCTTCTCATTTCATTATTTTGCTCCTCAGCTAATAAAAAAAAAATGTAAAGGAGAAGTCTACACATACTGTCAAGAACTACTGGCTTTTTCTAACCCCTTGTGTCATCCTTTACAGTAGTAAGTTAAATGATCTTGGGATCATTTCCAGGCACTGAGGGTAACTAATCCATGTCTTATTAAACTTTGTTATTAAACTTAGAATTTCCCTATATGTGTTCAGAGAGTGAGCTTTGTCTGTTTTTGTCTCCATGAACTGTAAATTGTAAGAGTAAAATCTTTGATCAAATTTAAGATTATATTTTCAGAATCACCCTGTGAAATAGTTGGAATAAATCAAAACAGATATTAATATAGACATAATGACATCATTCAAAGTGTCTGGGAAACATGCTAAAATGTCCATAATGTGTAATAGCTGTTATGATCTCCACTTTGTTCATTGAATCTCTTCCATAACAAATAATATTGAGCTAATTTCCCTTTTCCTTATATCTTCAGGGGAATCTGTCCTGCTAATTATAAAATTGTCCAGTAGTCCACTTACTTATTCAGTTATTTAGGGTTTTACCATGCTGCTTCCAATCTTGTAATAATTCATTCTTACAGAACAATTGCTAACTTTTCATTCTGATGAGGTGATGATAAAGATCTTAAATAACATAAAATTAAAGAGCAGAAGAAGCAGAGGGAGAAACAGATCAATGACTTCTGTCTGAGGAAAGGAAGAAAGAGGAAGGGAAGGGAAGGGAAGGGAAGGGAAGGGAAGGGAAGGGAAGGGAAGGGAAGGGAAGGGAAGGGAAGGGAAGGAAAGGGAAGGAAAGGAAAGGAAAGGAAAGGAAAGGAAAGGAAAGGAAAGGAAAGGAAAGGAAAGGAAAGGAAAGGAAAGGAAAGGAAAGGAAAGGAAAGGAAAGGAAAGGAAAGGAAAGGAAAGGAAAGGAAAGGAAAGGAAAGGAAAGGAAAGGAAAGGAAAGGAAAGGAAAGGAAAGGAGGAGGAAAGGAGGAGGGAAGGAAGGAGGGAAGGAAGGAAGGAAGGAAGGAAGGAAGGAAGGAAGGAAGGAAGGAAGGAAGGAAGGAAGGAAGGAAGGAAGGAAGGAAGGAAGGAAGGAAGGAAGGAAGGAAGGAAGGAAGGAAGGAAGGAAGGAAGGAAGGAAGGAAGGAATGCCTCTGATGCCTCTTAAAAAAAGAATTACTCTTATCCCAGATTAATAATGTTTTTCATTTTGTAATTTTCTTCACATTTAGATCTTGTACCAATTAATTTGTCCAGTTCTTGTAATGTTCTGCTATATGTGATGGACTGTTATTGTAATACATTTCACCAAAAAAGTCATAAAAGGACAAAAAAAGATTTTAGGAGATGAATATTTCAGTCTTTTTTGTTTGTTTCTTTGTTTGTTTGTTTACAAGAATAGCCTGACTACAAATCAACTACTGATACAAGTTGTGTTTTCTTCGCAGATAAAAGAGGTCATGTCCAGAAATATCCTTTGCTAAGGTCATGAACTAACTGTGAACTGGTGTTTCTACTGAAACTGAAGGGGAGCAGTGGCTGTGAGGTCTGTACATGTTGCTCCCACTGCTGCTGTCCCTGCACCCTGCAGAGCCACCAGCCCACACAGCACCCTGACATTTGGTTCTTTCCTGCTTGAATCTTGTCCCGCAAACATCAGATCTGTATCATAGGCCTGGAAACACCCTGGTCCTCCAAGACCAGCACAAAGATGAAGATGTGCATTAGGTCTGCAGGGAGAGTGTATGCATTTGTACAGACCAGCTTAGTCTATTCTGAGCTCTGTTGTAGCTCCTAACTTTTTTTCTGGTTTTCTGATGCCACCCCATCTACTCAGGGAGAAAAGAATTTCTTGACACATCCATACTTAAATTTTAATTTCAAAAATTGTGAAGATTTTGCTTCCTCAGAGAAGAAGAAACACAAACACTCAATCCTCTCTCAGAAAAAGAACAGAACAAAACCAAAAACTCATAATAAATTTTCAAGTAATTTACTGTTAACAAGTAGCTAAAATTGAGCCTACCTATGATTATGCAAAACAATGAGAATTTACACCTTACTGAATAGCTGGAAAAAAAGGAAAGCTGGTAGGACTAAAAACAGAGTTTCCTGTAATCATTAAAAAAGCAATTCAAAGTAATGCTCAAGCTTGCATTCCATCCCTTGAGGACTTTGCCAGAGGTTTCTGGTTATCCATCTCCCAGTGTCGACTACACATTTACTACACTACCTCACTCAGTCAGCCATCTGTTAGTCGGTGTTCCCAAAGAAATACGTCCTGCTTGTCTCCTCTAAATTTGTACATCTACATGGAACTGGTGATCCTAGTCTCCCCTTATGATCAATAGAAAGAAAAAAAGTACTTTGAAAGAGCAATTAATATGCCCTGTTTTAGATAGCTACTTTAGGATGAAATGAATCACTCCCTAAAAGTATCTGTTCCTTGACAGTAATGGGAAACTGACTATAATAATGATAGCCTGCAGTGCCTAACTCAGGTATGTGCTCTAAATATGTGCTCTGGGATAAAGTGTCCAAACACACCTAAATTGCCAGTGGATTTACTGAACTGTAGCCAGAAATTATCTATGAAATAAAAGTATACCCATAATATGTGGTAGTTTACTGAATTTTGAAAGCAAAGTAAGGTACTGTGTACTTGGTTAATGTCAATGCAGCAGTTTGGCAGCTTTTGATACACTGACTTAGGAGGCGGGGTTGAGGTGTGTTTCTTTAGCAATAGAGCCAGCTTAAGCAGTCCTTCTGCTTCTGTGGTAAAGCTCTTTGAGGGCAGAACACTGAATTTCATGTGAAACATAAAACTGAACATAAATGATGCCTATGTTGATGCTCAAAACAACTCAGACATCTAATGACACTCAATTACAGTTAAATATGTGGACTACTAAGATATGACAGAAATTCAGCCTTTGTAAAAAGTCTTTCATATGAGCTTGGATATGAATTTCAGGGGTGCAGTCAGGCACCTCTCTGAACTGTGAACAGAAGCTTAAAAATATGATCAGGATCTTAATGCTGGGATCAGAGTTCTAGAATTATTTAATCCATTCCAACTAGAGAGTTATTGATTTAAGCTGTTCTCTATATAGTCTACAATAAACACCTTAGAACACACCTTAGAATGACCTAGCTCTCTCCAATGACTATAAAGGATTAACTGGGTATGTACATCTATATAGTTTCCATCTATAGCTCTGAGTATATTTTATCATGATTACCAAAGTTCAAATATGCACCCACAAAAAAAAAGAAGAAAAAAAGTATGGATAAGACATTGCGATTTGACTAGCTATCTCAGGAGAGATATAGTAAGAGAGAACAATAATACGGCCACAATGACCCCTACTTTCCTCATTTTCAGATTAGACTATCATCACTTGCCCTAACAGCACAGATAGTAAAGGCTGGATGATATCCTTGTGGCTTAAACTAATTTGATGACCTTGCTCACTTCAGAGGAGAATTGAAAGGAGAAAGACACGTAGTCTATGTATTTAGATTTTCTTTGGAACCTGTGCAGTGCAAATGCCTGTGGAAGACCTGGTGAGGAGTAAGTGACTGGCAGAGTTCATGGTAGCAGTCTCAGCATGTGAAATTACACCCTGACCAACTTCCCATCAGGGCTAGGCATATTCTGTTTTGTCAACAACTGCTTCCCATGTAGTAGCTTCCCAGAGTTAGCACACTTAAGACAAGGAAATAGTTTTAGTTGACAAAGAGGGGCCATTGGAATGTACAAGTGGGGAAAGTCCCACCAGTGCATCTGACCCATGCGTACAACCCACGCCTCCAGCAACCTCCCATTGGTGAACTTCTTGGGACTCCTCATGCAGTCTGTAATGAAAGTTATCAATTAAATCTATCCCATTGAAGTCCTTACAACTTAGAAACTTAAGAGTCTTTCTCCGCTGGTATCCAACTTCTCTTGCCCACCTTGTGGCCACATGCAGTACCAGATTTCACACACATAACTCATAGATTATCTGAAAAAAAAGCCTATGACTGAGCACTATAGTAGATTAAGTTTATTTACAGGCAACAAAAAAGGGTTTTCCACCAAGCCCTTTTCTCTATTTTTCTGGAAAGGGTTACTAAGGGTAAACTTTATGTGAAAACAGACATATGCGTCACTGGAAATACAGATAACAGTTGCACTATATACCAGCAAGTGTAGTAACTTCTTTTTCTTCCTTGATTTTTACCATTTCCTTTTTCCATTTTTCCTTTTCATTTGAAATTCATAGCACTGTAGTTGGCACAAATAAATGAAGAGAAGCAAACTTTTATAGAATGTATTCAAGTCACATAACATTCATCATACAATTTCATTACAGTGTAACCAATTATTAAAATTTAGCCATACATTAGAACTGTATGTGCTCAAGCTGAAGTGCTTTTTCAACTGTACTGAGGATAATGTTTCTGATTTATTTGAATGAGTCTGGATGTTCTTCCTCATTAAAATACATTTTAGCATGAATTCATTGTTGTCTCAATACATCTAAGAGTGAGTATAAATTGTACAGCTATGTTTATTTTTTATTTCACAGACTTTAATCAGTACTACTGCTTATATATAAAAAAGAAAGAGTTAATACTACAGTACATTTTTTCTCTTTCTTGCTTTCTCTTTATTCCTACTATAATTGCCTTACAATTGTTTCTCATAAAAACAAAACAAAAATGCATTTAAATTGAATTGACTAACATTAGAAATGAACTTCAATTATGTCAGAATCCCTAGGGAGCATATCTTTATAACATGTTAAAAAAACAATTAAACTCTATCCTAGCTCACAGATCTCTTATGAGTTCACAGTCTTTATTCTCTGACAATTAAAAGAAATGCAGATGTATTAACTTTAAATACCTCTGTAATCAGAAATAGTCCTCTGCATGGTGTTAAAACGCTTTGAATTAGGGGCATACTTTCAAAGTTGCAGTATAGCTGCTTTAGTTGAGCAGCAAAAGCCATACTTCAATAAAGCAGATTTTAGCATTTTAGCAAGGCAATGAAAGTCTAACTATATTGCAAGTATATATGAGATATTGAAAATTAAATTATGATTTGACCTACTTGATATTATGTATTTTGTTTTGTAACTGCAATGGCACCCATTTGAAGCAAACCATTCTTCATTTTTCCTTTTCAGAGTCATGTACATACAATGTAACCCCAGAAACTCTATAAATGGGTAAAAATCACAGTATCCTCCTGCAGGCTATAAAGGTCAAAAATGAAATAGATTTTAGTGGCCTTGATTCAGCTTTTGTCAATGCTATCCACAAGAAAATAATGAGCAGAAATATTTTGCTAGAATGAGCCACTTGACTGTTGATATCAATTAATGGGCTTTTAGAGGAAAGTCACATCTTGGCGAAAGCAAAATAGTACTTTGTCTAATCTTCCCCTTGAAAATGGAAAACAAGAATAGGAATTTAGAAGCAGATATAAAAAGTCCACATCAATACTATCACAACTTTTGCTACCATTTGTTCTCTATAAACAAGAAGAAGAAGGGGAAAAAAGCTGTGTCCTTGAAGGGGAGATGTTTGCTTATGATTTTCATTTTTATGCTTGACCATTTGTCAAGAGTCTGAAGTCTAGGAGAGCTAAAGCCCACCCTGAGTTGAAATTGACAAACACGAAAGGCAACAAGAGTTGAAAGGTGAACATGAAAGGCAACAAGAAAGGCTTCTTCAAGCACATCAGCCAGGCAAAATGTAGTTCAGTGACATGAGCACTGGTGCAAATGAATAACACAAAAAAGGCTGAGATACTGAATTATATCTTCAAGTGAGTCTTTACTGGTAAGACTGGTCTTTGAGAATCCTGAGGCCCTCAGAACAGAGGGGAAATTTGGAGCAAGACTTACCCTTGCTGGAGGAGGATCGGGATGGGGAACACTTAAGCAAATTACACATGCACAAGTCCATGGACTCTGAAAAGATGTACTTGAAAGTGCTGAGGGAGCTGGCTAATGCCAAGGTCACCTTTTATTAACATTTAAAGATCATGGTGATCAGGAGAGGTTCCTGAGAACTGAAAGAAAGTAAATGTCACTTCTAGAAAGGCAAGATATAGGGATGTAGGGATGTAGTCAGGCCTACGCTCTTGCCTGGGAAAATGGTCAAACTGATCCCTGTGAAACTAATCCCAGGTACTAATTCAAGATATATGAAGGGGAGGAAAGGGATTAAGAGTAGTCAGCACATATTCACAAAGAGGAAACAATGCTTCATCAACCTGATAGTCTTCTGCAATGATTGACTGGTTTGGTAGATGAGGGAATACCAGTGGATGTTGTCTACCTTAGTTTCAGGAAGGCTTTTGAAACAGTGTCCCATGATGTCCTTATAGGCAAGCTCAGGAAGTAGGCTAGAGAACTGAACAGAAAAATGGCTGAAAGGCAGAGCTGAAACGGTTGTGATTAGTGGCGCAAAGTCCATCTGGAGGTCAGTCACCACTGGCATCTCCAGGGATAAATACTGGGGCCAATGCTATTTAATATCTTAATAAGATGCCTAGATGACAGGACCCAGTGCATCCTCAGCAAATGTGAGGACAATAAAAACTGGGAGGAGTTATTTGCTGATACTTCAGATAGTTATGTTGCTATTCATAGGAAATTCAACAAGCTACAGAAATGTGCAGAGAGGACCTTGTGAAGTTCAGCAAGGAGAAATGCAGAATCCTGCAGCTGAGGAGGAATAACCCTATGCACTAGTACAGGGTCAGAGCAAACAAGATCAAAAGCAGCTTTGAAAAAAGGTTCTAGTGGACAAAAGATTGACCATGAATCAGTAATGGCCAAGAAGGCAAAGGGTATCCTAGATTGCATTAGGCAGTGTTGCCAGCATGTCAAGGGATGTGATCCTTCTCCTCTACTCAGTCCTGTGAGACCACATCTGGAGCGCTTGGCCCAGTTCTGAATTCCCTAGTACAAGAAAGTCATGGATTTTCTGGATTGAGTCCAGCAAATCACCTTAAGGATATTGGAGCATCTATCAAATGCTCCAACCAAGAGTATATCAAGAGAGCATGAGAAAGCTGGAACTGTTTAGCCTGGAGAAGAGAAGGCTCAGGGGGATATTATGAATATGTATAAATATCTGATGAGATGGTCTAAAGAGGGCCGAACTCTTCTCAGTGGTCCCCAGTGACAGGACTACAGACAAGAAGCATCAACAGGCAACAAACTGAAACACAAGAAATTCCATTCGAACATGAGAGAACAGGTTTTTTTTTTTTTTTTTTTTTTTTTTTTTTTTTTTTTCACTGGGAGGCTGGTTGAATAGTGGAGCAGGCTTCCCAGAGAGGTTGTGGAGTCTCCAGCCTTGGATATATTCAAAACTTGATTGGACAGGGTCCTGGGCAACCTGCTAGAACTGACCCCATGAATAATGGGAAAAAGTGAGGGTAGTAAAATTTGTCTGCTCTCTTATACCACTGTACAGAAGCAGCAGGTTGATCAAGAAGAGTCAAAGTGTTAAGCTAATATTCTAGTTATAGTCTTTCTCTCTGTTCTTGTTTGCTCACTGACAGATTGGTGGGGCTTCGGAGGTGTGGTAAGCAGGAGGAGAATGACTACTTGAGAGGTGTTTATACTGCAATTAAATAGATGAAATCACAATGGATCCTATTTCTTCTTTCATGTCTCCCTTCACAATCTTGGCATGATTATTTCTAACAACACCAAAACTTACTTTAATTCATTTGAAGAACATGATTCTGTATCACCTTATATTAGTATGTGTGTATATAATAGGTATATGTCTCTGTGTGTGTGTATATATATATATGTACATATATATATATATGTACATATATATATATATGAATGTGTGTATATATATAAAGTAACTCTCACCTTAATACTTATCCAGTTTCTCCTTTAATGAGAATGGTAGAATGATTTTCTGCTCTAGTCTGGTCATACACTAATGGAATTGATTTTTTCATCTTTTGCTATGGGAAAATAAAAATAGTGTTCAGAGGGAGAAGTGACTCAATTATACTCATAGAGACCTTGACTCCCATCATACCCACACAAGTATTTTTACACTTTCTTACCTTTCCCATTGCTGTAAAATTTAAAGGAACCCTTACCAGGTGATGTCAGAATCCAGTATGTTTTGGTGATGTTCATCCCTCTTTATCTGGTGTCTTTGTTTTCTAACCCAAAGTGATAAGAAGCAAGAAGAACATCCTTACTGTGCATCCAAGAATAATAATTATATTTGATAAGAAGAATTTCAGTGGTTAAAGATCATATGTAAGATTTGTAAGTCTTGAAATCTCTTATTAATTTGTATCTTACTAATAAGTCTCAATCATTTCTTGGGTAATCAGTCCTCTTTTTGACTCTTATGTGAAGATGGACACAACTACAGGGAATGTAAGCTTACATGCAACCTAGTGAAAGAAATGTAAACATATCTAACAGTCAAGATTGAAAAGAAGAAAAAGAAGAGAGTTTTCATGTGCTTTCATTTTGGCTACTTAGGTATTATTTTGGGATTTGGGGTTTTTTAATATATATATTTTTTAATTGTGGGTTTAGTTTTTTTGCAGATATCTGTGAGGCAATAATTCCTACTCTTTATTTTCTTTGTAAAGATTTTATCAGGAAGATCCTCTAGAGTTAAAATTATACCAGTCCAAAAATACCATCATCTGAAACACATACTATATATAGATATCCACCTAACAGTTTGAAAATTTCAATGTGTAAATTTAAAGTGGAGATGGTAGGGAAAAAAAAAGCAAAAGTGATAAAGCCAGTGGTTGGACATGCACTGCCTTCCAGAAACTAGGCAAGTTTGTCTCCAAGGGACTTTGACATATCAGAGTTATTTATATGGCTAAGTTTCTGGAATCACAAAATAGTTTCTTAAGGTTGTATAAGAACAGTTTAAATTAACAGTTTAAATTGCTATTCTTAAAGGAAGGCTAAAATCTATATAATTGCTAAAATTTAATCCTACGAATGCACCATGTTTCTCTGACTGTTGACAGTGAATGTAATTCAAACATTTTTATAACTTTGTCTCAGTTGGGACTGAATTGGAGGAAACACATTAACTACCAGATAATGAAAATGTCATCTCAAATTCTTCGCATGTGTTCAAGTTCATTTCACTCCAAAGCCACTAACTTGTAGTTAGGTATATTTCATCAGATTCATTATCAGTTTATTTCTGGGATCAAAATTAGGATTACTCAAGAATAGAGTGTGAAAATGACTAATTTGAAATTCTAATTATCCTCTAATTTTAAGAATCATACTGAATCTACAGCAAGGTTATGTGTAATAATAAGTCAGGCATTACAAAGTATAACTAAATCATCTCCTTCATCTTTGAAAGATCCTGGAAAATGGGGGTGGTGCCGGAGCACTGGAAGAAGGCCAATGTCACACCAGTCTTCAAAAAAAGGCAAGAAGGAGGACCCAGGCAACTACAGGCCAGTCAGCCTCACCTCCATCCCTGGAAAAGTGATGGAATGGCTCATACTGGCTGTTGTCTCCAGGTACATGGAGGAGAAGAAGGTACTCAAGAGTAATCAGCGTGGATTCACCAAGGGGAAATCTTGCTTGACTAACCTGATAGCCTTCTATGATGGAATGACCAGCTGGGTAGATGAGGGGAGAGCGGTGGATGTCATCTATCTCAACTTCACCAAGGCTTTTGACACCGTCCCTCACAACAACAGCAAGCTCCGGAGTATGGGATAGATGAGTGCACAGTGAGGTGGATTAGGAACTGGCTGCATGGCAGAGCTCAGAGGGTGGTGATCAGCAGTGAAGAGTCTAGTTGGAGGCCTGTAGCTAGCGGTGTCCCCCAAGGGTCCGTCCTCTGTCCAGTCCTGTTCAATTTATTCATTAATTACCTGGATGAAGGCACAGAGTGCTCCCTCAGCAAGTTTGCTGATGATACGAACCTGGGAGAATAGCTGATACCCCAGAGGGCTGTGCTGCCATCCAGAGGGACCTGAACAGACTGGAAAACTGTGTAGTGAAAAACCTCATGCAATTCAACAAGGCCAAGTGCAAGGTCCTGCACCTGGGGAGGAATAACCCCAGACACCAGTACAGGCTGGGGACTGACCTTCTGGAGAGCAGCTCTGCAGAGAGGGACCTGGGTGTCATGGTGGACAGCAAGTTGACCATGAGGCAGCAGTGTGCCCTTGTGGCCAAGAAGGCCAATGGGATCCTGAGATGCATTAAGAAGAGCATCTCCAGCAGGTGGAGGGAGGTGATCCTGCCCCTCTACTCAGCCCTGGTGAGACCACATCTGGAGTATTGTGTCCAGTTCTGGTCCCCACAGTACAAGAAGGATGTGGAGCTGCTGAAGAAAGTCCAGCACAGGGCTACAAGGATGGAGCCTGGAACATCTGCCCTCTAAGGAGAGGCTGAGGGAGCTGGGCCTGTTCAGCCTGAAGAAGATAAGGCTGAGAGGGGGCCTGATCCGTGTCTATATATTACCTCAAGGGAGGCAATGAGGAGAATGGTGCTGGCGTCTTTTCAGTGGTGGCCACCGACAGAACTAGAGAAAATGGCTGGAAACTGAAGCATCAGAAGTTCCACAGGAACTTAAGGAAAAATTTCTTAACAGTGAGGGTGACAGAGCCCTGGAACAGGCTGCCCAGAGAGGTTGTGTTGTCTTCTCTGGAGATCTCCAAAACCCGCTTGGATGCAGTCCTGTGCCACGTGCTCTAGGTGACCCTGCGTGTGCAGGGGGGTTGGACTAGATGACCTCTAGAGGTCCCTTCCAACCTTAAGCATTCTATGATTCTATGATTAGATGTATGAAAAATACTATTTCTGAGTTAGCACAACCTGGTTTTTTTTTTTTTTTTTTTTTTTTTTTTTTTTAACAGAACTCTGTCTTGTATCATGAAAGGCAAATAAATGCTAAGCAAAATACTGATATCTAACTAATGTCTTAGAATGATTATTCTCCCACAGGAATAGCCTTCTTCAGATTATGAAAAAGTGATACAAGATTTAGAGATTTTAGAGATATATTACTAGCTTTTAGAGTACTCATTTTAAAAACTGTTATTATTTTGAAATTAAATTCTAATTTCATGCTTATACTTGCTAAGTGACCATGCTGCTGCAAAACATAATCCAGAACATTATAATTGAACAGAACATTAAATAATTAGCGTCAATAGTAAATAACTCACAAATAAAGAAAAAAAAGTGTATAAATTGTGATTAAAGTCCAGGTCCATTGCCCCTCTATGTCTCATCCAGCAATAGATGATTGTGATGAAGGGGATGATTAGATGGGAAATTTACGTGGAGTGACTGTGAGAAGACACTCGCATTGCCTAGTGACCTGTAATCTAAAAGAATGGATGTTAAGTAGGACATTTTATAATCTGTCTCTTCAGTCTGGTTTAGACCGGCAACACAGACTCAGGGGAACAGGACAGTTCCTGGCTGCATAACGTCTCTAGTGCTGGCTAGTGGTCTGGCCCATGTTAACCACAGTTCTGCCTTGGGCTTACCTACTGTGTGCCGTCAGACAGCTCAGGATGTGCTTCTCTGCTCTTCCAAGGAGCTACATTTTTAACTATTCTTTCTTTTTTAAATTGTCAGCGTAAGCCACCAGTGTTCTCCCTAGAAGGTAGCCTCAGGACAATTTCTAGAAACTTCAAAATGAGCAGTTATCGTCAATACTACCTTTCTGAAGATGGCTTTTGAGTAGGTTTCATCCCATGACAAGGACACAGAATTTCCTTCTCACTAATTTTGAAGGGAGTGTTTGTGGAAAGTTTGTGGAAAAAGTGAAAAAAGTGAGCCATCATTTCTATTTTTAGGCTACGATGATATCATTTTCAATGTTGATGACATTCAGTAGCATCATCAAAGAGAATGCAGTCATGCATATATATATAAGTAAACATATGTGCACACATGTATTTTTCTGAAGGAAGCTTGACAAAATTACAAATTATGGTCCCACGTTTGCTAGAGGTAACTTTATAGAGTTAACTAGCTCATTGCTGCCTGTGATATTTCATGCTCGGAAATGCTTCTGCTCACAAGAGGGGTTGTATTAGCTTTCTGAAAGGGTGACTTTTAATTACCATCTTAAATTACATATTTTTGTGCTGTGTTTACACTTGCTTTGCATTTAAATACAAACTAAGAAGATATAGATAGACATTGACTATCCTAGCTCTAATATTCTTGGCTTTTTTTTTTTCCCACAAAAAATATAGTGATATAGTCTTCTGCTCTGCGCTTTTATTTCGATGTAGTGTAAGAGAGTTCATCAAAGAAAGCAATATGAAAGATATAGAATATCACTCCTATTTCAAGAAATTGAGGCATGTGGCTGTCACTTAGAACTGCAGTGATCTTCCCACTGAATAATGTAAGAATATTATCAATCCTAAATGCTGATGTCCTCTAATGTTTTGCACACAGATAAAAATCTTAGGGAAACAGTCAATCTGATAAAAAAATCCTTAAAATTAAATTAATCTTCCATAAGAATAAAACATAAAAGCTTCTATAATAATGTGACTGATAAGCTACAAAATAAAACAAATATGGCTTTACTTTCAACAAATGTCTAATTTTTTGCTTTTAAGGGAGAAAGCAAACTACAAACTCTGCAATAAATAATGACATTGAGAAAAATAAGTTTAAGATTCTAAATTCTCTATTTTAAGCATTCTAAATATGCTACAACTATTTGTTGAGAATCTACTGGATATATCCTAAAATTCTTAGCATAGCCTGGGCTCAGTAAATTCTCATTTTGATATTTATAAAGATTTTTAAATCACAAATAAATGAATGAATGAAGGTGGAAAAGTAGGTGTCCAATCATAACAAACAAGCAAATCACATAGAAGTAAAAGAATAAAAATATTAATGAGCAATGAAGTGATTTGCTTTTCATGGTGAATTTTTATTGTATTCCCAATAAGCAAGACTCTTTATTTTCTATGCATTTTTATATATACTATATCATATAGCTACATATACTACACATAAAGAGGTTCTGAAGAATCCAGAAAATGCCCACAATGTTCTTCTGCAGAATGTTAGGACATGGTGAAATCATTTTCCAAAAGGCAAAATCTTTTAAGCAGTGAAAAAAAAAAAGATTTCTAATATGACCCTGATTTTAGTGTTGCATATATTTCAGATAGAACTCAAAGCACTACGGGTCAGATAGCCAATACCCTATAGGGTTTCCTCTTCATTTGGAATAGTAAACATCATTATCTTTCCAGAGAAATTCAAATATGACAATCATTAACTTTGGGCATCCAGCACTACATGTCAATTTTCTGGAATAATTTAAGTTGTACCATATTTACAGTGAGCTTACTGCTCATGTTAAGAAAAAAAAATCTCACAAATATACTAACTCTTTTAATGTGTGCAATGAATAAATGTAATTAAAGCTAACAGAAAATGTTTCCAGCATGTCAGCAATCTAATAAATCTAATACAGAAACATAATGAACTTTATAGTCATAATGCAATAATCAGAACTATAGTTAGTGATAAAACACAATTGCATCAGAGAGTGGTAGAATAAAAGAGAAAATGAAAATAAAGGGATCAATTAAAGAGGTTAGCTAGAGACAATTTAGGTATTACATTTAATGACATGATAAAAATCTCCAATATTTAAACTCTCTTGCATGACTATTCTTGCATCATGTACAAGTTTATTGTTTTCAAGATGAATCCCTGCACAGGTTTTTTTGGAAGTCCAGGAAAGCTTACTTGCAGAGACATTTTTAGTAAATCCTCAAGGACCTCAATATGTTTTATAGTATTGTATTTATGCATACGAAAGAAGGAGTCAAAATATGTCAGATGTGCACATATAAGCAGTTTGAAGAAATTAAAAATAAATCTTTTCCTAAAAAATAGATTTTAGTAGAATTATACATCTGCATCATATTTTTCTGATATCTTTATGAAAATATCAGTAGTGATTTTTTTTTTTTACTAAAAACAAGGATTTGAAGTGAATTACAATATATATTACAGTAAATTAGCATTGCTCTGTCACCCTGACAGTAAAATTTTTTCCTCATGTTCAGATGGAGCTTCCTGTATTTCAGTTTGTGCCCATTGCCTTTGAATACGCACAGGATGCCTATTAGCATAGGATCCTATAGCAATAGGATGTTACTGATAGTCACCACTGAAAAGGGTTGGTCCCCATCCTTTTGCCATCCTCCCTTCAGATACTTATCCCTATTGATATGATGGGTCTTCTCTTCAGCCTTCTCTTCTCCAGGTTGAATAGCTTCAGCTCTCCCAGCCTTTCCTCGTAAGAAAGATGCTTCTCCCCTCATCATCTTCATAGCCCTATGCTGGACTTGCTCCATGTTCCTCTTGGACTGGGTAGCCCAGAACTGGATCCAGCACTCCAGATGTGGCCTCACCAGGGCTGAGTGGAGGAGTAGGATCACCTCCCTTGACTTGCTAGCAATGCAGGTCACCATTGGTTTTCTCAGCCAAAAGTGCACATTGCTTGTTGCCCCCCAGGTTCTTCTTCACAGTGCTCCCCTACAGTAGGTCAACCCCAGCCTTTATCAGTGCATTTGTGGGGTTATTTCAACCTTGGTACAGGACTCTGCACTTGCCTTTGTTGAACTTCGTGAAGCTCCACTCTACCCAATACTCCAGCCTGTCCAGGTCCCTCTGAACAACAGCACAGCTTTATAGGATATCAACCACTCCTCCCAGGTTTGTATCATCAGCACATTTGCTGAAGGTGCACTCTGTACCTTCATCCAGGTATTGATGAATAAGTTGAAGAGAATTGGTCCCAGTACTGACTCCTGGGGGACACCACTAGCAGGCCATTAGACTCTGTGCTGTGATTCACAACCCTCTGAGCTCTCCGTTCAGACAGCTCTCAATCCACTTCACCGTTTACTCACCTATCCCACGCTACTTGAGCTTGCCTGTGAGGATGCTTTGGGAGACAGTATTAAACACCTTCCTGAAATCAAGGTAAACAAAATTCACTGCTCTCTCTTCCTCTAACCAGCTAATGATCCCGTTGTAGAAATCTATCAGGATTGTGAAACATGATTTTCCCTTGGTGAATCCATGATGACTACTCATGATCACCTTTTTATCCTTCCTATGCTCAGGGTGGCACCAGGATGAGCTGTTCCACTAGTTCTTCAGGGAAAATTTACCTTCTTCACATCCAAATACTTTATAGAAGACAAAACAAACACCAAAGAGACACTAGAAAACTGAAAACCTCAGCTGCTTTAACTAACTGGCACTGTATTGTACCATCAATATATCACAGTCAGAGAATCACAGAAGTGTTGGTTGGAAGGGACCTCTAGTGGTCTCTATCATCCAATATTCCACTATTGAAACAGAACTTTCTCTACTACACCAGGTGAGCCATGGCTTTCTGTAGATATGTCTTAAAAATCTGTCATGTCTTTTACTTATTTTTATATTGTCTGCTGGGAAGAGTTTGGCTTTATCATCTTTGTAACTGCCCTTCAAAAACTGCAGGCATCTGTTAGCACTCCCCTTAGGCTCCTTGCCAGACTAAATAATCCCAGCTCTTCCAATATCTCCTTTAGGTTTCCTATCAGTATATATATACTGTATAAATGCTTCAAGGTTCATATCCATATAGCTTATATCTGGCTTATAAACTATAACTTTTTAAGATAAGTTATATCATATTGAGGTAAATATTTAAATCTGTGATGTTAATTTTAAATGAATACATACATACATGCGTATATGTATATATATAAAAATATGTGTATATATATGTGTGAAGAGATTTTTTTCATTATTTGGGGTTTTGTTTGTTTGTTTCATAGTCTCAGAATCTTCCAAATACTTTCTGGAATCTCTGTTTTTATTTGAATTGTCTCTACGGGGTAGCTAACACGCAAAAATTAGTAGGCCAGGCTTCATCACACCTAACTGACACAACTAGATGGTGCTTAACCACCTTTGTATTTAGCTAAGAGAAATTGGATTCCCCTGTGAGCAATTTAGACATTAGAGAAGAATAAGTCACACCATGTATTTCTCTACTGACTATACAAACAGGGTAGAATAAATAATCTTCCAATGTAGATATCACCTTAAGCGCTTAAAATTAAAATGAAGGAATCCTAACTTAAGTCTTTGGATGTTTGAATGCACAGTAATACACAATGCTTAGAAAAATATTTATGAATTATAGGCTAGATATAATTTCAAATATCTGTTAGTTATCACACTAGAAAAAAAGGCATTATAATCTTACTTTATATATATATATTTATATTTTTTTTTAAATTAGGGAGTTGTAAAAATGAAAGAGGAACCATAATGTAAGGAATCATAATGCTGTGGGACAAGGGAGGATGCAGTTATATCTATTTTATAGGTAGGTTATAAGCATTTTACATTAAAGAGATATTAGACTAAACAAAAACAGAATTAATGACATGAAGATCAGAACCCAGAAGCTGTCCTTTCTAAAAAAAAGTGCCTGTGAGCAGTCAATTTTTATACACCTACTCTTGTGTTTTCTTTCTCCCAGAATGATTTGATTTCCCCTCTCTGGAGTCTACGACAACCTCCTTAATCGGAATCTTTTTTAAATACTTAAATACTTGCAGGAAAAAAAAAATCTTTAATCTTCCATAAGCTAGCAAGCTAGAATTATAGGGCATACTCTATTAAAGATAAATAACCTTACCTATGTCTTAAGAACCAACCTACTGCCCTAAGGTGACCCAGTAAACATAATCAGACACAAACTGAAAACATCTGATGCCCCTCAAATTCTATATGACCATTTGCATCTCTAGTCGAGTTTATTTTGCTTCATGTTTTATCTTTAGTATCTAATCTAAGTTAATTGTCTCTCCATGTTTTGTGAAGAAAAGTTACAACCTGCAAAGAGGACTCATTCTGATTACCTCTGACATCTTACTTAGGAAGGCACAAATAGTTATTGACAACCAGCTTAAATCAGATAACCATCTGTTGGATGGCCAATGTTAAATGAGATTCATTTCTCCTTCTGTCTGTGTTTGTTCAAATAGGAATAAGCAAGAGAAAAGCACTAAAATGCTTCTTCATTTCAAAGGATATGTTTCTATATACAAACCAGAATAGATCTTCTACTTACCTAGGAACAATAAGATTATATTAAAAAAAAAAAAAAAAAAAAAAACCTCTGCCATCTATTAAAATAGCAGCTGAATGAGGTTTTCAGGATCAAAATGTAACTGCCTAAATTCTAATGTCTTTTTGGTTCTGATCATGAGCGTATTAAATCTTTACTAAATTCCACCTCTCCATTAAACATTTTATTTGATGAAGTTATTCTTCATTAGTTCCAAACTAACTTAAATCCCATTTGAAGATGAAAATGAAATTCAATTCAATTCGTACATGAATCCTTTGAACATGAGTTTCTTCTTGTAGTTCAGAAGATAGTTTCATAACATAATAGCTAAGTGCTTTCGATTTGCTTTTATGTCTTAATTTCAAAACTTTCCACTGTTAACATAAAAAAACAGTTGAACATAGAGGGACAGAATGAAAAAAGATTAAATTTGCCAAACAATAGACAGAATCTTTTATTCTGAAAAGTTCAAGTATATTTACAAAAACGATTTTGCCTCTGTGTCTCTTTCTCCCTCACTGTCAGGCCTGCAATTTGGTATCAGTTGTAGTATTGTCAGCAGAGGAAGTCTCACAAAGGTAGGACAATAAAATAGGGGGGAAAAAGTGAGGTCAAGGAAATTCAAGGAAATTAGTTTCTTTTATATTTTGAACAAGTCTGAAACATACTTTTTACACTCTGTGATAGACAGAGGCCCATTTCCTGCAAAGGACAATGTTCTTTTAGTAGCAGAAGTTCACTCAGCAAAAATGCACAACTTATTTTTATCATTTTTTTCCAGCTAAGTGACAAATAATTTCTGTTCATTCAAAAGGAAAGATATTGTAGCAATGGAAGTCTTTAAAAATTCTTGTACTGCTCCTGCACATACAATTTACGTAATGTCTTGTTTTAGGTAAAGTTTCTTATATAGTTGCCAACTTGGCATTGGTAAGTGGAGGCTTTTGAACATGGAAGAAAAATCTTTGGTTGCTTTCATGTACCTCTTAGTTAATTTCATATAAATATATAGGAAACGAGGAAATATGTTGTTGTTTAGAATTTGCACTTAAAATATTCTGCATTAATTTGTTGTTCATTGTGTTAGGCCTTGTTCAAAAATATATCTAAATTGTGTCTCATTCCCAAGCATTATTAAATAACAGAGATGAACATTAATAAGGGGGAAATATAAACTCATTCACAAGAAACCTCTGAAAATGGAAATTTTGTTGAAACATCCTGTCTTTAAAATGACTTTTGAATCACAGAATGCTTAAGGTTGGAAGGGACTTCTAGAGATCATCTAGTCCACTCCCCTGCTCCAGCAGGGACACCTAGAGCATGTGGCACAGGGTGGCATCCAGGCAGGTTTTGAAGATCTCCAGAGAAGGAGACTCCACAACCTCTCTGGGCAGCCTATCACACTCATAGGAAATAAGTTCTTCCTCACATGGAGATGGAACTTCCTGTGTTTAAATTCACACCCATTATCCCTTGTCCTGTCACTGGCCACCACTGAGAAAGGTTTTGTTCCAACATCTTTACATTCTCCCCTCAAATATTTATACATACTGATCAGATCCCCTCTTAATCTTCTCTTCTCCACACTAAACAGGTTTAGCTTGCTTAGTCTTTCCTCATATGATAAATGCACCAGTCCCTTAATCATCTTTGTCCCTCTATGCTGGACCCTCTCTAGCAGCTCAATGTCCTTCTCGTACTGAGGAGCCCAGAACTGCACACAATACTCCAAGTGCAGCCAGAGCTGAGTAGAGGCTCACCTCCCTCGACCTGCTGGCAACACTCTTCCTGATGCAGGCCAGCATCCCATTGGCCTTCTTGGCCACAAGGGCACACTGCTCCCTCATGGTTAACTTGTTGTCAACCAGGACTCCCAAATCCCTCCCTACAGAGCTGCTCTCCAGCAGGTCAACCCCTACTCTGTACTGATGCCTGGAATTATTCCTCCACAGGTGCAGGACCATGCACTTGTCCTTCTTGAACCTCATGAGGTTCCTCTCTGCCCAAATCTTCAACCTGTCTAGGTCCCCCTGAATGGCAACAGCCCTCTGGATTGTCAGCCACTCCACCTAGTTTCGTATCATTTGCAAACTTCCTGAGGGTGCACTCTGTGCCCTTGTCCAAGTCATTGATGAACAAGTTGAAGAGCACTGAGCCCAGTACTGATCCGTGGGGGACACATCCTGGCCACAGGCTTCCACCTAGACTCAGCCTCATTTACCCTGACCCTCTCAGCTCTGCCAACCAGACAGTACTCAATCCACTTCACTGTCCACTCATCTAACCTCCACTTCCTGAGCTTCCCCAGGAAGATGTTATGTCGAAAGGCCTGCTGAAGTCAAGGTAGAAAACATCCAGGGTTCTCCCATCGTCAGCCCGTCCCAGCCTGTCAGCCCATTCTAGAAGGCTATCAGGTTAGTGAAACACAAATGTGTTCATTTAAAAATTAACAGAGGTTTAAAATATTAATACGATATTTACACAGTTATTAAAACAATATTGTTGAAATTTTCAATTTTCCATACTTCTTTTTGGAAATTAAAATATATCAATGGCATGTTCTGTTATTGGTTTCTATTGATGTTGTAGCCATTTCCGGTCCAAGAAGGTTTTGAAACATTTTATGACCTTATAAGGCCTTTCAGTCTCAAAGTTGCAACTATGTGAAGTGAATTTGCTATAAAAATCCTGAAGGAAAATATACCGTTGACGAAGCCAGCGTCGTGTGGTTTTAATGAAGAAAATCCAGTAATTGCAGCTCAGTGATATGAGTATTTGTGAGTATATGTTAAAATCATAAAATAAGCATGAGAGGTCAAAAATTATAGCTCTGTTTTGGAGCAGATACTGCTTCCTAAAATAATTAAGGCCCCTGCTGAAAATACATATCAAAACATATTTATTTCTGCAATCTTAAAGCAAACACATTCTAGTCTGCTTGGTTGTTTTAAATATTCAAAATGTGTAAGATATTTTTATTTAAAATTCTTGATGTTACATTTCCTTCTTCAGAGAGATAATAAACCAAAAAGTCTTTTACAGCCCTGATTCCACAATTTCTTTTAAACTGTGTATTTCTCATTATCTCTCTGAATTGATGATTCAGTTCATTTTTTATCATGTTTTACATTATATACATCCTATTTTTAAAAATTTTAAATACTATGATAAAAATTTCTATTGAGTTCAAGTGTAACTAACATACATTTTCATCTTGTAGATGATCTCTAGAGGTCCCTTCCAACTTTAAGGATTCTATAATTCTATGATTCTGTGAGGCATATCTAAAGAAGGGCAACAAAGCTGGTGAAGGGGCTGGAGCACAGACCTTATGAGAAGTGGCTGAGAGAGCTGGCATTATTTAGTCTGGAGAACTGGAGGCTCTGTGGAGACCTTATTACTCTGTACAACTACCTGAAAGGAGGCTATAGTGATACAGGAGTCGATCTCTTCTCCAGAATAACTACAGATAGAACAGAAGAAATGGCCTCAAGTTGCACCAGAGGAGGTTCAGGTTAGATATTAGGAAGAATTTATCCATGGAAAAAGTGATGAAGCATTGGAACAGGCTTCCCAGGGAAATGGTGGAGTCACTTTCCCTGGTAGTGTTCAAGAAAAGCATAGGTGAGGTACTTAGGAACATGGTTTAACAGGTGTGAGGTTGAGAGGCTTACGATTGGTTTTGATGATCTTAAAGGTCTTTTCCGATCATAATGATTCTATGATTCTAAACAGGTGAGTTTACAGAAACATGGAAAGATGGAATATTTCTCTAACAATTTAAAGTATGTTCAGCATTACTCCATTTCAGTTAACATATACTTGACTATGAGAGCAATTTTTTTACAGACTCTGTCAGCTATCATAAACACATTGTCCATTTGGAACATTTCATTTTAGTGCAAAGACCAACAATTACTACAGATTATAGGGATGTGTCTAACTCTCATCAACATATCGATAAACAAACTTTAATTTTTAACTCTGAATAAAAAAAAATAACTGTTACACTGCTAGTTAAAATTTGCCATGTTAACGGGTGCTATTTCACTGTTTTTTCATGTTCCGTCATATAGAATCATAGAATCATAAAATGCTGTTTCAAATGATAGTAACAACAGATGGTTGTGCTCCAAGAGGCGTGTGAGTTGACTAACCTAAAATCTTTGGATAATTTACATTCTCAAAATCTGGCACTGCAAGGGGTTAACACCGAGATGTTAATAGAAGATGGAGTATACCAGCAACCCCAAGTGCAGGTGCGCTGTCCGGCTGAGGCCATTATACAATCACGAGAACTTTTCCTCCAGGCGCTGGAAACTGTTCCAGACGAAAAAGAAGGGAAGGCTTTAGTAATGCATGAAAAAGGGGAACCTTATGTGAAGTTTTTAGATCGACTCAAGGCTTTTGTGGACAGACAAGTGACCAGGGACAGTCCTAGGCAGCTGATATTTGAACAATTGGCGGAGAAAAATGCTAATAACCCCCACCGAGAAATACTCCATGGGGTTCTGCAGAGAACTGGAGGGGCTCTGACCATCACTGATATCGTTAAAGCCTGTCAGGAAATAAAAGATACCTCAAACGATCCATTGCAGATGCTTGCTGGTACTTATGCGTCCCTTGCCACAACTCGGTTGGCAACGGGTTCCAGGGCTTGCTATGCGTGCGGACAGATGGGTCACTTTAAGCAAGACTGTCCGCAGCACTGTAAACCACCAGCGGCACTGGGACCTGGCCCCACTGTATAAAGGGAAGGCATTACGCACACCAGTGCTGCTCTTTAGCTCATCAGGATGGGCCATCTTTACCTACCACAGGAAATGGGAAGCGCAGGGCGGGATGCTCGTGTGAGGACACAAATAATGCACATCGTGGACATAGATCCCAAGATGGCAGCTCCTGTGAATTTCAACCGGGAACGGCTGCCAAAGCGGAGCGAAGAGTAAAGTGGACAACCGCTGATCCCCAAAAGGATCCTTTGTGGGTCATACAGTGCAACAACTCTGTTAAACCCCTCACCCGAAAAGCATGGAACATATGCTCAAGTCTCGCCGTCATTTCCACCACAAAAGGTGCATGCCAGAGATCTGATAGCCCAAGTCTATTCGCTGACCCAGATACAAGCAGAACAGCAACCACTGTGGTCCACCCAGCTGACAGCTGGGGTGGCGAAGTGCACAATCGCGGGTTTAACAGACAGCGGGACCGATGTAACTATTAGTGCGCAGAAAGATTGGCTGCAAAGATGGCCGACCCAAGCCACGCCCCTGGAAGTCATGGGAGTGAGAGACGCAGTAGCTCTGCGTGTCAGCTCCCACTCAATTTTGATTGCACGTCTTGAGGGGTGGGTAGCAATTCTACGCCCCTATATCCTGCCTATTCCTGTAACCCTCTGGCGCCGGGATGTTCTCGCCAATGGGGAGCGACACTGCATTTTGCCTAGGGGCTGCTGACGTGCATCTGACTCCCGCCCTCACGTGGCTCACGGACAAGCCAGTGCGGGTGGCTCAGTAGCCCCTCCCTGCAGAGAAGCTGCACCACCTTCACAAACTTGTCACGGACCAACTACGTCAAGGGCACCTTTGGCTGTCCACCAGCCGGTGGGACACACCTGTGTTTGTCATCAGAAAGAAAAGCGGGACATGGCGATTGCGTGCTCATGGCTCTCTGCAAAGAATGCTAGAAAAACAAAAAAGGAGGAACAAAGGGTACACCCCACAGGACCATTTAAATAAGGCACTGTATGTATTAAATTTTCTAAATCGGGAAGAACATGGGTTGATCCCAATAGAACATCATCATCAGGAAAGGAAAGGAAAGGAAAGGGCCAGAAAATGAGGGACAGGCAAAAGTAATGTATAAAGACCTACATGCGCAAAAATAGGAAGGCCCAGTATCTCTAATAATGGGAGCACGAGGGTATGCTTGTATTCATGTTGCAGGACAAAACCTTTGGGTGCCAGCGCAGTGGATAAAGCTGGCATTATTGACACCGACGGCTGCGGAGAGAGGAGACAATCCCGAGGAAGAGTTCCAACAATCATCGGAGTCTAATCCTCTACGGACTCACTGCTACCAAGTGATCACTGGGATGCCAGCACGACCGCTTCAACCTCAAAAGAATGTGTGGGTAACCTTGGCGCACCTGGGCAGCCGGACTTAAGCGAATATTTGTAATGGGATGTATAGTGCTAACTGTAATCATAATCCCTTGTATGTATTTGCCATGTCTCATACAATTGATACATGCCTTAGTGGAAAGAACAATAATGGCCTCTTTAAAGAAGAATGAGAATTTAGTCACCACCATCAAAGGGGAAGAAGAACTTGCTGAAATTTTGGGAGGTTTTACAGTGTTGCCAAAACCAACTCCTTGGCTATTGCGTTTTGGGTCCTTAACTACACCTGATGCTAGAAAAAAAAAAAGTGGGGGGAGATGTGGGAAACTGTAAGAAACTGTGGGAGACTGTGGGATACTGTGAGAAACTGTGAAAGTTAGGAGTGAGAAACTGGGAAAGTTAGGAATGTACTGAATAACAGATTAGCAGATAAAGAAACCTAAAACACAGGCTGGCTGCGTGGGTCTCTGGTTGGTTACCTGTTGGCCGGTAGCAGGATTGGACCCAGATAGCAATAGAGTCAAGGATTGGCTGGAGGCAGGGGGACAGAGCGCGTGGACAGCGCGTGGACAGTGCATGCTCACATACTCTGAGAATGTTTGGTCTGATGCTCAATAAAATGGCTTCTGGTCCTAAACCTTAAGCCCCTGTTCCTTCAATGCTCCCACAAAAAAAAAAACTTTAAAAAAAAATCCCATGTGCATAAACTCCAATTATTTAATTTAAAATTAATTTACAAGTAAACAAAGTCTTATTCCACAGGAACTTAAGGAAAAATTTCTTAACAGTGAGGGTGACAGAGTGCTGGAACAGGCTGCTCAGAGAGGTTGTGGGGTCTCCTTCTCTGGAGATCTTCAAAACCCGCTTGGATGCCACCCTGTGCCATGTGCTCTAGGTGACCCTGCGTGTGCAGGCAGGTTGGACTGGATGACCTCTGGAGGTCCCTTCCAACATTAAGCATTCTATGATTCTATGATTCTATGATTATCTTGACTCACCTCCAGGAGCAATATGTAAAGGAAAGTATACCTCAACATACTCACAGGTGAAATGAGATTTAGAAAAAAAAAAGAAAAAAACAATGAAAATAAATGCAAGGAGGTACTCTAAAATGGATAAATTTTACCACTTTACCTCATGTCAGTAAGAGTGTAGTCGGACATGACTTTAATGAATATTGTATTCGATCTGGCTCAAGTCAAGAAGGCAGAGAAAGTAAGAAAAAATAAACCTGTGGCCATCAGGAAAAAAAAGGTAATTGTAAAGAAAAACAACACAATTATGTAAGGAAATAAAAGACAACACTGAATAAAGCAGTACTATTACACATAATTCATTTAAATGTAATTTTAACAATTCTTAAGACACAATTATATGGAATAAATTATAAAGCTGTACTGAAAAGTATAATGGAAAAAGATAGAGACTCAGAAATGTGATCAAATAATTAAAATCCTTGAGGTGTTAACATAGCTTGTTTCTATATTTTTATACAGTATTGTTAACAGAGCTTCAGTGGTGTGAATAGAGCAAAAAGATATGACTGGTGATTAGTAATGAAAGTGAAAGTTTGCTGTAAACCCACCTTCACAGTAAAAATAAACTCTTTCTGACAGATGAGTACTAATCTAATTGAATCACACCACCATCTACTTATTGCTTCCAAAGATCAAGGCTTGTTTTAGAAATCTACACAGTATTGAAAATGCAGCGCTACAGGTGACCAATGACACTTTAATTAGTTCAGGTTCTGGATCAATCAATTCCTTGTCAGTGCCTGACAGATCAGGAGCATTCAACATTATTGATCTTTGTCCACTCATTCATCTTCTCTCAATGTAAGTTGTTTGGATTCCTTAATTCTCTGTATTTTCACTGTCATCTTTCTAATCACATGCATGTGAGTCACTGCAATAGATCTTCATCTGCTTCATTTGTTCTTTTCTGTGACATTCTGTAGAAGTCTCTTATTAAAGTGTTATTTTAGAAAATTATTCACATCTGACATTGGGTTATTTTTGTTGATCAGAGGTAAAATCTGTTTCCTGACATTCCCTGTGAGTATATTTCTATACCAATGCAAAGAACATTTTTCTTTTTTAGCATTTAGTGTTGGAGAACAATAGTACAATGCTGAATGATAACTTAAAGTAAAATAAAATTAAAAAAGCAACCATTTTGTTAATATCTAGGTAGATTTATAGGAGAGATATTATAGCTATAGCTTTCTTATTTGGTGTGGTAAATGTAAAATATTTGCCTTTTGTAAATGTTATGAAAAAAACTCTCTTCAGCCCATTTACACTGTAACTACATTTAGATTAATTTTTTTTCCACTATGAAATTTAAGCTAGTACTATTAAGTATATGTGAGAGAGAAATAGCATACTCCTATATTTTTGGATTTTTGTTTTCATTAATGTAGTTACTTCAACAAAGATTAAGCATATTCTAGAGGGAACAATTAAGCGATATTTTACTATTATGATTGATTATATGTGCCCTCCCTCCAAAAAAAGAAAAATAAACAAACAAAAACAAATAAACTGGATTGCTTATAAGGTTGTTTTTATTTAAAAAAAAAAAAAGGAATCACAGATGCACAATTCAGAGATTGAATCAACAGATGCAATGAATCAACATGTACAATCAATCTGATCAAGATGTACAAGTATCTGAGGGGAGACTGTAGGGAGGATGGGGCCAAACTCTTCTCCATGGTGGCCACGAACAGGACAAGGGGTAATGGGTACAAGTTGAAACACAGGAAGTTCCATCTCCATGTGAGGAAGATCTTTACTGTGAGAATGACAGAGCCTTGGAACAGGCTACCCAGAGAGGTTGTGGAGTCTCCTTCTCTGGAGATCCTCAAAACCTGCTGGGATGCCACCCTGTGCCCTGTGCTCTAGGTGTCCCTGCTTGAGCAGGGGGGTTGGACTAGATGATCTCTAGAGATCCCTTCCAACTTCAACCATCTGTGATTCAGTGATTCTGTGAATATTTTCCAGCAGAAAATGATAGGACATGAGCTTTTTTGTTGTTTTCTTTGAGACTATTTTACTGGTTTTACCCATCACACATTGGTTAGAAGATGAAGGCCAAGTATCCACACACACACATACAAACAAACACACACACAGAGGAGATAACTGATGATCTGCAATTCTTAGACTGTGGGAATAGATGTGGGGAATGGAAGGAGTATACCTTTTGAGGGAGAAAAGAGAGGGGCTTTCTTGTTTGTTAAGCCAGGAAAAACAGAAAGGAAGGGAATTTTGAATTGGAAAGCAGGCCTGCTAACTCCATGTGTGCTACAGGTCTGCACACCTCTTAGAAACAGATTCATCTTGAAAAATACGTGATCAGTGAAACTAGGTTAATAAGTTGAGAATGAAGTAATATATTAAACTATAATTTCAATATTTATAGATAACATAATCTGCTATAAAAGGAGCTAAACAGTGTTGTGGATGTTTTTACAGCATTGTACAGAGTCCTATTGATTTCATCTATCCATTTGTAAAACTAATGGCTCCAATTAAGGTGATGAAGCAGTGTATGGAGCTTTCTTGAAGCTCTCCTTTTCAAGAATATGCTTACACTTTGAATCCCCTGCTTCACTTCTTTGCTGATGGTGTTATGGCTAGTTTGTATTTGGATTTTTTAGTGTTTGCTCTGGGGCATTTCATCCTCAGCAAAGATGTGTAGAAGTTCATTCATAACTATAGTAGAGACAGGCAATAGCTATTCCAAAATCAGAATATCTAGCATGTTGTAAAAGAAGTAAGCCCCAAGTATCTATTTTTAAAAGTACATCTCAAAACATAAAGTCATGCTAAAAAAAAAAAAAAAAAAAAAAAAAAAAAACACTACAATTCAATCCTTCAACACAGACCCTACATGCTGTAGACGCGGACATGATAATGCCGCTTTCTATTTCTTTTTAAGAAGCAGGAAAATGACCTGTATTGGTGACAGAGAAGGAGTATCATTTATTGTTGTAGTTCCTATCCTCTTCTGATACAGGATAGTGTCACGTTAGTGTTGCCTTAGGGTTGCTCTGATATCATACTGGCTTTTTTGTATTTTTCTCCTTAAACCTTCCTTGTCTCTTCTCTTCTGCTCTAAACAATTATATGCTCAAAATACAAGAATAACAATCCAAAGATAGGAAAAAAACCCTCTCATTTGTATCAGAATCAGACAGTTCTATTAATAATGAGCCTCATTAGAGTACACTCAAGCTTCCCCCAGCTACAAAGCATTGCAATATATGTCACTGAAAAAGCGAGAAAAATAATTATGACCTTATCAGTTTCTTCCAGCATGACTCTCATCTCTCAAGATATTTTTAGAAGAGATGAGGAAGAAACCATGACATTTAAAATAAATATCGGAGTAAATTTAAAAGCAATGAACAAAGCATAGCCAGGAGGGAGGAAGAGAAGAGGGAAGAACTGCAGACAAAAATACAGCAGAGATAGCCACTTGCAGTTTAAACATCAAAGAATTTTCAGGCAAAATCACCAGTGATTACACTTGTTTATCACTCTAATCTTGTGAGTATATGTATAAGACTGCTGTAGCCCCTGATGTAAACCCCTTACCTTGATAACCTTTAAGACTATAGAAAAAAAATCAGATTGTTTTGGATTGTTTTGGATTCAATGAATCCATTGTTTTGGATTGACTGCCATGTCAATCTCACTAATGACATTAGGTTTCCAATGATCCAGTAAAATTTTGAATAATTATTAGTATTTCTCCTTGTATGCCATAAAATGATTGCCAGATGTCTTTATTAAAAACAGGAAAGAAGAAAAAAAAAGAAAGAACAAGAAATCGAAAACACACAAGTTTATTATATAGACAGTATCTTAAAGTTACTTCTTTACAGACAAATTCAGAGGCCAACACGAGGGTTCAGCTTCCTTGATTGGCTCTGCCAGCAACCCATGTCTTCACAGAAGAAAAAAATAAAAGTCAACATGTTGTAATGAAGTTTGAATTTGTTTCAACATGTTCTGAATCTTTTTACTGATCAAGGTAACAAAAATAACTTGCTTAGTTATCCATCAGACTGAAGGGAATCAGGTTTTATATATGTTGGATAACAACAAACATCTCAGTGTGAACAAGATGTAACTGCTGAATGTATATAATGACCTGGTAGGCCAAGGCAGTATATACTACCTTTTATTTGAAACAATATAGGTTTAACTTACTCTAATCATTTTCATTTTCTGCTCAACAAGCCTTTGTGTGTGTGTGTGTGTGTGTGTGTGTGTGCATGTGTTTTTTTTTTCTTAACTTTAAATAATATTGATATGCAATCAATACATCCTTTTTGAAAATATGTTATCAGTGGAGCAAAAAGAAGAATTTAGTTCTCTATTTTTATAAATACATAATTGGCTATAATAGCATCTGGACACTGTTAATAAATACACAGCTAGACATTAAATTAATCAGATGGCAGACCTGCTTCCTAATCACTGTTCTGAAATTTACCCTATAGGCTCTTTGGAGGACATACAGGACTGTAATCTATTAGAACACTAAATAATATTTCACAAAATTCTTGTCAGGAAAAAGGGTTCTGATACTGTGAGGTAGAATAAATAATCAAATTGTTTTAAGTGTTTTTCTTACCTGCATACACATACACACATTCACATAAACACATTTAATTGTCATTTAAAAAAAAAAAAAAAAAACTTTCTCATTAGGATCTTTGATCTGCAACAGTATCTCCTCTTGGATATTAACTAGTAGAGCTTTTACCCTAAACCTACTTGCAAAATAGTAGTTAAGGGAACGATAAGATTCAGAGAAGAATGACACAAATTAATTGTGCTTTCTCAAAGGTGCCACAGTACTCATTTCTATCATGCAAATGACAACATCATTCTTATAGACTAATATAGAAATAATTCGTTTTGGGCTATGAGTCAGAGCACGGACATACACCAAGAAACATAATAAATGCTCTTAGAAAAAAAATGTGGTTACCTGCAGAGCTTGTATTCTCATCTTAATAATTATGAGTGTTTATTTTCATTTCCATCCTTTAGTAATTAATTTTCAAGCTGTTATATAAATGAATAAGAAAAAATGTATGTTTTCTGTCTCACTGTACCAACAGCATGCTTTCTAAAATTTAACAATATGAGATTGAGATATAGGATGGCCAATTGGTAGGGAAACCTATTTTTCCTTACTTCTGATGTGAGAAATCTGGTTTCTACAAGGCCTAGAAAAGTAAATCCAAGAAGGCATGCCATGCTGTAACTCATTTGAATTATCACACTAGTGGTGTGCTAGCCAAATGATGGGTTTGGACAGCAAAGTGTTAAGGTCAAAGAAATTAAATTATTTTTTTTCCAGTTTGGAAGATTATGTAAAATAGAGCTAATCCATCTTAAACCAAACTAATTAAATAATATAGCTATGGTTGTCATTAAAAAAACCTCAGTATTAGGAGATCAAGAAGGTGCAGATTTTGCAGTTTTCATGTTTTCGTGCACATTTTATTCCTAGAAGGTCCATTAATCAAAAAGTCCTTAAATGACTAGTTGTTGAGAGGAGATTCTCATTAAGAATAAATGACTTAATGATGTTACAGTGAAAACTGTTATTATCACATAGCACAGAAGATATTTTAAAATTTAAAGCTCACTAAGAAACTTCATGCTTTTATATGGTCAGTAAGTAAAACCTTTTTCAGTAGAGCAAATTGTGCCTTCTGGGTTTCCTAGTCTTATACATTTTTTTAAACAGACTTTAATTCTATGAGTTCAGATACTGGGATTATACAATAAATGCACTTGGAAGAGATAGAGAAATGTATTTTGGGATTAATGAAATTATGTCACCTATGCTTGCAACACACATTGGGCTCCAGAAGTAAGAATTTTACATATAATACAGAGTATATTAGTGTTTATTCTTAAAAACAGGCAAAAATATTGTTCAGAATTTATCTTTAATGGAAAGCTGCAGACTTTGGCTAATTATTCATCTTATTATTTCCTTCAGTTTATTTATTATTATCTTCAGTATTTCTCGTTCTCTTGTATTAATTTTCTCTGGTTCCACATTCTTTCTCACTCAACCTGTCCATTCCTCATTCACTGCATCTTCATTTCTACTACCACTCTGTCTCTGTCTCTTTCTCTGTCTCTTAAGAGAGAGTCTCTGTCTCTTAAGACAGAGAAAGTACCTCATAAATCCAGAATTAGACACAGTAATATGTGATCAAATCCATACTCAGTGCTATTCAGTCCTAGTGTTCCTTTTGTGACTGACAATTGTCTGTTCCAAAAAAAAAAAAAGTTCTTTGTACAACAGACATTATTTTTGTATGTTATGTATGATATGCACATTAATTAATTCAGTACTTTCTCAAAAAAGAACTGTGAAATTAACTTATCACTGATGAAGCAAACTAGTAAAATGGGAAATATATTCTTGAGTAGCAAGACATTACATTACATTAATGGTCAACTGATTGATAGAAAAGGTGGTTAACAGGAATATTTTATTGTGGCTTCTGCATGTGATCCACAGAGTAGATGATCCTGCATGCACATTTTTTTTCTGCAAACATAGAGGAGTTTGTAGTGTCAAAAAGATCAACAAAACAGCTCTATTGCAGTTTTTTTTTTTTTTTTTTTTGGTTTACTTTTCAGAGCATTCACTAATCTCCATGGTCTTGAATGCCCACCCCGGCTGAATTCTAATAATTTTCCAGGATGAGACTGGCAGTCTTCTCATTCATTATGTGACTTATAAATCTCACAGTATCATAGAAAGATGTCAGTGGTCTGCATCTGGTCTCATCGTCTAGCCTGTCTGGGATCCAAGGATGTGAAATCAACCTGGGAACCTCCTGTACAACATGGACAAAGTCACTTTCAGTGAGCTCAGCCTCACTCTTTCAGCTTCAGGTAATAGCATCTTTTCAAAATAATTAAAATGCAAAATGTCTAAAGAATTATTCCTGTGAAACTAAATATGAGATTAAAATGTTTATTAAATAAATGATTTCATTGAGAAAAGGGAGGAGAAATTGCTATTTATCTGCCTATTCACTATCCATTTGCTGCACCATTTAACTTGAACTTGATGGCAAAGTGATGTTATAGTAATAATAATATCAACCATAATAGCAGAAGATATAAAGCCTGCACAAATGGGCAGATTTAAAAATAGGCTTCTTGAGAATAATTTCTGTATAGTGATGTCTCATTACCTGCATGGGAGTTTCATTTATTTGACTTCAGGATATTTGTTTTCAAGAAAATAAACACACAGAGAAAAACAGCTTTGGTATCAGTTTTGTCTTTTCACTTACAAGTAGATTTTCACAATTGATTTGAATGGAATAACAGAATACATCTGTTAGGGGCTGACAGATGAAGAAGCTGATCATGCACACTGTAACAACTCTTAATTCCGCTTTTGTGTCATTTATTCCATTTATGAACCATGAAATACAGGCAAAACTTAACTGTTCTTTGAATGTGTGCCTAAGCCCTAACCTCACATCCTGGACTCATACAGACTGATTCTAAATCAAGACAGATTTTGATAGAAGCACAAAGTCAAAGAAGATTAGCGTCAAAGCACATAATCTTTGTTAGGGTTTAACAAACTAGAATTATGTATTTGTTGATTCTGATCATCTTCTGAAAGGTTTATAAATGAAGTTGTCAGTGAAAGTATTATGAGAGACACAAATAACAGGAAATATGAGGCTGTTTGAGGTTTATGGGCTTCACATAAAAACAAACAACAAAAAAAACCTCTCTGTGGTGAATATATTTCAAATGATAACACAGTAGCCCATTCAAGTAAAAAAGTCTAAGAGATCTGATTTAGTGTGTTTACTGAAAACAATATTCCCAGTGGAATTCAGAAAGATGACTATGGAAAAACCTCTTCACACAGTGAAAAAAGAGCGGGAGAAGAAAGAGATGTTACTCTGCAATGTAACACGTTGTTCCGTTTGAATGTGTGCACATCTACACAGCTCTACAGCATCACTGAACTATAGACTCTCAGTCTGTAATGACTAGTTGAAAATAGAAGAACATGAAAATAGAGGAAATCCACTAAAAATGGCTTTCATAATTGGTTCCAATTTTAATCCAATTTTTTCAGAGTATTACACTGAATCAATCAAATGCACCTATTATTAAAAAGGACAATGCAACAGTGGTTTGTTAATGTTACAATGTTAACAATTTCTGCCATAGGATAATCATCAATAGTTTATTAACATTTTCAAGATTTGCAATAAGATTGCAAGTATAAAAAGTATCCCTTAAAAAAAAGTGAAAATTTTATTTCTAGTTTTCTACTGAATCATGTCAGTTGATATATTTGAATATTTGTGTTTCTATCTTCCACATCACTGGAAGGTTGAATGATATTAACTTCTCCACTGGATTACAAATTCCTCAGCAGTAGCTATAACACACTTGCAAAGAATGGTGAAATGTTCTTAAAACTCTGTATGTTTACTCCTCATACGTTGTTAGAACTCTCCAGATTTATATAATCTGCCCTACATTCAAATTCTTCTGTCTAAAAGACGATGTTCCTTAATATGCAATAATATCATAGAATCATAGAATCATAGAATGCTTAGGGTTGGAAGGGACCTCTAGAGATCATCTAGTCCAACCCCCCTGCATACGCAGGGACACCTAGAGCACGTGGCACAGGACTGCATCCAAGCGGGTTTTGAAGATCTCCAGAGAAGGAGACTCTACAACCTCTCTGGGCAGCCTGTTCCAGTGCTCTGTCACCCTCACTGTTAAGAAATTTTTCCTTAAGTTCCTATGGAATTTTTGATGTTTCAGTTTCCGGCCATTTCCTCTAGTCCTATCAGTGGCCACCACTGAAAAGAGACCATGACCGTCCTTCTGCACTCCCTCCCTTGAGGTATTTATATACACTGATTAGTTCCCCTCTCAGCCTTCTCTTCTCCAGGCTGAACAGGCCCAGCTTCCTCAGCCTCTCCTCATAGGGCAGATGTTCCAGGCCCCTGATCATCCTTGTGGCCCTGCGCTGGACTCTCTCCAGAAGCTCCACATCCCTCTTGTAATGTGGAGCCCAGAACTGGACACAATACTCCAGATGCGGCCTCACCAGGGCTGAGTAGAGGGGCAGGATCACCTCCCTCGACCTGCTAGAGATGCTCTTCTTAATGCAGCCCAGGATTCCATTGGCCTTCTTGGCCACGAGGGCACACTGCTGCCTCATGGTCAACTTATCATCCACCATGACACCCAGGTCTTTCTCCGCAGAGCTGCTCTCCAGAAGGTCGGTCCCCAGCCTGTACTGGTGTCTGGGGTTATTCCTCCCCAGGTGCAGGACCTTGCACTTGGCCTTGTTGAATTGCCTGAGGTTTTTCACCGCCCAGTTGTCCAGTCTGTCCAGGTCCCTCTGGATAGCAGCACAGCCCTCTGGGGTATCGGCTACTCCTCCCAGTTTCGTGTCATCAGCAAACTTGCTGAGGGAGCACTCTGTGCCTTCATCCAGGTCATTGATGAATAAATTGAACAGGACTGGACCAAGGACTGACCCCTGGGGGACCCCACTAGCCACAGGCCTCCAACTAGACTCTGCACGGCTGATCACCACTCTCTGGGCCCTGCCATCCAGCCAGTTCCTAATCCATCTCACTGTCCACTCATCTATCCCACACTTCCGGAGCTTGCCCAGGAGGATGTTGTGAGGGACGGTATCAAAAGCCTTGGTGAAGTCGAGATAGACGACATCCACCGCTCTCCCCTCGTCTATCCAGCTGGTCATTTCATCATAGAAGGCTATCAGGTTAGTCAGGCAAGATTTCCCCTTGGTGAATCCATGCTGACTACTCTTGAGCACCTTCTTGTCCTCCATGTGCCTGGAGACAACAGCCAGTATGAGCCATTCCATCACTTTTCCGGGGACGGAGGTGAGGCTGACTGGCCTGTAGTTGCCTGGGTCCTCCTTCTTGCCTTTTTTGAAGACTAGCGTGACATTGGCCTTCTTCCAGTCTTCCGGCACCTCCCCCGTTCTCCAGGATCTTTCAAAGATGATGGAGAGCGGCTTAGCTATGGCATCTGCCAGCTCCCGCAGCACTCTGGGGTGCATCCCATCAGGGCCCATGGATTTGTGGGTATCGAGGTTCCTTAGGTGCTCTCTGACCCAATCTTCCTCTACCCAGGGCAAGTCTTCCTCTCCACCAGCTTCTTCTCTTGTCTCTAGGGCCTGGGGCTCTAAAGGGCTGCCCTTGGTAAACACCGAAGCAAAGAAGGCATTGAGCAACTCTGCTTTTTCTGCGTTCTTTGTAACCAAGGTGCCCATCCCGTCCTCCAGCGGACCCACGTTTTCCCTGATCTTCCTTTTGCTGTTAATGTATTTGAAGAAATTTTTTTTGTTATTTTTAACGTCCCTTGCCAGCTTGCCTTCCAGACATGCCTTAGCTTTCCTTGTCGCATCTCTGCACTCCCTAACTACGTTCCTGTATTTCTCCCAGGGGGCCTGTCCTTTTTTCCACATTCTGTATACCGCTGCCTTCTGCTTGAGCATTGCCACAAGCTCCCGGCTCATCCACGCAGGTCGCCTGCCCCCTCTGCCTCCCTTCCTACACACAGGGATGCACTGTTGCTGGACGTGGAGGAAGTGCTGCTTGAAAACTAACCAGCTCTCTTGGGCCCCCCTGCCTTCTAGAGCACTAGCCCATGGGATTCTACCGAGGAGGTCTCTGAAGAGGCTAAAGTTGGCCCTCCTGAAGTCCATCGTCGCAAGGCTACTTACAGCCCTGCCTCCTCCTCGTTGAATCCTGAACTCCACCAACTCATGGTCACTGCAGCCGAGGCTACCCCCCACCTTAACATCTCCTAATAGGCCCTCCCTATTTGATAGCACGAGGTCCAGTAGCCCACCTCTCCTCGTCGGCTCCTCCACAACCTGCGTCAAAAAGTTATCGTCGACGCTCTGCAGGAACCTCCAGGACTGCTTATGCCTGGCTGTGTTGTCCTCCCAGTTGATGTCGGGGTAGTTGAAGTCCCCCATGAGAACCAGGGCCTGTGACCGTGAGGCAACATCCAGCTGCCTATAGAAGACCTCATCAACCTCCTCGTCTTGGTCAGGTGGCCTGTAGCAGACACCCACCACAGTGTCTCCCACATTAGCCTGCCCTCTAATCCTTACCCACAAGCTCTCAACTCGCTCATCACCCACTCCCAGGTTGAGCTCCATGCATTCCAGTTGCTCTCTCACATAAAGAGCAACTCCACCACCTCGCCTTCCCAGCCTGTCCTTCCTAAAGAGCACATAGCCTTCCATGGCAGCGCTCCAGTCGTGCGAGCTATCCCACCACGTCTCTGTGATTCCGATGAGATCATGACGCTGGGACCGCACACAGATCTCCAGTTCATCCTGCTTATTCCCCATGCTTCGCGCATTGGTATACAGGCATTTCAGGGAAGGAACAGAGGCCACAGGTTTCCCAGGAGGGGTGAAAGAGGACACTCCGGGATCATCTCCTATCCTCACTTCCCCACTACCATACTCCCGCTGGGCGCCATCTGACCTGGGCTGTGCGGTACTGCTTGCCGTGTCAGTGTGCCACTCCCCTTCCCCCTTCTTGCCTAGTTTAAAGCCCTCCTAACCAGGTTGGCCAGCCTTTTTGCAAAGAGACGTGTGCCCCTCTTGCTAAGATGAGTCCCATCATTCCCCACTAGCTGTTGGTCATCAAACAGAGACCCATGGTCATAGAAGCCAAAACCCTGTTGCCAGGCCCAGCGGCGCAGCCAGTTGTTAAGCTGCCATATCCGCCTTCTCCTCCTTGAGTCCATTCCCCTCGTTGGCAGAATGGAGGAGAACACCACCTGGGCACCTGTACCTTTGATGGCCATAATATAATACTTGCTTCTTCTCTGTATAAATCCATTTTTGGCCAGCTGGAATGAGATGTTCAGTAGAACATCTCAAAAAATCCTGTTTGTGGTCAAGTATGTTTTTTTTTTAAACCATCTGTAATTTCTTTCAGAAATGTAACCTTGTTGTTATTTTGCTTTTTTTCAAGCAAATACCGTTGTGTTATATAGCAGTATTTTCCCATGGATTTTCCATAAAACAGACTCTGACAAGCTAGGAAAGTGAAGAAAGGTAACTATAAAGTGCCAGTATCTGTCATATCTGATCATAAAGAGGATGGTCTCTTGTTGAGATTCTTCAGGTTGTCAGATTCATGGAACCTTAGAGTAATTTTGATTGGAAGAAGCTTCTGGAGATTATCTAGACCAAACCTTAAAAGCTAAAAGCACAGACAAACCTAAAATTTGATCCAACTTCAAAGTTGATGAGATTTGCAGAGTCATAACCAGCTGAGTTTCGAGTATCTCCAGTGATGACAATTCCATTCCTTTTCAGAGCAACCTGTTCCAATAGTTGACCTCTCTTACTGTGAAAAAAAAAGGAAGCTTCTAATGGAGATCCAAGAAAGAAAGGTTGCTTAGAAAGGAATCCCTCTCAGAAGAGTTCATGCAAATTTAACTGACTATCACAGCAGAGCAGAACAGATTACAAACCCTTAGAATGACCAAAAAAAAAAAAAAAAAAGAAGTTATTAGGTGTTTAATGCCTATGACACTTTCTGTTAGTGACATTTAGAAACGTTCAACTGGAATAAAAAAATAACTAATCTCACATATGAATGACATTTTTGAAGTTGCCATAATTAATGCACTTGACCTGATACTTTTGATCATTGTTTTGTTCTATGCATGTAAAGCAAAGAACATAGAATCACAGATTCACAGAATCATAGAATGGTTGAGGTTGGAAGGGAGCTCCAGAGATCATCTAGTCCAACTCTCTTGCTCCAGCAGGGACACTCAGAGCACGTGGCACAGGGTGGCATCCAGGCGAGTTTTGAAGATCTCCAGGCAGCCTATTCCAGGCTCCTCCTCTCTGGGCAGCCTGTTCCAGGGCTCTGTCACCCCTACAGGAAGGGGTTCCCCCCTACAGGGGGGTTCCACCTCACATGGAGGTGGAACTTCCCATGTTTCAACTTGTAGCCATTACCCCTTCTCCTGTCAGTGGCCACCACGGAGAAGAGTTTGGCCCCATCATCCATAATGCTCATATTCATATACATATAAGGTATGTTGCTGACAGTAACATAACACCATACACTGAAAATGAACACAGAAGCTGTATGATATATGTTACAGTTTTATATGTGTAGTTCAGTTGATTTGATTATATAAGCAGCAAAACATTACCTAGCTGCGGCTTACAGTCTTACAAATCTGAATAAAGTTGTGTGTTTAAGGGAATGACTCTGGAAGATAGTGTGTAATCATTGTGGTTAATGGGTGTTAACGGTGCTGGGTATTTGAAAGATCAATCTCTAAAGGATTGCATGAATTTGGTGATTACAGTTTCTATAACTGTAATATAATAAACATTCAAATAAATTTGAAATGGTTAACATTCTCTCTGAAGTATGGAAAGTAAATAAAATAAAATAAAATAATCTTAGAAATGTACATGATTTGACCCTTAAATAATGGTAATTAGACTTCATATAATTTGATTTACAAAGGGCAAAGATGAAAAAATGTGAATTTATGTTAAGAACATAAAAATAATTTGTATAAATGAAAGAATGTTCTTTAAGTGAACCATTTCTCATGTTTTGTTAGTCATAGTTCTGATATTTAAGGTTGTACATGCTTAATCATTTAAAGAATAAAGAAAATCATAGAGTTTGAGTAGCAGGTTGCTTAACTAGATTTTTTAAATAACTGAGGACAGCTTACTGCTTGTGATCAGTGCAGAAGTAATATAGTTATGCTAGAGATTTCTTCTTCAAACTTTAATAGAAAAAATAAAACTATTTTTTAATCAAATACAGTAATTGCTGGAAGCAGGGTTAATAATTATTTCTCTAATTTATCACAGTAAGCACCAAATATGCCTGAATTAAAATCTGATGAAGTTCAGTAAGTGGATATTCAAGGATATTAAATTAAATTAAAATATATTTGGAAAGTTTTTCTGGTTAACACATTTGAAATTTTTAGTAGAAATATTTGGCCAGTATACCCACAGTCCAAAGAGGATGTGGAAAGGACCTGAAGTTATAACAGGATTACCCTTAAACTTCTATCTCTAGGCTGAAGAAATCCTGCTCCCACAGTTTATTTTTGAATGTGATGGTCTTCAGTCCCCTGGTGACTGATTATTCTAATGACTGTACTGGATGCAATATGTTAGTGTCTTTCTTATGGTAGGGAGCCTAAACTGGACACAGCACTTCCAGAGGGGAAGAATCAATTCCTGAACTTGCTGGTTATGCTTTTGCTAATGCACTGTAGTTTTTTACTGTCAGAAGAGCCTACTGTTGAGTTTCTTTTTTCTACTCGGACACCTGCTTTCAACATAGCTTCTTCCTATTTGCTTGGTTCTCAGTCACCTGAGAATATTCTGGGGAATGTGTCTGAGGCAGACATCCATTTTTGCATTTTCCTTTGCTGAATTTCAACTTTGCTGAAACTCAGAATTCACTCTAGAATATCATATTTCAAATTGGATTCATCATTCCACATATCATTTCAACAGCGACAAATATTTGGAAAAAAACACTACTTTGGACATGATGGTTCCGTTCTTGCTAATACAGCCCATGCTGTTGGCCTTCTTTACTGCAAGGATACATTGCTGTGTTCAATTAACTGTCTATCAGGACACTTTGTTCTCTTTTGTAAATCTGCTTTCCAGCTAATTGGGCCCTAGGTTATACTCTTGCACAGTGTACTCTTCCCGAGACCTTGCATTTGTCTTGATTTTTGCTTCATGAGACTCTGGTCAGCCAATTCATACAGCCTCCCTGTCTCTATGAACATATCTGTGTGTCACTGGAAAAAATGATTCTAAGATAAAGAGGATACTAAGAATATCCACAAAATTAAAAATAAAAAGAAAAAAAAAAGAATTTTGTCCTAGAATTTAGTGACAGATTAAATTTAGAACATCCATTCTTCTTGTAACATAATCATAATATACTAATGAAAGAGCTTAATTACAAATCTGGTTCTATTATTAACCATGAGCAACTTGAGTAGGCACAGTTCAGTTGCCAGCTCATTCTGAAACCCATCAAAATCATTTGGAATATGTCTACTTTTTCTAGTGGTTTCCAAGCATGGCATAGTGGGAGAACAAGTCTTTTATAAAAATCCTCAGAAATATATTTAGCTAAACTTTCCTTTAACTCTCACTTAAATTTACTGTGAATTCAGTTTCATCAAGTTATATTTTCCAAATAAAACTTACTTTGTAAGCAATAAAAGTAATAGCATGGCTTTTATAAAAATGAATCCTTTTTAGCGAGAATCCTGTGATTATAAAAGTAGATTCAGTATTTACCTTTTCTAACAGAGGGACTGCATACTATCCATGGACAATTAATTGTGGCGAACTGTGAGGAAATAATCTCCATAAGTATTATTTGTTATTTCTATATTATTTGTTATTTCTATACCTAAAAACTCCTCAATAGTATTCACATTCTATTCAGAGTTCTATGAGTGCCCAGAAAAGATTGGTGCATCTCTATGAGTAAGAAGTCAGGCAGGGGTAGCAGGAGGCCTGCAGGGATGAGCAGGGAGCTCCTGGCAAAACTCAGAAGGCTGCAGTACACAGAATGTGGAAAAAAGGACAGGCCCCCTTGGAAGGAATATAGGAATGTTGTCAGAGAATGCAGAGATGAGACAAGGAAGGCTAAGGTGCATTTGGAAATAAAGCTGGCCAGGGATGTTAAACATAACAAGAAGAGCTTCTTCAAATATGTCAGTGTCAAAAGGAAGATTAGGGAAAATGTGGGTCCACTGGTGAACAGAGTGGGTGCCCTGGCTACGAAAGATACAGAAAAGGCAGGGTTACTGAATACCTTCTTCGCTTCAGTGTTTACCAAGGACAGTTCTTTGGAAACCTAGACTCTAGAGACAAGAGAAGAAGCCTGGAGAGAGGAAGACTTGCCCTGGGTAATGGAAGATTGGTTAAAGAACACTTAGGTAACTTGATACCCACAAATCGATGGGTCCTAATTGGAGGCATCCAAAAGTGTTGTGTGAGCTGATGGATGTTATTGCTAAGCCACTCTCCATTATCTTTGAAAGGTCCTGGAGAACGGAGGAGGTGCCCGAGGACTGGAAGAAAGCCAATGTCATACCAGTCTTCAAAAATGGCAAGAAGAAGGACCCAGGAAATTACAGGCCAGTCAGCCTCACCTCCATCCCTGAAAAAGGCAGCTCATCCTGCCCATTTTCTCTAAGCATGTGGAGGACAAGAAGGTGCTCAAGAGTAGTCAGCATGGATTCACTGAAGGGAAATAATGCTTAACGAAACTGACAGTCTTCTATGATGGAATGACTGGCTGGGTAGATGAGGGGAGAGCAGTGGATGTCGTCTATCTCGACTTCACCAAGGCTTTTGACACTGTCCCTCATAGCATCGTCTTGGGCAAGCTCTGGAAGTGTGGGATAGATGAGTGGATGGTGAAGTGGATTGAGAACGGGCTGGATGGCAGAGATCAGAGAGTGGTGATCAGTGGTGTAGAGTCTAGCTGGAGGCCTGTAGTTAGTGGTGTCCACCTGGGGCCAGTCCTTACTTTTGCTGCCACAGTTTTTAATGATATTGCACTCACTCCTCTGCTACCCCTTCACAGATCTCTATTACTTTCATCACTGTATCATAGATATAAAAAGAGAGCTCTGAGCTGGACCAAGTTAGATCATGATATATCTACTTGCATTGGATGCTTCTTATGCCTGGTTTGGTCTATAGCAAGTTTATCTTAGAGAAGGCTGCTTGGAGAAATTTGAAAAAGAGTTAGGGAACAACATAACTAAACAAAGAAGACAATCTTGAGTGTGGTACTCAACCATAAACAGAAAACTCCAATTCAGATTCCATGACAGATATTTTATCTCCTCAATGTTGAACATCAGAGTTTTCAAGCTATATAATATTATCTTTATTTTTAGGCAATTGCTTTTTTATTATTTATTTTACACAACTCAGAAAACGTATGTAAAATATTTCACAGCATAGAGAGGAAGGAAAAGTCTCAACAGAAACAGTGATGAAAAACATGGATAATTATGGGCCAGCAACAAAGAACATCAGCTATATGTGCAACAGGAGCAATAAGTCATAAGAAAAAACTGTTCAGACTGCAACGTATGTATTTAGTTGCCATTTTCCTTTTAAATATAACTGTAACTATGATCTTAGACACTTTTTTTTTATAATAAGTAAATCTACTAGGATTTGCCTCTTCATGTAAAAAAAGTAAGGACATAACAATGTACTTGAGGCACAGCCCTCGTGAGTGTCAGTCACTCCATTCAGTTTTATATTATCTGCATCATCATCCATTTTGTATCATCATTCTGAATCACAGATATCTTTGTTCTCTTGTAGGCAAGCAGGTCCTGAGTCTGAAATTTCCTCCAAGTCCTTCTATCTCTATGAATCTCTATGGAAAAAAAAAAAAAAAAAAAAAAGGAAAAAAGGACTTTTGTGATATTCAAGTTGAGACATTAGAAATAAGATGCCTACTATTTATCTGAATGGGGACTGCCATGCAAAGTTGGTATAGTGGGTTCTCTTGAAAATTAAAGCTTGAATCCCAGGAAATCCAATTTGTTGCAGCTTGGAGCGGGTCAGGAATGCCAGACAGCAACTTCATAGAAGCTGGAACTGACTTTTTCTTATTAGCTTGCATACAGTACATTTATATGATTTTAGCAGTTAGTGATGTAATTACACAGGCTCCTAATTGGTAGACAATGATCTAACTAAGACCCTTACAGCCCCCCTTACTTGTTTAGCTCATCCTTTTAGTTCAACAGCTCTTTTATTCCCCCTGACCTTGGTCTACTTATCTCCTAGTTAGCAGTCCCTTTGTTCTTTCACTGAAACCTGAAAGCCCGAATTGAGCAGGCCTGCTGGGCAGCCATGTCCACGGCTCTCTAACCATTCCTCTATAATTCCCCCTTTTTCTTTTGCACCAGCAAGGCCTGCTTGGTAGTAGAGAACGCTTCTTCCTCCCATGTTGTTCTTCTGCAGGCTCACACTTTCCACAGCTAGGGTACCAGCTGCTTGCCTGCTACGCCTGATGGATGCGAGTTTGCTTCTAGCCAAAGTCTCACCCATTTTGCTGGCACCCATCTGGTTCCAGTATCTGTAACGACACAAGCATACCCTTTTTCCCAGGTTATCAAGTCCAAAGGTCCCGTCCATTTTCCCGTGTTCCAGTCTCTCAGCATCACCTTACACGGACCCGACTTTACTTCTGTCAGGGCTCCCTTTAGTCCAGCCCTGTGTTTGACCATCAGAGGGACTAGGCTATCCTGGGGTAATCTCAAAAAATTTAAAAGCAATTAAAAGCCAATTTTTTCATTTTTTGTAGCTGGCGTTTCAGCATTTGGTTCATATGTTCCACTATGTCATGGTCCTCAGGATGCAATGGTATGGTGAAAAAACAATCTTTTAAATCAATTATTAAGATGTCCCAATCATTTTGGAAGGTTCTCTATTTCCATTTCTATTTATGTTTGCATAGCTTCAATTTGGTTTCCTCTCTGTCTGAGGATACAAGTCAGAGTACGGCTCCCAGTCCTCCACTGGTGGTGGGGGGGAATGCCGTAGTCTGAGTTATTCCCGGCTTTCCCGCTTTCGAATTCTGCACTTTCTTGTTGTGCTTATTCAGCCCTCTCTGCTGATATATATTACACAATAAAGATCTAAAGACCGCAGACACAAACAGCACAAACACAATTTCCATCCAGTGGCACGACCTCACGTAGCTGTGCACTCCACTACTGAGTTCCACTGGTTGTCGGCAGGACACTGAGACTGAACACTCTCTCAAGTTGGCAGATTAGAGGGTTGCTGACAGGCTCCTAACTCAGCGGGCGTCTCCGCAGAGACAACGTGGGTCTCAGTGTTAGGAGTCTCACCGCCTCCCCCCCCCACACCACTGTCTGTTTATGCCCGGTGCATCCTGCCACGTAGGGCCAGTATGTGCCAGCAGGCAGACCCAGGGGCGGACAAACTCCACCTTCAGTCACGTAACCTTCCCTCCTAGGTGCGCAAGTGCGCATACCAGTAAATGGTCCCAGCCGTCAGTCTGAGGGTCCTGCCTTTCTCATCTCCCTCCCTCTCAGGTGTTTGACCTTCAAACTAATTTAGAGGATGTTGCAGTTAAGTTGGCTACAAGCCTGGTCGAGCAGCCACCTTCAACTGCTTTTGGACAAGGTCGGCTGTGAGCCTGGCTGAGCAGCCGCCTCCATGCTCCTTATCTCTCAGCCTGGGCAGGCAAACATCTTCTTTCTCAAGGTCTTGGGTTCTGTTTTGTACAATAGTTTTATGACTCTACGGATCGTACAAATTTCCAGCTTTCAACCATACCTCGTGTCAGCATCAATATACAAAGCATACAACACATAATAAAGATGAACATAGCAAATAGAAATAATAGCCCTAATAATGGTTTCTGTCCTCACTTAAAGCATTACAATTCTTCAACCCCCACTTTTAAAAGACAGATCAAATCCCCCTGCACCTCCCCCCTCGCTGTTGTCAAGCCCTCAGCAACGTAAGTCTCCTTGATCTCATTCACCTTCTATTCCCCGGCCCCCCTTCTCCTTTTTTTCAAGGCGATCTAACAAGTCCTGGACTCAGCCGGGCCGTTCTTCAGGCATGACGAGGCGGGTCCAGAAGCAGGGGCACAGATGGTGCAGGCACCACAGGCACAGAGGCAGGCACGGGCGGGGGCATTGGCAATGGATCTCCAAACACCAGCGGTTTTTGGTGGCGTGGCGGTCCCGGTCCTGAAGTGCTCGCAAAGGTTGCCGTGGCTCCGACGGCCACTTTCCTTTTGGCTTTCACATCAGATTCGAATACTAGGTGGGGCTCGGCTTTGAACCCATTCTCTCTGCACCAGATCGAAAGCTTGCAGAGGGTCATCAACGGCCGTTCTCCAGTCTCCCACGCAGAGAGCAGCGGAGCTGTGGGCGGCACTGGCGGCTCCGTTGGTCGACCGGGTGACTGCTGGCGGTCCTTCTCCACACTTCCCACCAGTTCACGAGGAGTCTTACATGGGGTACCCACCGCTCCCTGTCCGGGAGCACCTCATGGCGCAGCGTTATGGGTAGCTGCTGGATCTTCCCCTTGCAGCATTTGCGTCGCTGCGGCTACCATTTTCTCTTCAGCTAGAATGACCTTTAGTTGATTTGTCACTTCACGCCAGGTATGACCCAACTCTTCGGCAGTTTTGCTGCCCTCCAGAGTGGCTTCCCATAGTGAGTTCCCTATCTCACGCCACTCCGTCACCCTGAAAACAAACTGCGGCTCTTTTAAGTGGCCCTCTCTCTCGCCCACTTAATCAGCTCATGCAGCTTCTTTGTGCTCACTGCTGCCTCCCTTTTTGCTAATAAGCCCAGCAGCAGCTGCACAGCAGCTTCTCGCTCCATTTTCGTACTCACTGCTGCTTCTCTTTTCGCCTGCAGCAGCTGTACCACAGCTTCTCGCTCTATTCTTGCACGTGCAACCTGGGTCCCGGCTTCTCGCCCCGCAACGTCGACTTTTTGTCCCGGATCCCGGCTTCTCACCCCCCGACGCCATCTTTTCCGTGTGCGCAATCACAGCCGGCTTACCCGCTCCGGTCCACCTTCTTGGTTGGATCACTCGGCTGCACTCGTACGTCGTCGCTTCCGGAATCCCGCACCTTTGTGCCAGGTCCCTGTACTTGTCAAATGGGTTGTCCCTGTGGTCCCTGTTCGGAATCGAGTCCCTGTTTGGAATCGAGTCCCTGTTTGGGCGCCACTTGTTGCAGCTTGGAGAGGGTCAGGAATGCCAGACAGCAACTTCATAGAAGCTGGAACTGACTTTTTCTTATTAGCTTGCATACAGTACATTTATATGATTTTAGCAGTTAGTGATGTAATTACACAGGCTCCTAATTGGTAGACAATGATCTAACTAAGACCCTTACAGCCCCCCTTACTTGTTTAGCTCATCCTTTTAGTTCAACAGCTCTTTTATTCCCCCTGACCTTGGTCTACTTCCTTATCTCCTAGTTAGCAGTCCCTTTGTTCTTTCACTGAAACCTGAAAGCCCGAATTGAGCAGGCCTGCTGGGCAGCCATGTCCACGGCTCTCTAACCATTCCTCTATACCGATTCTAATGAAAGCTGTTACAGGAGAAGTATCAATTCATACAGAATCAAAAGAAGGGAGATGTTGGCTTCATTTGTCCCGAGTATGTGGTCTAAGATTCTTAGCTTTGTTATAAACTAACTTTTTTGTATATGAATTATTATCTAGTATTGCTTGACAGGGTCTTGAAATCTTTGTCATTTCCAGTGACAATCTCTCAGTTTTATTTTTCCATTCCCTTTAGTGTTACCTCCTCATACTATATCAGCCTTTATCTTGAGGCTGATTGAGCCTCCCAAGATTGAGGCACCCAAACCATACCTTTATGTCACTCTTTATTGACCCATCGTGAAAAATATGATACTGAAGTGGTGAATTTAGTCCAGGCTGACTCTTTCTATCTCACAGAGCTTGTAACAGAGATGAAAAAAAAAAAAGAAAATTAATATATCTTTTTATATCTATCTTTAATTATTATAAAAAAATGAAAATTAATATATCTTTCTTACTCTTGTATTCTTCCTCTTGCTGTCATTCCACACAGTTTGAAAGAAAATTGCAATCTTTCCTGTCTGCTGTTAGTAGGAAATGTTGTTTAGTGAAAATAAGGCTTTAAATAGTGATGTAAAACTCCACAGTTTCAGCTGATAAAGGTTTTTAAATGCTAGTATGTCTACAGAACAAATTATGCAGTAGCAGTCAATTTCTAACTACCTGGTGTTAAAGAAAACACTCAGAAATCAAACGTAGAGTGATTTTAAGTAACAAAGGAGAATAGCAATACTAAACAACTTTTTGAAGTGGTATTATGCTGTTAGAATATGAGTTATTAAAATTAAAAAGGAGATAAAAGGATGGATGAGCACATGATTAAACTCTAGTGTAAGAGTATTCAATAGAATCCTTAGTCACAGATAAAGTGGGTCCATGAGCAGGTCAGAATCTCAAATTATTTAGGTATAAAAATGCAAAATACAAAGTCCACTGAAATTGCTGAGAATCCTTTAAAGGGATTTGGATTAAACTTTTAATTATATCTTCCATTTTTGTTTAAATTCCGTCTATCCTTGTCTTTTCTGTCCTTGTTTACTCACATATCATAGAGTCTAGTCTGGGTGATATTATAGTACAAAAATAAATCAAATGGGTACTGTGTAGGTTTATTCAATGTATTCATTTAACTAATCATTTAATATCCTATTAGAGGAGAAGGAAAGAGTAGAAAAAAATAAGTAAGCCTGTTAGCAGGTAGTCAGCATTTGCACATCTATCAGATCACTTGGGCAGATTTTAGTAAACACTATGCATGTAGATTTGCTAGTCAAAAGTAGAAATCCAAATCTTCCAATTAGATTGGCTTGTGTTGAGCCAGCTACATAGCAGAGGTAGGGAACCAGCAGGAGAGGACCTGAATTGCCAATCCTTCTCACCTCACCTCCCAGTAGAAGATCTCAAATACCAGGATATTCTTGAGTCAGATCACTGTCTGCCGCATTTTATGTTGTAACTACAGGAATATACATCTCTTTATCTATCCCCTTTATCATGGGAGAAGCTATCTTGGAGACACAGATTCAAGTCACTGAATCATGGTTCCAAAGGATTGCTTGGTTCTATATTATTTGACCTAGCATTTACTATGGTGTGTGTAATTTATACCAGTCTAAGCAGCTAATTGTCTCTAGACAACTTGAATGCCTAATCTGATTTCATGAATTTTATACCTTCAGTTAAGTGCCTAGGAACAAGGTTTTGCATTTCTGAATACTGCAATGCATAAGGTTGTTTTGTTGTTGTTTGTTTGCTTATTTGTTTTGAAGAAAAATAAGTAAGTGCTTTAGCAAAAAAAAAAAATCACAAAAAGATTTTAGGTTGCCCTATCTACAGACTGTTCTGAAATTGGGGAAAAAAAAAGATTTATATAGAAATCATCTGTATTTCTGGAGGATAAAGATGAGGTGGTTTATCAAAAAACAGAAGCAGCAGGATAGAAGTATATTTCAGTCTTCAAAATCCTCTATATAAGTAAGCACAAAGTAATGTTTCAGGGGAAAATAATCCACTATTTTTAACTGTAGCTATGTCTTTGTGCACTGATCCATTGAATGAGCCAGCAATGTTCCCTTGGGGCCAAAAAGACCAATGGTGCAATAGAAAGAGTGTTGCCAGCAGGTCGAGGGAGGTGATCCTCCCCCTCTGCTCAGCCCTGCAGAGGTTATATCTGCAGCACTCTATCCAGTGCTGGGCTCCCTTGTACAAGAGGGACATGGAGTTGCCGGAGAGAGTCCAGTTTAGGGCTATGAACATGATTAAGGGCCTGGAGTATCTACCCTATCAGGTGTAGTGTGAACACCAGTGGAAGACCTGGTGAGGAGTCAGCGACTGGCAGAGTGGTAGCAGGCCCAGCATGTGAAACTACACCCTGATCAAATTCCCATTAGGGCCAGGTAGGCATATTGTGTTTTGTTAACAACGTCTAGCTGCTTCCTGGGAAGGAGTTCCTCAAGGCCAGTGCAGCTGAGATAAGGAAGCAGTTCTAGCAGATTTAAGAGCCCTCATGAACAACAAGTTGAGTCCTGCCCTAGAATCCAGCCTGTGCATCTGACTTACGCCTCCAGCAGCCTCATGCTGGCAATCCCTCAGGTTCCCTATGCCCTCTGTAGTGTAAGGCCTTATTTAATCTATCCTGTTTAACTACTTATGAACCTTGAATGTCTCTCTTCACCAGTATCTGACTCTTTCTCGCCCACCTCTTAGTCACACGAGGAAAGGCTCAGAGAACTGAGACTGTCAGCGTGGAAAAGAGGCGGCTAGGAGGGATCTTATCAATGCTGAAGGGACAGTGTAGAGAGGATGCGCCTGGATTCTTTTAAGTGGTGCCCAGTGATAGGGAAAAAGGCAACAACACGAACTGAAACGCAGGAAACTCTTTCTGAACATCAGGAAAAACTTCTTCACTTTGAGGATGATGGAGCACTGAAACAGATTGCTCAGAGCAATTGTGGAGCCTTCTTCCTTGGAGACGTTCAAGACCTATCTAGACAGTGACCTCCAGAGGTGGCTTCCAATATCAATCCCTCTGTGAGTGAGTTCCAGACACTAAAGACACTTTCTTGAAAGCAAATAACATCTTTTTTTTTTTTTTTTTTTTCCTAATCAACAATTCCCATTGAAGGTTCATCAACTGAAATAATAACCTATGCTGTGAAATCAAAATCATTTAGTCATCATCCAGTTGTAATATTTCAAACAGATCGTTAGAACTAGTTGGGAATAAAATAGTTCAAGCAAGAAATATATTTTAAAATGAAAATTCAGTTTATTCAAAAATCTTTAGGATAAAAAGCCAATGATAGAAGTAGACAAAATTGGTTCTAAATATAATATTTATCTCTTTTTTCCCAAGCTGTAAGTGATCTCTAGCACTATATAGTCTCTACTATTATATGCCACAGTTTCTAAACACTTATCAAGTCATTCTTTGGATTCACTTGGAATTTACAGTTTGAAAATATAAGCTTGCTGTTTTTATTGGGGCACAGCACTAAGCTATTGTTTTTATTTCCAAGTTGGAAAAAATAAGCAAAAAACTCTCCCTGTGCCAAAGGAGGCCAAGAACTGTCTAAAATAAGATGAACGTGAACAACAGCAATTCATGTATTTCAAACTGACTAGATTGTATATATGTACTTGCCAGTTTCCAGAAGCATTTCTATTACAATTGGAATTACATAGTAAGTTTTATTTTTATTCAGGGTAATTTTTGACAGTACTAGATATGAACAAATTACTCATTGACATTTCTCTCTGTTTGTGGCAGCTTCCTTCATTTCTTTTTCAGGCTATTTCATTTATCTGTCATGCCAAGAAAAAATGTAAAATTAAAATAACATGTTATTTTAGTTTTCATGTAGAAATGGTCTGTAGATCAGGAATGGATGATAATGGTGGGAGATTTAACCAAATGATATCCTGGAAATCCTGAATTGTATAGAGAAGACTGTGTTATTTTATAAGGGTTTCCACAATGTACACCTCTGCACACCTTACTTAGTGAAACCTTTATAATCAAGTTTGGCTTGCATTTATGTTTAACTCACATAAACATGCCATAGAAAGAAAACAGGGGTTAGCTAGGAATATGTCTTACTTGAACTTATCCTAAAGTGTCTTCCTTGACAAACATGTAGGCCCTATTTTGATTAAGCTGGTATGTACCAGAACTTGCGAAAAAGCAGCACATAGAATGGGAATGCCCAGCTCACCATGGAACTGTTTATGCACTTGAATTACATGGTATCTGGCATAAGTGTAGCTATGGGAAAAAATATCCCTTACTGCATGCTGTATTATAGACATGGCCACAGTGTTAGTGGAAAAGAACTATGCTATTAATAACCAAAAAAAAAAAAAAAAAAAAGATCTAGGAAGTGAGTCCATGCACAGGATGAAGATTTTCCATGCCAACTAGTTATGCTCTCTAGCTCTCTATTTGTACTGCTCAAGTCTGCTGTTAAGTGCTACATAAAGGAAATATGGTCACCTCAAATCTGAGGACTGGTCTATGTCCCTCTTTTAGTTAGCTAAACACATATAGTTTATGTGTCAGTTCTCAACTCTATTATGTAAAATGCTGACTCGTTTTATTTATTCCCTTCATTTCCCCTTTCCCTGTTGGTTCCCAGTATCTTTCTTAAGGACCACATTTTTATGTTGAAGGAGGAGCCATACGTGCTAGCTATGCAGTGCATAAAATCTCCTTCACTTGTCCCTGTTCCTTTCATATTGCTTCACATGCAAGTACAACATATAAATCTTTAACACAGCTATCATATCACCCTGGAGTAGTCCAAAGGCATTCTTGTCTAACATTCCAGAAAGTAAGTAGTTTTTTAAGCCTCGGAGGGGCTAAGAAGCTAATATGCTATGTAGTCCCTGCAAAACTTTAATGAATATTTGACTGCATATAATAAATACTGACTGAAAAAGAACAGCCACATAATGTGGAGATATGATGACAATGGCTAGACAGCATAACTGGCTGAAGTTATAGAAAGGACGTAATTATCATGATTTTATGCCTTTGCATAGCTAGACTAAATGTTCACCGATTTGTTGATTTGCTGAAATGGATCTTATTGTATATGCACTATAGTACAGGAACAGCAAGATTTCCCATATACTCTCAGATAAGGAGAGAACAATAGGCAAAATGAACTTTCCTACGTAGCTGCTTATAGACTAATAGCAATAGGGTGAACATCTGAGGAAAAATTCATACTTACTTTCTCTGACCTAATTATTATTTAATTATTTTAAGAACCAGAATGTCTTTAAATGAGGAAAGAGAATATCTGTCACATATTAGACATTTTACTAACAGGCTAGCAGCAAATTCAAATTTCTTATAGAAAAGAATAAAACTTGCTTTTAGGAGCATTCTCTAACTATTCAGCTATCTGAAATGATGATACAGGTTCATCTGCCATAATTTATGTGGAAAACACAAAATTGCAGCAATGTTTTGAGGAAAAAAAAGAGAGAGAGAGACTTATCCAGGCACCTAACTTAAAGTCAAGGACAAGGATCAGGAATGGTAATATCAAATGCAACCAGTTACCGCGTACCACTTTAGTGCCTAGTGTGAAGTCTATAAGTAAGGAGATGGATAAAACTGGATAAATGGGTGGATAAACTGTTCTCCTTACTGTTTCATTGGTTATCTAAATGTCTCCCATCTAAAGCTTTCCCACTGCTGTCTGTTTGATAGTTGAGTATTTCACTGTCTTTGTACAAAGGACACCAAGTTTCCAACATTCCACCATTTGATTAGCTATCAAATCAGAGAGGTAAAATGATTGTTTTATTATATTTAAGGTCCAAGGCCACGGAGATACTTAGATATTTAATTCTCATTAAAATTAGTAGAAGTTATACAAATATTGCTCAGTTATTTTTCAAGCAAAATTATACCCATCTTCAAGGAAAATTTCACTAAAAAAATAATGTCAAAACAGCGTTTAGGCTTCTGCAGAAACCCAGCTTTCAACAGATTATAAATATTATTTTCATGAGATTAAACACCTCTTAGTTCATAGTAAAAGAACCCCCATAGTTGTCGATTGCATTTGTGAAATGTGGAGAAACTAATGACTTCAAGTCATTATACATACAGGGTAACAATACATACAGTATTATTAGAAAAGAGTTACCTTTTTGCCCTATCCAAAGATTAGAATAAAAACAACTTCCAGATGGAAGTACTAGTGTGTGTGGATTTTCAGTGAGCCCAAAAGGATTACCTGACAGAATTTCTTGTCTGGTTAGTTTAGACTAGTTTAGTTTAAGTTGAAAACCCTACCCCTAACTCCTAAGCCTAAGAAAGATATAGTAGATGTAGTGTTGGATCTTGATATACTAAACAGACATACACTATGTCATTTAATGTATAATGAAAAATTAGAAGGCTAACTTTTGTTAGGTTCAGCCTTGTCATCCACAGCCAGAGGATTTGGATACAAAAGAATAAATGTGCTTAGCAAGTACTCCGAGATACCACCTACATAGGTGTCTTTGATATCTCCTTTTTGAGACTGAATCCCCTCAGCTTCCTCAGTGTCTCATTTTCAAATCAATTGTTTCTGTTAAGAGGCAATAAAAACACATAACATATGAAGCAACTGTGTTTGGTGACAGACAAAGCATTTACTGAATGATGATTTAGAATTTACTGCATTCTAATGAAAAGCACTGCTCTGACCATTTCATTTCTATCTACCCTTAAAAAGTGGTATTGCCTGAAACACTACTACAAGGAAAGAACATTGCTATTAGCAGTTATATATGGACTTACCAGAAGAAGCATTCCAGTATTTAAGTAAGAAAGTAAGACACATATAGACCAACAAAATTTCTATATAGAGAGAATTTGAAAAATAAAACTTTTCAAAATAAGATACTTTTTTCCTTTTTTTTCTATTTTTCAGGTTTGTTAATGTTTTTGTTAGAATTTGAAATGAAAATTCAGATCTAGCTGAATGGGAATCCAAGTTTTCCAAACTTCAGAGCTTACAAAAAGTTCAAAGACACTACTTAATCATTGATTGAGAGAGTAACTAACAAAACAGAAGTTTGAAAGTGTTTCTCTCTACCTTTGCATTTCCCCAAAGAGGAACGTAAGTTCCTAAAATAGTGGCTAGTTAAAATATTTGTCAACTCAAATGTGGTCAACGTTGACTCTGAGCAGTGAATTATTGAAAAAACAATAGAATAGTTTTCTTCTTTTTTCTCTGACCTTGCTGTACAACATAATAAAACAGAGGGGAAGGATTTTTTTTTTCCCTAAACACAGCCTCTACCAATTTGTATGACTCTGTTTTTAGAACACTGACAAAAACTGCAATTGAAAATCTATGGGCTACATGATAGTCTCAATATTATTAAATACCTTATTTATATACAGTGGAAGTCCTCAGACAAAAATCACTTAATATGGCTAAGGAGGCAGTATACTTTCCAAGCTATTTAATCAGCCTGACCTAGCTGAAAGATGGGCTCTTTAATTTGGACTTCAAAATCCCAGCTCTAGGAACAGAAGATACTATCCCACACACTTCAGATTCTCATTTCCTTGAGATCACTTTCAAATACTAGCCCAAAGAAATCCATTTTTTCTTTGTAATGATCCTAATGGGATGTCAGTTCTTCCAGTCAACAATATCTAACACAAGTGTGATATTTATGTTTTATTTCATTATAAAAGTGAAAAGACATCACCATGAAAAAGATACAAGTAGAAACTTATCTCAGATTGAACAAACAGTTGTTTCATTTCCCGTTTTTGTGGAATTTATGCCCACCTTCAGGAACAATAGAACAATTTAATAGAGCCATATTTTTTCTCGAGGGGCACATCAACTACAGCAGCTTTGATTCAGTGTCAACACTTGAGATATAATGAAGACTAATGTTGACTAAATGTCAAACAGAAAACATTTTAGAAAAATGGAAAGTGATCCAAAAAAGTCTTCCTCTGCTCTGTGAGGTACTTCTGAGTCTTGCAGGTTCTCTTGTGGATCTTTAGTGTTATCAATATGCTCAGCAGATTTTTTATATTGTATAGGCCAAGTTCTGTCCTCAGATGCTCAATTCTTCCAGTGACTACTGGAAGAATTGTGTGAGACTGAGATCACAACTCAGTGATATATTTGGAGATTTGGCACAATACTGTGCTGTAGTTAACCATGAAGAAAGCTGCTTTCTTCTTACTTGCATTTAGGAAATGGAGTGTACAATTTCATGGTTATTTAAAGGAGCGCCATGAAAAAAAGAGGGATTTAAATTATTTGAAAGATTATCTAGAAGAAAAACAAAAACTTCTGTTTTTCCAAGATTGTCATCAAAATTTATTGCCCTTTGCAGAAGTGGTGCAGATTATTATCTTCCTTATTTCTATGTGAGAAATAAAACAATCTCAATTTTGAGAAGTAAAGCGGATTTTTTTCTTCTTTGTTCCTATATGCAAATAATTTCAAGTGATATATGAGCAATTCTTTTTTCTTTAACTTTCTGATTGTGATATCAAACACCAAAAATCAAAATGTCCTGTGGAGTCAGCTACAGAACAATACATCCTGCATGGGGAGAAACCCTTCATGATACCCTAGTTTAGATTTTAGCAAATTTGGTCAACTAAAATGTAAAACCAGAGAGCTCCAAGATTTGAACCGTGCTCCATATCAAAAGGGTCTAATGCCATCTGAGATATCATAGCACTGGTATCCAGGTGCTGCAGATATCATCTACATCCTGTCATGCTTATCATCCCATGTAGGTGTCTCAGATAACTAGGATAACACATATGACACTAGTCACCTATGGTTAGGTAACTGATCTTTATAGATATCAGCTGTACTTTTGCAATTGAGCTTAAGCAATTAGTTCACATCTAGATATATGCATCTGGAAACATGCATTTTAATGTTTGTGGTTTGGATTTGAATCTAGGGAAGAAAAAAAATAACCTTATAGATAGAAACAATTTCTCGTTCAACATGGGCTGAAATCAAAATTCCTCTTCTGTCGCAGATCTTCCCAGTCATAGCCTGCATGCAAAGGACACAGTCCTTGCATGCACAGCTACATGATATGATGCATCATGAATGAGCACTGAATGGAATTAGAAACCTTCTCCCTCTTGAAATGAAGGTCTGCTTAATTTTCAGAAGCTGAACTACTAATGCGTTTCCAATTCTCCAAAATCCTGGAGTCTGACAGCTATACTTATAGCATTTGTATCTGGTCTAAGTCACTGGGAGTGTTGCTCTGTGATTTTGACATATTTTTAATTTTGACCTGGGATTCACTTTCGGTTCTGTCTCATGCTTTATCTGAGAGTTTCCTGGACAAATTTTGACCTTCACCTTGTTATGTAAAAGCGTCTATTTAACCATATGCTTTCTGTGAATAAGTTATACTCACGCAGACATTATGATATGCACAGAGTGGATTCACTCGCACAGTGTACTAGTGAAATAATACAACTGACTATAAAGAAGTTTAATGAAGTCTAAGGCACTGCTTGTAATGCAAAGACTCATGTCATCTTATAGCAATATCTGAATTCAACTGTCTCACACTACCTTTATCTAGCTTATGTATTCAGCTCTCATATTTCTCTGTAGACATCATTTTACAGTTTTAAAAAAGTAAGCCCCCCTCCAATTTCCACATTAAATTTATATTGAATTACTAGATTTCTAAGAATAACTAATGTAGGATAAATATATTTATCAAATCTATCATCTTTTCTTCCTGTAATAGTTTGATATAGAGAATTAGATAGATAGTTATTATATTTGAAAACTCTTCTGGAAATGATAAAGATTTGAGAGTTATTTTCCCATTGATATTAGTGGGAATTCAGTTCATGTGTCCACAATAAAATAGATGGCAATAGTATATGAAACAAATATACAGTAGAGTTCAGAATTATGAATTACTGTCTTTTAAAAATGAATCTCACAGAATCAATGATCATATTATACTTGCTTCTTTTGTTGAGCTTCAATAAGTGTTATTCAAGCAGGTCAAAGACTCATTATAATTTATTTTATATCATAATGTAAATAGGTAGAGTAGAAATGTACACTATGAATAAAACATGTGTTAGAATATTTTTTGTGCTTAAAATGTATAATCTAAACCTGGAAAATGTATTGCAATGAAATGTGGAAAAGAAAAACAAGGACGTCAAAGAGATAGCAAGAGAAAATACAACCATAGCTAACATGAAGTATAAGAACAGCCAAACAATTATATATATTTTTTTTCTTTAGGTGAAGTCAAAATATATATGCTAAGCATTAAAATTTGGTTGCATTATTTGGAAATCTTATCAAGTCTTTATTTTCTGAATGAAATAAAATAACTTGTGGGTGAAATAATTTGTTCAAAGTATAGGCATCTTCTAACCCCTGTTAATGGCAGACATCTCTTCATATACAGAACTGTTAAAATGAAATGTACCTGATGTGAAAACAAAGCACTGCAAAAGGAAGGCAATGCCAAGCTTTTTCATTTAACTAGCCACCTGAGGGAAAAATATGATCTGAGATATTCCTGCTAGCTTTTGTCCTTGCTTTTACCTCTTAAATAATACAGCTGCTGCTGTTCTTAGCTTTAAATTTTACTGGCTACATAACATTACTTTTCTGCAGTTGTTTAAACTATCTTCACCACTGATACAATTGAATAGCTAAGTAATCTTTTTTCCTCCCTGCACATAAATGGGTTATACAAACCAAAAGCTACTCTGATTAAATCTTTCTGGATTTTCAGTCTCCCCAACGAATTTAGATGTTTTTTTAACAAAGGACAGTTCTAGTCATTGGGCTAGTAAGAGAGAGAATAAAAGCAGAAGTATTGTCAGGGAAGGTGTTCAAGAAGGGTTACTACTGCGGTTACTACTGCTCAGTGACTTCATAGTCTACGAACATATTCTCACCATCATGATCTCTTCTGGTCAGTGAATTTTCAATTCTCTTCGAGACTAGGTAATCATCTGAAGTTGCCAATGCTCTTAAGATGGGTGGATTTCAAACACTGCTATTTTAAGCATTTTGTGACAGCTATTAGAAGCTGCATGAAGACCATGCTGACTTTCAGTAGCTTTCTGTTCAGTAGGCCTGCAGCTTTTGATATTATGATGTGCCCTTTTCTTTCTTTGTAATATGAAGCATGCTTTGATCAAGATCATGTAACTCTAAGGTGTGGATTTGCTTTACTAAATATAGTGTTTAATCTAACCTGAGAGCTATAAATAAAACTAAATTGCTTACTTTTGTTCTGTGCTTGGTTTGTATTTCATTCAGTGTTCCTATTGCTCCCTAGTGGTGCAATTTTATTTAAAATCGTATTCTGTCAACATGTGTAATACTATTCGTGTCCCCAGAGGTGTTCTGTCCTTTGCTCATTCCTAAGTCTTCAGGGATCCCAGGCTGAAACCTCCCAAAAAGGTTTGTCTTCAGTAAGAAAAGGATTTCTTTTTTTTTTCCACTCCAATAAATTGTTTTTAGATCTAAAAGGGTGGTTCTACTGTTTTGAACTTTCAGTTAATGTAATACATGAAAAAAAAAAATCAGAGGAAAGATTAACTCTATGGATCTGGCTATAGAATCTTTTCATCAGTTAAAACATCTGAATAAACACATCATTAGTAAACTACCTGATGCACCAATGATAGTGGATGTATATGTATGATGTTTGTGCTGGTTTTCTCAAATATTTTCAGAACATATAAAAGAAAATAACTAAATTAAAAATAAATAATAAAAAAATGTGTCTCAAAGGAAAAGAAAACCTGTGGAGGTTTGAAAATCATTATTAGTATTTTACAGGTGTGTATGTATGTATATGTATCAAATTCAAGAAAACATTAGTATGTTTACTAGCTGACCTAATCATGAGGGGCAGATTCTATTTTAGTAAGTCTAACGTCAACCTGAAGCCTTGAGGTAATAGTTTGAGGTTCCTTGTCAATTTCTGCTTGTGTGTTACTACTCTGCCACAAGCAAGTATAATAACACAAAACTCCAGGGTGTGAAGTAACTGCAGTTTAAAAGTTAAATATTTGGTTGCAGATTAGATCCAGTCCATTTTCCTTACTGTTCTATTAGTATTTTTCTATTCTGCTTCCTTAACAAAGACGAAAAAAAATCCCCAAACTTTCTTTTTGACTTATCACAGAATCTCAGAGCAATCCCATGTGGATCAGGGAACTGTCTTAGCTAAGGAAAAATTGCATAGTCTTTTCGCCAATGTCACCTCAATTATATAGTCATCAGTGTTTTCACAGTAGGACAAGAAAACTGGTGATAGGTTTCCTTTCCCCAGGGTTCATTTTTTAGCTACAGGGTTGACACAGAACTGAGCTACTGTGAAAGAATCATGACTTGATACATCTAAAGCAATTGGGCTAAGACGCTAGTATTCTACTGAGGAGGAAATCAAAAGTTTGCTACTGTCAAGTGTCACCTCAGCTATCCCCTCCCATTAGTAAAAATTATTACCCTTATGAAGTACACAGAGGCATACCTTTTCTTTCTTTTTTTTTAAGATCATACTTTCATTACCATATGTATTTAAAGAATTTACCAAACTTAAAGTTCCAATCTCAGTGAAAATATGCAGTTGTGATTGCTGTTACCATATATTCCCCTAAAAGCCTGTAATAAACAGGAGTTTAAATGTCATAAAAATGTGATACCAGACATATTCCATATTTCTTCCAAGTCTCAGCAGAAACCTCAGTTTCTCTATGTCCTCTGGATTGAATGCAGGCATTATTCAGAATATAACAGTTCTTCTCAGTAAGAGAAGAACTTTGCTCTACCAAAGACATCAGTCTAATCTATACTGAAAGCAGTTATTTTACTCCTAAGACCATCTGTAACATTGGCATTAAAAACATTGTGTAAAGTAGCTGAGATCCTTCAACTCCCAAACACTGTAATGGCTGGGAAATTTTCAGCATGGATGATTAGATGTGCAGGCAGACATAAGTTTTGTTGTCTAAATAGAAGCAATATTGTATGTAACTCTTATCTGAAATGTTGTAAAGTATACAGAATATTTTTTATGTCCTGCCAAATATGATGCTGAACCCAAAGCTGATTTGTATCTTTCAACCAAAAGCTATTGTCCAATTAGATTGCACAAACACAAAAACATTTTGTATGACAAGATATTTCGAGTTTTTACATAAGACAATAAAGCTTATAGGCTGAAGGGTTATTTAAATAGCCTTGATTACTTTCCAAACAATGTAGGAAATATGGTTTAATTGTTTTCCCAAATAGCTGGATCATTGGTATAAAATAAGAAAAAAAGTGATTTTTCATCAGAGGTGCTCTGAAGAGAGCATCAAGCTGCAAATGAAAACAAAGAACAGTTTGGCAGAAATGATAAATTAAGCAGACAAAAGAACTTTTTTATATATATATATACTCTTGCTCTGTAAGAGTCTGCAGGCATCTCAGATTTTTATCTAAGATTTTTAGCCTTTCCCTCCTTATCACTTTCACCATCTCCCTTTCAAATCTTTCTAGTGCATCCAGCTTTCTTTTTTTTCCTTTTCATTGAACAAATACTAAGAAAAGTAGTAATCAGAATCTCTTACCAGAAGGTGGAACTATAAGTATTAAAATAAAGAAGAATGGAATCTCTGGAAATATCTCCAGTGATGTTTATCTTCTTGGCTATTAAGTTAAATAAGAGTTAATGTATTTATTCTACTTATATTTACGTATTGAATTGTCAGAGTGATCCAAAGAGTTACATTCAATCATTCCAACGTATTTAGTTTGAGTTAGTTTAGTTTGAGCTCTTTTCAAGGGAAAATAAATAAAAGGGCTACAGACCACTAGCATGAGATGAGCTACTATATATTAGTTTTCTATCACTATTCATCTTCACATTGCTCTAACCTTGAGCTTTATGGGTTGGAGATGAATTAACTATGACTTGGGGCAAAGGAAAAAAAATGTATAAACTGTCAGAAAATAAGTAACTCATTAAGCTATCCATTTCACTTCATTTTTCAAACTTATTCAAATTCAATATCACACTGTTGGACCTGTTAAGAATCAGAGAGATTATAATCACACATATTTTGAAAATAAGAAAAGAATCAAGAATCTTCAAAACCAGCCTGGATGTGACACAGTGACACATGCTCTAAGTGTCCCTGGTTGAGAAGGGGAGTTGGACTAGATGATATCTAGAGATCCCTTCCAACCTCAACCATTCTATGATTCTGTAATGCACTACAAAATTTGGAAGAATCTGTAACTAAGCAAAAATAAAATTGGAAAATAGTTAGAAATTCAAAAATAATACTTTATATATCAAGATAAAAATATAACAAGTGTTATGCATTTAGGCAGGCTAACAATGTATAGGATACCTTATATGTTAAATAACTAAACTGTTCAAATACAGGCAATGCATGTGATACAATGGGCAAACAGTCAAAAAAAAGTGCAGAGATTTTATGTGAATTAAAGACAAATACTAAAATTAATTATCAGTATCTCAAAAACTAATGGAGAAATTATATGTGCAAATTGGATAGGACAGTTTGTGTACTCTTTCAAACTTATCAAAGAAACCTATATTGTTTTTCCAGCCTTAAATGTTATTAAACATATCTACCTTTTTTCCGAAGGTGATAAAATTGTCCTACTATGTTACTCATCTTCCCTTGAAGATCCGTCCAATGAAGAGGAGGAAAATTTGAAGAAATAACTTGCCAAAGATACAAAACAACTTTATGCAATTCTCTGGAGTATAATAGTGCTTTGTGGTACTGGTCTTCAGATATGTGCCTCTTCGTGGAATATCTATGTTGCAGCTATTCTTTTAGTTATTGCAACATAAGCTTAATCTGTTCTGCTGACAAGGGAATCTTTGTAAAGGCAAGCAACTACATTCTTGCATTCTCAAACACTCCAGATGCCCTGAGTTTGTAAAAGTGACTAGAGTATCTAGTATGTTTGTATACTATGATGTATTAAATGCTTTTCAGCATACAAACTTCCCTTTTTTTTTCTAACTGCTATTATTTCAGAAGCAAGGAGAGGGAAAACAATCAAAACCAGCCAACCAACCGACCAAATACAATCAATCTGTTAAAAACCTTGCTATGTATAAATATATTTTGATAGAAGTTACCTTGTTTCCTCATTCATTTTCACTAAGTTTCTTTCGTGACAGTGAGCTTGCACTAATTGCTTTCTCTAACAGGGTGGACAGTGGCACCACATAACTTATGACTTTCATATTTGTAAGAGAAAAGAGATTTTTAAAAATCTCTCAAAGGCTTTGGCAAAGTAGGGAGTAACCAAATAATGCACAGTTACATTTAAAGGTTTAAGTCCTGAAAGTTATGTGAATGTGTCATTTTTTTTTTTTTTTTGCAAATTCTGATGTTATCTGGCAACATAAAAATTTTTAAAACTTTCATAATTGCAACTACAATTACAGTAACATATGTATGAGTATATAAGGGTTATATTAATTTCTCTTACTCGACTGTCTTTATCTGAGTTATTTCAACATGAAAAACCCAGTAGTACTAAAATAGCAAGTGATTTCAGGAGGTGAACTTGGTGCTCTTGGTGGGCTTGTTTGCTCTTCTCTGGTAAGATATCCCTTCACCCCATTATGCAGCCAACCATGAGCTTCATTCTTATTTCATTTTAAAGCCATGGAACAAATAAAGGAATAAGGTAACAGAAATGATAGGTAAATCCCTGACATTTTTTTTGTATGTTTGTTTGTTTATTTTAATTAGAGATTGAAGGAAAATAGACAAGAAGGAAGTCAAAGATTTAATTGCTAAAGTAAAAGGGAACAAATATGTATTAATTAAGCAGACTCAGTACACATTTAGAAGAAAAATAAAGGATAAATAAAATTGAATTAGAAATCATTTATCCTGAATGGTTTTGTTTTAAACCGATTCCACTGAAATCTGCACTAAAATTCAAAATAGAAAGCCTGCTTGTTAGATACATTTGGGATAATACAGATTCCCATATGAGCTAAGACAACGGAAGGCTAAGCTTGCCCTATGGAAGCTGAATGTCATGAATTCTTGGTTTGAAATATAGTTTAATAAAGGTCACTTACCAAGGTAGAAAACAGGGGAGATAAGGAAAAACCCTGCACAGCACATCTGCTTAGGATGAACCAATCTGACACAGTTATTAATTACTGCAGATGCCTTAGGGTTGGAATAAAGCTGTCAACTCAAGAGCAAAATGCTTTCTCAAAGTTAAAAGTCCTAAAAAAATACAATAAAAATAGAACTTTTCAATCAATTCTGTCAAATAATTTTTCAGAATCTGTAACAATGATAAGGGAAAGACTAAAATACATCAGCAAAATCTTAATCAAATGGAAAAAAAGGAGGGATTCTCTGAGATAAACTATTTTGGATTCAGATAACATAACATTGTGTTAGATTTATGAAGGCAAAGACTGACTTTCTAAAGTACTGACTCATATCTTAATACCCATAAAATAAATCAATTAGCATAGGAGTTGGGACTTCACTAGCATTAGCACACACAATGATTATCTAAGCTACATCTATAATGTTTGCTCCAAAGGATTTCTCCTTTTTACAAAGAGAAAACTCTGTTTTGTGGAATAAAATGGGAATGTGGCTCTTAAAATTCTTATTTGCACAAAGACTTGTAGAGTCCTGTGTAATTTAATGTAATTTGGTCCTGACAGTTCTGTATGGAGATTTGCATCATCAGTTTTGGATGATAACTGCAGTATTGTGTTTCCCAAAACATCTATGATGTCATGTATGAAATGATTGTGCTGGCACCTACTGCTGGTACCTACTGCTGCTGGTATCTACTGATGAGAAATACTGGGACTTGGCAGGTATTTTGACAGGAAAACACTAGGGAAGGCAGTTAAAGTCATGACACCAGGATAAAATATTTGGCAGGAATAGGCTATACCACTCAAGAGGTTGTAAGGCTTGGCTAACTGTTGTCAATAAGGACCAGAGAGAAAAAAGAAAGAAAAAAAAAAGAGAGAGAGAGAGTGAGGGGAGAAATACATTTGCAAAACTGAGCTTTGATCCTTTAACGTCATAATAAAATGCAGTTATCATGTGATCATCTTGGTGATTTGATTACAAGGCAAAATGCATGTTTTAACAATAAACTTTTCCACAGTTTTCTATTATTTGGTTCAGTTATGCTTTCTTTATAAAAGGTTGTGGATAACCAGGAAATTTCTTCCCAAAGTGCGCTTAGCTTCATTTGCTGTACTAGGGCAAGGACTGCTCTTGGACTTGAGGTTAAAGCAAGCCCAGCTCACAGTTACACAGATAACTTTCATTACCCCTCATAACAGTTGGGTCTGATCAAACAGTTGGGAATGGTCCTCCAAATACATTATCCTCTGCTCTCATGTTCTGCCAGTCCATAACTCGGACCATGCCAACAAGAAATATGAAAGTTCATGAGCCAGTGCTTGGCTATGCTTAAGTGTACTACTTCACATAACTCTATGTCAGACAATACTATGGACAACCATAGGTCAAAAAGGCAAATTCATGGAAAAGCGACCAGGCCAAACAGATTTCTCATGGATCAAGTAATAGTGCCATTTGAGTATCCTTCTAATAGTAATCCTACTATCATCTTCATCTTCTCATATTTAAGATTATAGAGATAAAATATAGAGATAAAATGATCACAAAAGTTTTAAATTACCTTTGTTCAGATCCTATAATATTCTATGAACTGAAAACATGATACTGTGACTGCACTGTTTTGTGTCATTATCCTTGCATTTGTGGTGTGAAGAGCTTAGAACAAAGCAACACTTTGTTTAACATAATTATAAATGACGAAATAAAATCTGACAAACTGCATTGCAAAGCTAGAATTCAAAAATTACTACTACAGACAGTAATTGCTGAGGTATTTCAAAACTCTAATTAAATAGGACATAGGACAAAAGTATTTTCCAGATTGCCAAACAAATGAATGCCTAGAACAACACACAGTAATATAACAGCTGCTGTATATTCTGTAGTATGAGTTTAAGTTTGCTAACTGATAGTCTTAAGCTATTCTCAAATAGAAAGCATGTTCATCCAGATATGATGGGGTAGATTTGTGAAGATAAGTTAATCCCCTGGTCTCTTTTAGGAGTAGCTCTTTTATCACCAAGACCAGCTCACTAGTTCGAATAGATCACTATTTTATGCATGTGATTCTAGTCGTGGTGTCACAAGTCACCTGATTAGATATTCAATGTATTTACCCCTTAACTCAGCAGGCTCTGGTGTGATAGCCTTCTGGCTATCTCTTGTGAATAAATTAGAAGTGATAATTCAAAACATTTTTAGTAGTAATGAAAAAGTTGTGTTTTTTTTTTTTTGTCTTTGCTTCTAATAATATCAAAAGGAAAAAACATATAAATGTGCATGCTTATTTGAGGAATTCATAGAGTTTGTGCTTTTGCGTTTTTGTTTGTCCTCTCTGTTAAATTTTAGAGGAATGTAGTAGTACAAATGGACATAGTAAAGGCAGAATATGGAAAATGGATTTTCAAGTTTATTTCTAACATAAAAAATAGCATTTTTGTAATATTACAGAAAACATTTATCCCTTTTCATTTTTCTTTTAAAATTTTGTTGGTTCTTGATTCCACCCCCATTTTCACTCTCATAACATTTACAAAATAGTGTTCCTTGGGGAGGAGGCCGATCGAACTTTCATTACTTTAGCATTTATATGATTCGTGATGCATGCATGAGCTTTACACTTATTGAAGTTCTCAGCAAAATCTAAGGCAGAATTAAAAAAAAATCATTTCAATGGAAATGGGATGCACATCTCATGATGACATTGAGGCAGAAGAGGAAAATTGTTTATTCTCTTTTTTTTTTAAGGATATTCAGAAAACTCAGCTTAGAATTTGTTTTGGAAACATATTTTTCCTTGAAGTCCATTATGGGTCATTGCAGGAGTCTGATTTTTGGGCTAAAAGAACCTTTGATCTGAGGAACCAGCGCAGTCGTATAAGACAAAAGCATGCTATCCTAACTTGAGCATATGAACAAGATGGGAGGGGGATTTTGACCTTCCTTTTTCTTGTACTTGTAAGTAATATTATTCACAATCAAATTGCCTATGGTTTTATAATCATTCTATACTAAACTTATTCTTCTATGCTAAACTTATTCTATATTATCCATTATCCATATCCATTGAGTAAGAAGAAGTTTTTGGAGGGACTGTTGTTTTAAGTTCTCTTGCTTTAGTAAGCCTCCATCACAAAGTGAGACACCACTGAAGTTGGCTGCAGCAGTGGTACCTCGGAGGCACATTGCCAATTCTTTTCTCCTTTTCACATGCTGCCATAAAGTCATGTAAATGTGCAGTGTTTTATACTTATTACAAGGCAACAAGTTAAGCAGCTCAAGTCCTTTGAACAACATGTTCCACAGCATTTATCACAATTAATTAAAAATAAAGAACAAAGAACCTTCATCAGATTCAAAAGGAGTAGATTGATATTATAAAGGTTTCCATACTGTTCTGGTAACCTGATCACAGATAGTCAGAATTCAGAGAGAATTAAATTCTTACGAGCAAATGGGAAATTTTGAAGTTGTACTTCAGCTGTCTGACAAATCCCCATTCCACTCCCCAGCCTTTTACTCATAATACTTAGCACTTACATAGCACTTTTCATCTTCAAAGTGCTTCACAACACATTAACTAATTAATCCTCTGAGTACCCCTTAGAGATTAGTAGAAAATGATGTGTTTTCTGGCAGCCTTTGGAGAGCTCTGGGCATGGCAATGAATCCTGCATTGAATAAGGATTATAATCAAGGTCTCCTGAAGTCCACAGCCACTGGCCTTATAATCTGTTGAAAACTTAAAGAAAAACATGTAACTATCCAGAGTAAAAATCTAGATTCAAAAAGCATAGGTGATAGTGAAGTGCAAGGTCTAAATTTACAACCCAGAAAAACTTAACTTTACACCCTAAATAGTAATTTATTAATCCTATAAAACCTGTAAACTTATGTAACTGTCCTTGAGAAACAAAAATCTGAGCTCCTGTCTAAGCCCCACTGTCTACAATTGTATTAGTAAACTATGCAGTACAAGGGTATAGGCCTGAGTCCTGGCATGTACCTTCCACAACATTAAGATATTGATTTACAGCATGGCACTTTTTGGCCAATGCTACCTTAAAGTCTCCCAAATAACACCCAAATTTTCCCAGATAACTCCCAGCTCTCATACAAGAGCAGCTTGAACACAGACATTATATTTTGAGAGGTAAGAGATTTTAATTTTATAGAAATAAGCACTTCTGAGCCAGTTGGTTTCAAGATTAGAGAATGATTCCTGATACATTCCAGTACTAAGATGGATGTAGTAATTGATTTCCAAGTCTCTAGCATAACAACGGATGACCCCTGAATGTCTGAGAATATACTTGAGATACTTCAAGAGAGTAGGAATTTTCATGAAAGCCTGCTATAGCTGAAGGAGTGGCTATCCACCTTTTATATAATAGTTTAATACATTAAATAACTTTGTTTCATAGTCATGCTCATCACTGCAAGATATTTCCTTGTTGTTGTTGTTACACAGAAACATTAAGAGAAGAAAGTGAGACTCAGGACTTCCTCGAAAACTCAGTAAGCTAATGGTCACAGCACACTTGTAAAATGTCTGAGTTTTTAACGAAAACAGGTTTAAAATTCCAAGCTCTGGCATGAATGTTCTGAACAAAAATATGGCACTCCATTCTTTCTTTGATCATTTTGAAAAAAATAAAATAAAATAAAATAAAAAGTACCATTTTTTGCAGAGAGAATGTATAGAATCCTATCCTGAAATGGTTTGTTCAGAGAAGTGGATTTTCTGTGTATGGAAACTTTTCCTGAAACTTTGGTTTCTATCAAAGAATGGTGGGAATTCAGGTTTACCTCTGTGCTCAGATTGGTTATCTCTAGACAGCTCTCATGCCATCAGCTTCCCCCACTGAAATAACTAGCTCCTCCCATGTGCTTTCTAGGGACACTTAAGTAGCTGTTTCTACATTTTGAGCTCAGTGCTAAGATACAAGCACCTAAAATGCAAACACGAGCAGACCGAAGATAACAACCCCCCCACGCACACAGCCTTGACTATTACCATTTACTGTGCTTCATTTTGTTCCAGGGACTCAAAATGGTTAAATGGGATATTGTTCAATATTGCCAAGAGCATGAATACAATCTGAAATAACATAGATTCAGGATAGATTATACACAGCTTTGTGAGTTAAGGCATAGATGCACAGTTTTCTCACTTTCCTTTCTTCTTTATTTTTCTCAAAGCACCATACTTATTTCTTGGATATAAAACATTTTTTGCACAGACCTACAGCTTGCCCTGTATTCCGCTCATATTGCCATATTACAAAAAGTTCTTTTTATTGCAAGGTTGGTCAAACACTGTAATAGGTTCCTCAGAGAGGTTATGGAGTCTCCAGTCTTGGAGATCAGTACTGAGAAACCTTCTCTAGGTGCCTCTGCTGCGAGCAAGAGGTTGAAGAAAATGAGAGCTATCTATCTATCTCAATCATATTCTACCACAATCTTAGCGTAGCGGCATTTGTTTGTTCTTCACATTCTTAGTGCTGCTCAATATAGCCACTTTTGAAACAGATCAGCTCTATCAACTACAAAAATAATTCTATGAAAGAAGACTGCATTCTTATTGATTGTAATATCAATTTAGACATGTTGGACATGTGCAAAGCCAAACAGTAGGCAACAAAATCAGATACCTAACTCTAACGTTGAATTTTATCCTCATTGTTGAATGAAGCATTTTGAATTGTTTTGTTTTGTTTTCTAGAACTAAGTCCACCGTAATCACTGCCAAAGACTGTAAGCACCTTTTTTAATGAAAACTATTTTTACTGTAGTTATTTAGATCATGCATCCAGATTAATGAGGCATACTTTTTCTTCATAAATGTATTTAAGAATTTTTATAAAAATACTTATCTGTTAAGTGGCAAATATTGTCCTACCTCAGGAATAAAGTATAAGCAACATTTTAAAAATCAAATGCTATTGGTTTCTGCTGCAATTCTACTCTTTTAAAGAAAGAAAAGGCATAAATGCTTAAAGGTTTAACGGTTAAACAAAATATGTAGTGAAGTTTTCTCAAAATGCAGAAAAAATATTTTTCTAAAGCTTTAGGATAGCCTACTGAATTTAAATGAGATTACAAGAGGAAAAATTAGCTGAAAAAAATGAAATATAATGTGTAAGCTAGTATATAGTATAAGATAAATTCTGTTTATTTAAAATTAAACTATATTATATTACATTATAGTATTGATTGTTGCAATAATCCTGATCCGGATTAATCTCACTCAAATAGATACATATACATATTTAACAAAGCAATTTTGTCCAACTAAGTTTCTGAAGGGATTGAGCAAAAATAAGGAAAATCTGTGAATACAATGAAAACTAAATAGCACTGACGATTTTGGCAGAAACACTTTGTTTTCCATTAAAATTATATTCACAGTAACATAAAACAAGAAAAGCATCCGTATCTGAGTTTCAGTATCATGTAGTTTAAGTTTTGTTTAGGTATTTTTGCTCACATTTATTCACATCTTGAACTTCCTCTCCCTTCCCTCCCCCCACCTTTTTTTTTTCCTTGCATAGGATCTTATTGAAACATTTAAAAATACACAGACAAGAAACCCTTCTTCCTTTTTATTTCTAAGGGTAGTATAGTCTCTCTTTCTGCATATAAACCATATAACTGCATATCTGTTCTAATTTCCATAATCAAATACTCCCTCTCTCTCTACTGCAAAGTCCTGTTCTCTTCCTTTTGCATCAGCTGGCATTTTGAAAAAGTGCATTGGGGATATATTAATTTAATAGACAAATGCCTATCAGTCTAAACAACAAATGAGTTGGAATTCCAAGATATTCAGTTACTGAATAACATGATTACTAAAGTATGAGAGCTTCTAGATACTTCTATAATTCCCTTTTGTCCTCTGAATACAAATTCAATGGTTTTGGTTCTGACATGAAGGATGATATTTCTAATGTTTATGGCAAATTAATTCACTGGAGGAAGGTGAGTGACAGTGTACTGCCAGCGGTCATGACTTCTTACTGAGGGCTGCCATTTAACACATTTTATTTCTTAATAAAAAGAATTTTTTTTTTCTCAATTTGCGATTACGTTCCCTCCAGGGAGACATAATCAGGATTTCTGTCTGTATAATAAAGAAGATAATGAAAATATCATAAACTATGCACAATTCTCTCTCTCTAACTTACCAAAAAAAAAAAAAATCCAAGCAACACAATTTTTTGCTCCTTTACTAGCAGCAGGCATTTGGTTGAGCATAGTACTGTCCTTTTTCCATGTCCACTGTGTGTATGTGTCTGTGCATGTACACACTCACACACACACACACAAGTAAATATAGATCTATATCTCTATGCAAATATGTGTATGTATAAAAATGTGTGTGTGTACACCCGCCACTCTCTAAACATACACATATATGTTTACCGGCACATAAATTTTTCACAGGAAAATACATATAATCTGAATGCACAGTGCATATAACCATATTCTGAAAAATTTGTCACAAATACTTTTTTTTTAAATGAACAGCTATAATCTATCTACTGCCTTTCCAGTCCTCTTTAAATGTGTATCCATTCTTGTGCTCTCTTTACATGTGAAGACCTAAAGTGACTTGCTAAAGATTAAATACAACCTTGACATTCCAAACAAACAGAAGTATGGAGATCATAGAATCATAGAATGATTAAGGTTGGAAGCAACCTCTAGAGGTCATCTAGTCCAACCCCCCTGCACACGCAGGGTCACCTAGAGCACGTGGCACAGGGCTGCATCCAAGCGGGTTTTGAAGATCTCCAGAGAAGGAGACTCCACAACCTCTCTGGGCAGCCTCTTCCAGTGCTCTGTCACCCTCACTGTTAAGAAATTTTTCCTTAAGTTCCTGTGGAACTTTTGATGCTTCAGTTTCCAGCCATTTCCTCTAGTTCTGTTTGTGGTCACCAGTGAAAAGAGGCCAGCACCATCCTCTGCACTCCATCCCTTGAGGTACTTATATACACTGATTAGATCCCCTCTCAGCCTTCTCTTCTCCAGGCTGAACAGGCCCAGCTCCCTCAGCCTCTTCTCATAGGGCAGATGTTCCAGGCTCCTGATCATCCTTGTAGCCCTGGACTGGACTCTCTCCAGCAGCTCCTCATCCCTCTTGTACTGTGGGGCCCAGAACTGGACACAGTACTCCAGATGTGGCCTCACCAGGGCTGAGTAGAGGGGCAGGATCACCTCCCTCCACCTGCTGGAGACACTCTTCTTAATACACCCTAGGATCCCATTGGCCTTCTTGGCCACGAGGGCACACTGCTGCCTCATGGTCAACTTGTCGTCCACCATAACACCCAGGTCTTTCTCCGCAGAGCTGCTCTCCAGAAGGTCAGTCCTCAGCCTGTACTGGTGTCTGGGATTATTCCTCCCCAGGTGCAGAACCTTGCACTTGGCCTTGTTGAACTTCATGAGGTTTTTCACCACCCAGTTGTCCAGTCTGTCCAGGTCCCTCTGGATGGCAGTGCAGCCCTCTGGGGTATCAGCTACTCCTCCCAGTTTGGTATCATCAGCAAACTTGCTGAGGGAGCACTCTGTGCCTTCATCCGAGTCATTGAGTGATGTGGTGAGGCAATGAAATATGACTTCAAGCTCTCCCCAGTGTTGAAAATAGAGTGACTCTTTGTTAGTAATGGATACTTTTAATAAAACAGATGCCTTGTCTGGTACCATGTCTGCCTCTGTTCTATCCTGCTGCTAGCTATATGACATCAAAAGTTGGAGAAGGGGAAATTTCTAAGAGAGCTTAAAGGGGAAAGATGAAGGTATGGGATGCCTCTCTTATGTAATCGACTAATTTTTTAACCCAGACTCATTTTGATGCATGGCTGCAAAGAGAATGGCAATCTATTAGTGCTCTTAGCTACTTACAGCCTCAAGGATTGTGTTTAGGGCATCATACAGTGATCTAAAAAAATAGTCACTAAGGAAAAATAAGTACTTACACTGGTCACCTGATGAGAGCACACTCATTTTGAATTAAAATGCTAAAATGTTGTTAGTGGCATCTAATTCTATATAATGGTTAAAACCTCTTGCTCAGCAAGAACAAGTTTTGAGTACAAGACTCAGCATAGCAAGTCTCTAGGCAGGCTGAATCTTCAGCTTCTCTCTCAGGCTGGGATCAGTATGTGGGGTGGAAATCTCATGTGTTCAGACTAGGACCAGAAAGTGCTACAGAGAGGGAACTATGACTGTCAGCCACCGCATTCTCCCCTCTGTGCTAGAAAGCTGACAGAGCACCTATAAAATCTGGGGAGGTTTTGTGCTTTTATGTAATGGGAATTTGCAATGCTACAACCAAGTTGTCAAGGTTCGCTGTTTTTGCTGTTCATCTGTGTAGGCACAAATGATACAGGACGTGCTTGAGCTGAACAAAGATAACTACAGGACTTTGAGGACAAGAAGAGGGGAATCAGGAGCTTGGGTGTTTTTCCCTGCAGTCCTTTTAGTCGAAGGGAATGGCACCAGCAGGAGTAGACACAAATCAGTAGTAGACCAACTGTCTGTGCAGCTGGTGTTATCAGTAAAGTTTTGTTTTCCTCAAATTCACTTGTCTATGTCTCATTTGAGGAAGGACTGCTTGGAAGATAAGAAACCCATCTCACCAAGTGAGGAAAGATCATATTTGCAAAGCAGACTTGCTAAACTGGTAGCAGGTATTTCTCATTAGAGTATAGGAAATTAAGCCCCAAAATAAAGGAAAAAAAGCTGTAAATAGAGAAGTTTTGTGAGGAAGAAGGCTAAAGTGACAATTTTACTTGTCTGCTCAGAAAAGAGCTTTCAGAGGCTTTCAGGGAGTGTCTGTACACTATTATTTAGAGGCTGGGCAGCAAATAAAAGAACTGCAATTTCACGCACAATGGGAAGACAGATGTGATCAGAAACACGAAGCCTTGTGGACAGCAAGACTGGAGAATGGTCATAGACAGTTAAATGCTATCTAAGAAAGACAGAGCAGAAAAAAAATGGACCTATTTAGGGCATTTCTAGGCAAAAACTCCTAGGAAGCTGCCATACAGGGGAAAGGGGCCAAGAAGAGCAGTCTGATTTTTAAGGAAAGCTCAGGAATAAACCGTCCTGTTCTTGAAAGGGGAAAGTGATTCCTTAAGAAATTGTCTAAAGGGGTATTTTGAAGAGCTAAAATACAAATTGGGAGCATAAAGAGAGTGAAATTAATGTATGGGATCAAATGAGGAGAAAAAAAGCATTGCTTTGTCATTTAAAGCCAAATTCAGGGATACCAAAAACTCAATGAAGTTAAAACATAGAAATCATGGAGGATTAGTGCAAATATGCTAATCTGAAAAAGGAAGTTCAGAGGAAGAATAGCAAAATTGATAAAAGGATGAACAAAAAGCCAATATGGGGAAAAAAAAATCATCATTTTTTTTTCTCATTCTTCACACACATAAAGTCTTCAACCAGACCACTTGGTATATCAATATGGATTGGAAAGGAGAGGAACAATCTGCACCAGGGGAGCAATGGAACAGAGACTAATCAGAAAAGTGAAGTGCAGGAGGAGTGGAGTATGTAGAAAGACTTATCAGCCGAGAGCTGGTGGATAACAAAATATTCTTTTTATTGAGGAAAGTCTTTGAAGTCTAGAAAAAGCTAAAGATGCACCTGTCTTTAGCAGGGATGAAAGGACAAGAAGTTGGAAATTATACAAGATGACAGAAACTATAAATAAGTTAGCTTTATCTCAGTTCCTGGATGGAAAATGGACATTTTCCTCTTGAAAAAAAAAATGCCATTTGTAAATGGCAGCTATAAATTGTCATGTATAGGCACATGAAGGAAATCAGCAAGAATTTACCAAAGGTAAATCTTGTTTGATCAACCTCATTGCCCTCTATAACAGAATGACTGGATAGACAAACAGTGTTGGATGTAATATACAATGGCTGTAGTATCGTTTTTGACACCATCTCCCATAGTGTCAGTTTGAAGTTGAGGGATCATGGATTGGAAGAATGAACTGTTAGCTGGGATTAAAAATAGCTGACTTGCAGTGCTCAGAGGGTAATGGCCAAATGTAATGAGTAGACTAGCCAAGAAATCAATGTGAGTCCACAGGACTTACCTTCTTCATCACTAACTTGGGTAATGACCAGGATACAGTTTTAGTAAATCTGCAAAAAATACTTAAGTGTGTAGGTGTTTAATCAACATACCAAATAGCAAAGTTTCAGTCTAGGGGGAATTTGATAAACTTAAGAAATTTTATGAGGCTCAAAAATGAACAGTGCAAAGCTCTGCAGCTTAAGCAGATTAGCCCTATGCCTTTGAACAGCTGGGAACTGACTGGATGAGTAGCAGCATGGCTGTAAAGGACCTGGGGATTACAATGAACGCACCAAGGTGGATATAGAACAACAGTATGTTCTCATAACAAAATAGTTGAGCAGTTTCCAAGGCTATATTAAAGTCTAGTCAACAGGTGAAACTAAATTCTCCTCTACTCAGTTCTGGCATGATTGCACTGGGTTGTTTTGAGCATCCTATCTTAAAGGAGAGTTGGAGGGAAAAGGAGAGGGTCCAGAACATGACTACCAGGAACCTAGAGCACATTATCTCCAGAGATAGACTGAGAATTTGGGCTTGTTTACTCTGTCAGTAGCAGGTGGAAAGAGGGTGGGAGGAAAGAGCAGGCTTTTGAGGAAAGGATAGGAAAAAGCTACAAATTGTTCCTTGGAAGGTTGGATATGAGGAAAAATGTCATCACCAGAAGTTGTCCAGACTGCTGTGGAATCTCCTTCAAGACTTGGCCAAACAAAGCCACCATAGCAGTCCTGATCTAGTATTAGGAAGGGTGCTGCTTCAGTCAGGAGGACAGAGTAGATGACCTCCCTAGGTCAACACTTTTATGACTCAAGGTTTTCTTCTCTTCCACTCTTAAGTAAGCACATTAACTACAGCAGGCAAAGACATCTTGTGCCTAAATATGGAGACAAGATTACTACTAACTTAGTACCTGTCCAGTCTTTGTTATTTATAACAATTTTACGTGTAAAAATGCTTATTTGTTTTTCTTTATCATTTGCAGTGCTACTAGCCAAAACAGCAGAGTCCTAAACAAACAAATAACAGCAACAAAAGTATCTCTTTCTGGCAGGAAAATAAATTTCTATTGTTCATACTCTCCATTTTCATTTAGTAGACATGCATTTTTGTTTTCAAATTACTCTTTAATTGCCACCTGCAAATTTTCTGTTATGCATCTAAAAATTCACTAGAACACCAAATACTTGTAGTGCACTATGGTTCTTATTTTGCAAACTCTGTATGGCATGAACCATGAAGCTAGTATTCAGGTGCTTAAAAGAGCACAGATTGATTTGTGCCTTTAAAAAAGAAAGTGTAGCAACATTCAGATGTTCACTATGCACTATATTATGACATTTCAAACACAATGTTTGATTTCTATGTTTTTTTCAAGTGATGTTGCAGATTCAATGATGTTCCTTAACTTTCCTGTGCTATCCCTTTACTGGGATATGATGCCTGTTGCTGGCTAGAAAGATTGAATTCTTAGGTGATTTTTCTTTTTACGTCACTGATATTATCAGAGACAAGCACAATCCTATGGGAAATGGCATACATCTTTTTTTCAGATTTTCAAGACCACTGATTCAGCATTTTGAGATTTGAAGATGATCAGTGTTTTGGGACAATGTCATATCATAATTCAGGCAGTCTGTAGAAAGAAAGTCCACTTTTTCTTAGCATTCTCTTAGCATTAGTGTGGGTACCTCCTAATTATTGTGCTATCTATTATGAATTCTGTCAAAGACTTTATTCCTCTCTCCAGGCACTTCAAAGCTGGATTATCATATAATCGAACACCTTTATTTTAAAAAAACATAACTTAGACATACTATGTTCTACCTAGAAAGCTAACAAATGGTATGAATTAAGAATTTAAATCTTGGAGGATTTAAATTCTCAAATCCATTTATCTTTGAAGTAGAATAATGTCAGCACTTGCGAAAGCATTCTATAGGATTTACACTCAGCAGGTATAAACCAGTCATCTGGGTAGTTATGATGAATTACACCAGCTAGGAATTTTCCTCCAAGTTTTAAAACTGATATACGGACAAACTAAACGGTCTCCTGCTAAGAAGGTAAGCTGCAATATCCCTGCACTTGAATGCAAACTGAGCAATTTCCAGACCTAAGCATGGAGTGGGATACTCAAACAGGTGATTCTTGCCTCATGCATAGGCAAGACTCCTCCAGCTCATGCATAGTAGCAGAGAGATCTCTTCTTTTTTTCTAATTTTTTGTACCAGACAGATAGTCAGGCAGTTTGTGTCTGAATTACATAAAAACATGAAATGGAGAAATAGGAGGGCGATGGCACTCCACCTTGGCTGGGGCTCCTGAGCAGAGAGGACAACAGAAGGCACTATTCTCTATCAAGTGACCCCATTCAATCCCACCCTATCTCATAATCAATGTCATTAAATGTATTTTCCATGACTGTGGCAACGTGTCACTTGGGAAATGGACAGCTGAAGAGTGTCATTAGGGCATATGAAAAATGACATTTAAATGTTAAAAAAGACAATATTTTTTTGGCTCTGTCTTAAGTGGTTACCTCCAATGACCAGCATATGAGTGCACCTCTGCTATCTGTCCATTTTCACACATGAAGCTCAAGACTTAGTGTACAAAATATTTTCTAGACCCACAGTGTAGTTAAAAAAAAATCTTTTCAAATATAGGTTGGAGGATCCTGCTGAAGGACATACGGTAACTAGACCCTAGAGATTAAAAATTCAGGTATCAGACTGTTGGACATAATTCATTCCAATTAACTATAATGATCACTTTCTAATTTAAACAATTGTGACAATCAGCAAATTTTGCACACTTGCAAAAGCATTGCTCCAGTTTGGTTAAGAGAGGAAATCCAAGAGAAGCAACTGTATAGGTGTATGTATCTCTAAAGTACATTGATGTTACAGGCTGGATTTTTACTTTGCTCTCATATGTCCAAAATGGAAAAATCCCTTGCATGAAAAAGGGTAGGGGTAGACCCCAGTTGAAGAAAGCTATTGGGATAATGACAGTCATTACAGCGCTGGCCTAGGGATCTGTACTTCAAACTACCTAGTTATGTGGTACCAGCTTTTTTGTTTGTTTTTCTTAACAAACAGCAGGAAGAAAATACAAAGCAAATGTACTTACAGAGACAAAATTTGCTAGTGCCTGTACTACTTTTTGCCTCTGTATTTATCTTCAGACAGACCACTAGATAATTTTGAAAGACTTTGTCAATACTGAGGAAAGACTACATAGAAGGTGCAAGTATTTTATTTTATTTTAGCACTACCTTGCTCACCATTTAGATCACAACCACAACATTTCAAATGAGTTATTAAGTGTTGGAGAAATATTTTCCCTATGAACTATGCATAATTTATGCAAAACAAAGCCTTTCTTCAGGAAAAACTTGCCTGTTCTTTATGGTGCTTGGATAAGGAATGACATAATCTGTTTCCCACTTTTGCAACCCTTGAACATGATTTGATCCTGATTCCATTCCTATTAATTAAAAAAACCATTTACCTTCAAAAAAGCAGAAAATCAGACCCTGAAGAGCCACTCCCTTAGGTAACATAACTCAAGTAAAATCCCACCACATTGTCAATGTTTTGGCCATATTTCCACTCAGTCATGCAGTTTTTCACTATAGCAATCTTTCCCATCCTGAAATTTTCTAAAATTACAAAGCAGCATGCTACATTGCTTAAACATGGCAAAATATTTGCCAATTTATTTATTAACCTTTACTTTCTTATTAGTTAAAAGTAATAACTGTGTTTTGCTGCTTCCCTATACTACTAAGCCTCTATTCTCAGTGCTGTATACGTGTATAATTTGTCCAATTGCAGCACATCAAGCTGTAAAAAATATTACCTTAGGAATATTAGATAAAATATGCATGCTGTTTTAATGATCATATCTATCAGTTGATCATGTAGTTCAAAAACACAAAGCTATAACTTTTTGATTTTAATGATTTTTTTGAAGCCTTGTCAGATGTATTAATTTCAGTCAAGATTTTCAGGGAAACCTACTTAACACTTAGAAAGACATGTAGTTCATGCAAGAAACTACATCTCAATTTGAATGAAAAGCGTTGGCTATATCTATAAAATTAACATTTTTAGCATCTTCTATGGACATCCTCATTTTGCTTAATGAACCATTTCATTTTCAATTCGTTTCAATAATGAATGAAATCATTAAAACCTAAACTTGTAAAAAGAGGGTTACTGTGACTAAGCTTAGAATATTGAAAAAAAATCATTTATATAGTAATAAAAACTGCAGAATTTTATTTAGGCAGTTTCCCTGTTTCGTAGACAGACTTTCCAACAGATATTTTCCAGCATTTGAAATTATGCTTTTTTAGTAGGAAATATAAACTTAATCTTCAGATATACAGACAACAATTAAATTAACAGATGAAGAAATACTTTTGAGGATATTAATTTTACATGAGTGCTTAGTAACATTGGATATAAAAATCTTAGGTTTTAGGCAAACCAGATTCATTACCTTTGTATATTCAGACAGGGTCAAAAGACACTGGAAAGGGTTAGTGAACTATGAAAGACATAGATAGCTTTTTATTTTGTTTTGTTTTGTTTTTCCACTGTACATTAACTGCTGGATCTATTCTGCTATTCTTGCAAAGAAAAAAAAAGGCATTTATAGCCAAAAAAAAAGGGGGAATATCTCTTCAAGTCCATTTTGCAATTTCTGAGAGCATCGAAAGTGGTTCATAATCCAGCTGTCAGAATGCTCCCCTGACAGCTATGGTGGCTGGGAAGGAATTCCCTATTCTGCTTGATTAATCTCAGAGACTTAAATCTATCCTCTCTATACTGTAAATCAATGCCTTGGGGTAGGTGCCCTTTGAAGGTGTTTCAGTTTGCTAAAGCAATTAAAATGTGGTAATGTATCAACAGGATTTAATAACAGAAATCATTGGGAGGCCTAGATATAAGATGCTACTAACCTACAGTTAGACTACAATATGTTACCTTTACCCACATGTGATGGGTATAAAGTCTGTCTGTCTATAAAGTCATTGAAATAATCTATCTAGGAATCAGTTTGGACCCTATAGGATTACACTTAGGGGTTGACTCAGTTGCCTTAACTGTTGAGTACTATTTTAACCAGTCACAAAGGCCTGGCAGATGTGCCCATGAGCTGCAGAAAGGTTTTCTGAAGAAGTCAGTCACCAGTAACATCTTTTAAAGCATTTAAAATATAAAGCATTTGCAAGAGTACCTGTATTTCAGATAAAATACATTGTTAAGGCAAATAAAATGAATCTTTCACACCTACATTCGACACCTCTAGGTTTAATCCCTTACAGAATGGAGATGAAACTCAGACTTTATGTTCATGTTTCACAGGAAAAAAAAAAAGATATTATATTGAATGCAAAACATTTAATACAAAGGAATATTCAGACAATACATCATTAGTCAGATTTACATGTCGTGTAAAAACAGTTACATGTTTTAGTTTTTTTTTTTTTTTCAAAAAAGAGGTACATTATACAAGAGAATTTAGAGAATTTTCAGCATGAAAATATAGCTTAAATGAAATATTATGGTGCCACCATGGAAAAAACAAAGTATTTCAGTTCCCTTTAAAAAATTGGCAATGAGAGGCACAAAACACAAAGAAATCCTGGATAAGAAAGTATGCACAAAGTTGGCAGCAGTACCCGGAAATAAATTCAGAGACTGTTTTAATTTGCTTTGAAAGCATCCTTCATGTTCTTCAGAATTATTACAATATGTCAGTTTCAGAAATCAGAAACTTCTTTAAAAATAGCACTTCTACTTCTGTGTAGAAGATCCATACTAAAAATCATTTAATATAATCTAGCTGGGTTCAAATTAATAATGTGGTCTGATACAAGCTTGTCAGAGAAAAATATATTTTGCATATTTTTCAGTTTGTTTTTTTCAGTCTCTTGTTTTTTTTTAAAAAAAAATCTGAACAATTGATTATGCCAAATATTGTGAAACAACCGAAATTTTCCTTTGAAAATGAAAGCATACAAAATATACAGTAATATATAATTTCCTTTGTCATTTTTTGCATGCTTTCTTTTATTTTTCATAATCAAATGCGTCAATTTCCTAGTGCATTTTCAAGCCCAATATTATTATAACCACATTATTGCATGTTGTTGATTGTACAGTGCCAACAAGATTTTTTCTTCATTGTAGAAAACACATTTTCCGTATAAAATTGATATAATATCACAGTGTGATGGGAAATTTAAATGAGCAAAACTATTTATTCCCTTCCTCAGGAGCATAATGAAGGAGAACAGTGTTTGTTTTTGCTGAGATTATTCCAGATCCCTAAAGCAGTGAAAAAAATGGCTTTTGCTTATTCTTTTTACCGTATTTCTAAAATGATTAAGCTGAGAATCCATTTTAAAATGAATAACACAAAGAATCCAGATTACAGATTTAAATAACCACACTGGAACTTCCCTGGACTAGTCCCCAGTACAGTGGGACCTAGCTATTTTATTAACTATTAATAGCATAGACTATCCTCACTCATGATATAGAGGAACATGAAGGACACTGTAATACTCATGAGACTTCCAAATGCATACGTTATCAATTGATGTAACAACCATTTGAGATTTGGTGACGGAGGCATGTTTGAGCATAGCCTGTCAAATTCTCTGTTTGGGTAGACTACTCTGTCTTCTAGCCTGGAACTAAAAAGACCAAAGGAGAAAACAAAATATATGTGTTGCCAAGAACAACATCCAAAAATGATAAGACTCTTGCATTTTGCTGTCTATAACAAGATTTAAAGCTTCCTTATCAGACGGTATTTTAGCACTTCTGAAACATAGTTTCAAGAAGCAAAACATGACTTGGAGTACATTGATATTAAGTTTTTAGTTAATTTATGTGTAATTCTGTATAATTTCTGTGTTATGTGCTTTCCTGGAAGATAGTACAGTGTTGGACTTTGAACAACTATAATTTCATCAGGATGTATGATCCTGTTAGAACTAGCAAAGTTTGATGAAGCTATGTGAGATTCATTACATTCTCAAAGCTTCAGTGGTTTCATGGAGCTAAGACAGTGGTAATAGGATTGATGAGAACCTTGTGCTCATGATAGCATGTTTCTTTGCATTATTTAAATTTTGATTTACTCCTACATAATTATGTATTTCACAGTCAAGATGAATCAGTGCATTGGATGGATAAATGTCAGACTGTAATTGGCAAATACATTTCATAGCAAAATAGAGACAGGCTCTTAATTTTAAATTACACCGAATATGCCACGACAAGAACCATCTTCAGCGTTAGAATATTGGATAATACTACATTTATATTCCATTAATGTGCACTAATAATAGACAAGTAATTACCCCAAATACTTTTTATCCATAATATGCACTGTATGAGAGACAAAATTTGGAATTTATAAGCCTATAGGAATATATAAACAGTGGCCACACACAAACATCACTTACTTGTGGGGGTGGAGAATGACAGATAATTCTTGTTTAATTTTTTTATCCAATCCATTAGCAAGAAAAGCAGAAAAATAATAGAAAAAAATAAGTGAAAACAGAACACCAAATAGGATTAAACAATTGGGAAACATCTCTTGTTTTATAATAGGAATAAAGGAATCTGTTTTCTACTGATTTCCTTAGTCATGGGAGTGTTGTCTCCAGGGATTTTTCCTACTTCTAAATTATTAAAAAAAGAAGAGGTTGCGTGGAACTGACAGACGGGATCTCAAATACAGAAGCCACCGGTAAAGGATCGTTCCAGGTTCCCATTGCTGCTAGTAAACTGCTTCTATCTGCCACCCTGATATCTGACTGAAAGAAGGATGTTTTCCTAACTCAGGTGATAGAGAAGCCCGTGCATGAGCAGAGGTACTCATTTCACACTAAATTTCACACATACAAAGAGAAGAGAACTGTTAGGAAATGTGCAAGTCAGAGGTAGGCTTGCTGCAGTGCCCATGAGACAGTGGAGTTCAGGATCTTGCAAGGAGGGATAAAAGCAAAAAGCAATATCACAACCCTAGACTTCAGGAGAGCAGACTTCAGCCTGTTCAAGAACTTCCACAATTCAAGAATTGTGGAAGAATCACATAGGCTACGTCTCTGAAAGTAAGACAGATAGAAGAGAATTAGCTGATATTCAAGGATCACCCCGTCCAAACTAAAGAATGGCCCATCCCAAAAAAAGCAGGAAATCAAGCAAAGGTGGCAGAATGGCTGCATGGATGAACAAGAAGCTGATGATTAAAGTCAAATGCAAGAGAGCTGTGTACAAGAGTTGGACACAGGGAAAGGCGACCCAGGAGGAATATGGAGACGTTGTCCGAGTATGCAAGGACAGAGTTAGGAGAGCTAAGGCCCATCTGGAATTGAAACTAGCAGAGGGCATGGTCTTCAGAAAGTACATAAGCAGCAAAAGGAAGGCTGGGGAAAATGTAGGCTCACTAACAAATGGGGCAGTAGCCTTGGGGACAAAGGACACACAAAAGGTAGAGATACTGAAGACAGAGATAGTGCTCAGTAGTGCACAGTGGTAGGATGAGAAGCAACGGGCACAAACTGAAATACAGAAAGATCTATCTGACTATGAGGAAAAACTTCTTGACTGTGAGGTTGGCAGAGCACTGTGAGGTTGGAATAGGTTGCCCAGAGAGGTTGTGGAGTCTCCATCCTTGGACATGTACAAAACCTGACTGGGCAATTGCTCTGGGTGACCAAAGGTTTAGACCAGAACATCTCCAGAAGTTTCTTTCTCCCTCAACTATTCTCTCTTTCTGTGATTCTGTGGAAAAACACACACACACACACAAAAGGAATGACTTCATGGTCTTAACAAAATGTTTAGTATGATTTTAAATCCCATAGGATATCTAAAACATCTGTGCAGGGTTGGGATATATGCATTTATGTAAGAAGTTTTTGGATCCATCTTAGCTGCTTCAGGAAGCTGGCAGTTCAGCATATATTCTAGTCTCTGATAGGAGCTGTTAGAGGAGTCAGAGCTACGTTTTTCTTGAACCTGGCTTTATTATTACTGTTGTTGTTTTCATTATTATTATTTTATAATGAGAGGTTTTTTTTTCTTTTTTTTTTAACTTTTAGTAAAAATCCTTTGATGGATTTGATATTGTAATGTCAGAGAAATAGTATAACTGCATTTAATTCTATTTTTGTTTCCAAAAGTGAGTCAGAAAAGTTCTTTCTACCCCTTTTCACAGAAATAGACAATTGCTTTCAATAATACACATATTTTTTTCATGGACATAGAAGATTCCTTTCAACAAAAATATAATTTGTTAAATTTTACACAGAAAATATGTAATCATTGAACTCTAATTTTGGAGTATATTTTGAAATGATAACAGACCAATGATACCACCTTTTAAAACTTGAAATGTAATCACATCATCCTATACTTAATAAGACATTTCTAGTACAGCACACAGTCAGTTTAATGGGTGGCAATTTGAAGTAACTTTGATAAGGTTAGGTCATAGTTTGAGAGAGTTAATCTGTGTTCAATGATAAATGAACATGCTATGTTAACTGGTAGGAGCATGGGAAAATCAGAGCTAATAGACATTATTTTAACAAATTGCCATTTTAAATCACCTTCCTGAGGGTCTTTAAGCAGGATCTCATCAATTACATGCTTACAGCTCACATTAGTGATACACATTTGAAAATTTCCCACATGAATAATTTAGACAAAAAAAATGACTATAAAACCTCTGTGTGAGTTAGCTCTGTCTATTTAAACAAACTTTTACTTAAATGATGCATGACACGCAATATTTCAAAATGCTCCTTTTGAGATATGATCATAAAGACAAGATTCAGAGGAAAAATGTCCTTTCAGTGGTTCTAATTTCTTTTGTGTGTCTTATCATTTCCATGTCTTTTTCTTTTATTTTTTCAGTTTAGCACCTTGGTAAAATATAATTTTTGGTAGTCTCCCAGACTTATTATTTACTATACAAGACTATCTAACTTCAAACAAATAAAGAAACAAACAGCCTGAATTCCAGTAGCATTTCCTTTCCTTGAGATTTGCAACTAAGTCAATGCCTCTGATAAATCAAATAACATAAGAATGAAGAGGCAAGAATTTTTCTCAAAAACAGCTTTCAGTAGAAAAAAAAAAAAAAGTAATTTTAAGACACTCTCTTTTTCCCCTAATAACAGCAAATTTCACAAACACCAGGAAAAGTATGGGAGAGTTTTACATCACATAAAGAGAGTGTTTTTTTTATTATTATTTTTCTTTACAACACAGTGGGGTCTTTCAGAAATTTCTTGAAAATAACCAAAGGCAGAAAAAAAAAAAGGGCAAAAGAAATGGCAAAGATTAAAACTAAAGGATTTTACCAATTTTTTAGTGTTACAGATGACATGTAGGGAAGTTGAATTAAACTCCCAGTGATCCTCATCCAGGAAAGAAACTTGGGCCTGTCATAGCCAGCACATTTTCTTCTTCCCTAGGCTAATCATCAAACGGATCCCTGTTGCAGAAACCTATTAGAGCTTGTTTCAAAAGTCTCTTTTGGGAAGAGAGAAATTGATTCTATAACACAGCATTTTAGGCACCCACAGCACAGTGAAAGACATTTAACATGAGCACAGATTGTTTTAGATACTATAGAGGGAAAAAGAAAAAAAGAAAAAAAAGAAAGAAGAAGAAGAAAGATGCCAGGCTAACCAGAGTATTTAAGCCATATTTGTTCATATTGAAGGATATATCTACCATTCAGCTAGTATGCAATAATGGTTCTTAGATACAGTGACACCCAACATTTGGGCCCTCTGTAGCATTCAGGATGAAATCCAAAATAGTAATTAGTTATTATTCCCAAACCAATTCCTAGCAAAGGCACAGAAAGTAGAGGCTTAGGGAAAGAATCGTTACTGCTGGAAGGGAAGATATCAACACCACCATGCAATGATTTATGTTGAAGATGGGATAAATGATGTTTTTTTCTATTTGCTGCCTATAAAGGGAGCTTCTCACTAGCATAATTCCATTTTTGCTGTCTTAACCAGATTTCTAGAGCTAGAATCCAGATTTAGGTTTTCATCTAAAATGTAATGTAGAAGTGTACTACACTGGAAAATGAGAAGTTGGATCTAGAGGAAAGATAGGTGAGAAAAAAAAATAGACCTAGTCTATTTATTATGCGATTTTGTTTGGAAGTGGGAATCCTAAATTTTGAATGGCTACTCTTTAAGCATTTTTTTTAATTTAGTTGTCTATGAACCACTCTAAATCATTAAAGTTATTTTACAGATGTACAGTGGCAGAAGTACCAAACATAGTACTCGCGGTAGCTTAGATAGCAAGGAACTTTAAATGTTTAAGTAACAATCTATTTGATCCATGTAATCTTAGTTATCCCTGGACTTCAGTCCTTGAAACACACTTTTGGTAATGTACACCATTGTATATTAATTCTTGACTGACACTCTCTAAAGTGTTTTATGTTTCAAATCTAATGATAATTTAAACAGAAATTCTGCTGAATATTTTATATTCATGAGTACTGAATAGAAATTATTTTGGTGAATTTAACAAAAATACAACATTTTTAATTACTATGGCCTAGTGAATAGCATTGTATGCAGGAAGACATAGTCGAAAAGTGGAAGATAAAATATATTTTGAGAAGGATTCTTCTTATGCATTTCTATTACTACTATAAACTAATGACATAAAGTAATTTCAAAAGAATTTTGAATGAAGTGAAATATTAAATTGAAGTTTCCATTTTCTATAAATTTATACAGAAGCTGCATTTGACCGAATGCCAAATGAAAACACATTGTGTGATTTCATTATTTGCCAGGAAATGGAAACTACTCGAATTTTGACAGGCATTTCTATGAGCTGCGTGGCAAGACAGGGGGGGCACTTAATTCTATCCATTAGAATTCTAATTCTACCTGACAGGTAGGGATGTAAAGGCTTAAAAGAAGAAGAAAAGATTATTTCAGATGAGAAATTTGTTTTCAGCAAGTGATAAAATGCATATTGATTTGTGACTTCCATTTTCCTGTAGAATTCCTTGAGGAATCTACCTCACAGATCTACTTCAGAAAAGCTACACTATCTTGCTGGGACTCAACATAGAGAGAGAATCATAAGCATTTTGCGATATGAATGAATTCACTTAGCTTTGGTGAGCAAAACAACATACTTCCATGTCTTCTCCTGCACTAACAGGCAGCCTAGTTATGGAGATAGCATAGCATAAGGCTACCATCCAAATGTTTAATTAGTCATGTTTCTTGCCGCAAAAATGAAAATACACATATATATTAAGAAAAGTTGGCCAATTCATTGCAGTATCTTTCCTTGGAAGTTATCTTTCCTTGTGGTACATACCCCTGTCCTTCTCAGAAAAAAAAAAAAACAGTATCTCAGTAAAAATTCTGCTTAGTTTGTATAACATATGAACTAAAACAATCAGAATTAAAAAGTGAAACAAATTCAAAGAGAAGTAAACCTAAACTAAACAGATTTGCCTGTAAGCAAATCTTGCGTATCTCAGCAAGGCAGGTCACCTCCTCCAGTGTTACTATCTATCTTCCAACTTAGCAGCTTGCAGAACACATGCTTTTCTTTATGTCTCTCGGAAAAGAAAAAAACACAACCAAAACCAAACTTCTATTTCCATTCATTAATTTAGAGCGTTTATTCCTTGTTCGTAATCTCCTAGTCATTGTAAGCTTTATAGGCTTCTTACCTTCCTCTTTCTATTTTGCCTATTTCCAGAAACTTCTTACCCCAGTGTATGATCAGATGGTGTCAGGGAAAACGTGAGCACTTTTCTTTTAGATAATTTAATCTGACTAGGAATACAGCAGATAGGAAACAGCAAGGAGCTGTTTTCTATTTTGCAGTCCAACTGTATCCTTCTGTAGATTTATAACACAGCAAATTGAGAACAAAGTCTTAACAAACACCATCAATCTGATAGGCTAACCCTGTAAATCTAAACACATAATTTTCAGGTTTAGCCCAGTAAAATTCCTGAAAAATGCATACCAACAATTTACTCATCTATTTACATAAAATAAGTATCTCGCAAAAGCATCCATCAATTTTTTAAAGTTACCAAACCAGAATTACTATTAGAATAATGATACTAGTCCCAAATTTATTACCATTTACATTCTTGTCCCATAAGAGCAAATATTCACTGAAAAATGTTCATATTAACTTCTGGGTTGATTGGGGGTGTGTGTGTATTTGTTTTGGAGGTAGACAAAAAGAGATGCTATAAGTGCAGCTTCTGACCTCTTCACTTGAAAGTGATGGACCAGAAATTCAATATTTTCTGAGTATTCTTTATTAAAATTGCATCTTCAGGTAATGCACTTTATGGCATTAACAGTTTAAATAGTATTATGAATACTAATCTCATATCCCAGATAGGGAAAAAAAAAAAAAAAAAAGATAAATGAGAGAAGCAGACAGACCTGATCCTGCTGATTTAAAGCTTTCTCTTTAGGGGACTTTAAGTGGAACTTTTTTTTTTTTTTTTACAGACTCTTTTTAAGATTTTCTTTTTTAATTTAAGTTCAATCTATTTTTATAATAATGATAATGCCATTGGCTATTTTATGAGCACTTGCTTAACTCAAATTATAATGCAGCTTCGTAATTGATGTTTTTTTCCTTTTTTTTCTCCGTTGTTAGAAGCATAATAGATCTTATGTAAAGCATTTAGTTTTCTTCATTGTTTTCTGTCACTCTCTTGTAAGAAATTCTGTATCTTCTTCAGAGCCAGTTAAATGTGTAAGTATATGTTCTTTGATCTACAAAATGATTTCCTCATAACATATGTATGCATAACAGCTATGAATCTAATTCCTTGCTCTGTATGCCATTTACTTATCCCACACATTGTAACACATTCTCATGCTCCTCAGCTTTTCCAATGTACGTACCATATTTTCTTGGCCTTTTCACCTTGCCTCCTGCCTAGACTGAAAAGACACAATCAGGACATTTCTTTTTCAAACATCTCATGCAAAGGAACGATGTAGGAAGAGTGACATCTTGCTCATTATGGAGAATATCAGATAAGCAGAAAGATGGTGACAGTTAAGATACCTGACTTACTTATTTTATATGTTCTCTGGATCTTTGCATATGTTCACTGAATTGCATGAGATTATTCAAGCCTATCTTCATGGATGTTCTTGAGAGACCCAAGTCAGAAATCTAGCATCTCTAGACTTCCTTATGCTTGGTGAATAACAGCTTTGAAAAAACAATTTAAATCCTGGATTTTAAATAGGCTGGTAAAGATTAAAGATATTAAGATATTAATTAAGTAATTAAAGATATTAAAGATTATACCTAAATTACCTCAATCTTCATTTCAATTCTTAGCTTGGTCTGACAGCAACATTGTATAACAGCAGAAGTTTAGCTTCAAGAAGAATTTGCTCCAACCAGTCCCATAGATTAAGAATGTAATTTTTGAGGTAAGGCTGGCCTATCACAGAGCCTGTGCATGTCTCTGTAACTAAAAATGAATTAAATCCATCCCAGTTGTAACTCTAGGAAATGTGGCATAGCTATTGTATTTTACCAGGCCAGAGTACAGAAATTGTGATGTGTGTTTTGAGGAATACTCTGATATATTGCATCCTACTGCATTCAATCAATTCCTATCATGGTACATTCATTATAAAGTAATAGAATACAGCCTGCTTTGTATCTCAAGTGTCATAAAAATTCAGAGAGACACAAAATACTAAAGTGCCAAAGTGTTTAAATTGCTCTGAATTTGCAATCAACCTCACTTATCAAATGTTTAAATTATTGTGACAAAGATTTAAGTGAATAATTCTAGACAGTAACTAACAATGATGGAATAGTTAACTGTCTCAACAGCAGATAGATTTTAGCTCATTAAAAATGGGTGGATTTTGGAGAAAGGGCAAATCTCTGACTTTATGGAAATAGAACCTGATTATTAGTGATTGACACAAAATGGTATTTGAAGAATTACCTAATTGAGGTTTTGAAGGAAAGATGATGGTATCTCAAGAAAGTTCACTGATTTATATCCACTACTTCCAGTCCACCAGAAATATAAGGCTGTTTTGATCTGAATTACCATCTGACTATAAAAGGAAAAATAGGAAAAAAAAATAGGAGGATGACCCAATATGGATTAAAGTACAATATAAATAATCTATAAAAAAATAAAAAACTGTGATTCATTTTACTTCATTTTAAGCATTTAGTTTAGATACTTCTGTGATGTGAATGATGTGGGGTCTGGGACACACTGAAGGGAAGTGCGTTTCTTCATGCAGGGAAGAGCATTTGTGGATTACAGAGGGTTATGGATATAAAAGAGACTAGTCGCATGTAAGCAGGTTCCTGGTCAATACACCGGGCTAACCGAGGCCTGCACCTGATCAGCACCGGCTGTCCTGTCTTCTCATTAAACTCCATTTCTATATGTTTTCTTTGGTGAGGGTATCTCTCGTGTGCACATGTAATTGTGTATAGAGGTGTAAATGCCAAGAGCTGGAGTGGGGCTATGGGAACAGATGTTCAGCCTGGCTACTGGTTGGACCCAGGTGTGTAAAGCTACAATATCCTCTAGGTGTAGCTAAAGCTACACCTAAAGCTACACCTAAAGCTACACCTATCCTCTACACCTATCCACACTATATCCTCACCTCATTTGGACTGCTGGATTTGGCAATTCCCAAACACTTTCCTGATTCAATGCACAGGAAAAGACCTGTGAAATATGACATTTAGACACTTCCATTCATCAGCTAAAACTGTATTTGATAAATGTTTGCCTAAAATCCATGTGAATGGATTTCCAACATGAAAAAATGTAAAATCACTCATATCTATTGAGAGCTTCTGACAATGAGAGAAGACATTCAGATATCAGAGCTCATATATTGCATGGGCCTTAAAAAACAAAATTCTAGGGCATGTTCTAGGATTTTCATATATTTCATTAATAGCATTAGTAAATGCCACTCCACCTCCCCAAGTTTAATTTATCCATCAAACTAAAAAAATGCTAGTTATTCTATTTCTTGGAGGTTATCAGGCATAATGAATGCTTCTAAAACATTTATACAGCCCAAACAACAGATATGGCATTAGTACAAACAATACCTACAAATGAATAAGCAATGCAAAACAAAACTTCCAAATTAATTGCCATTGCTTTTTTAAGTTCAAGCCTGCAATATTCCTGCAGTTTATTATTTTATATGTTATACTAAAAATGTGCCAATATCATTCATTCAGATTTTGAGAAATCATGCACTGCATGTGTTCTTAACGGATAGCTGATGTTCTGTCGGAAATGGGTATTTACACCTTAGCCACAGTGTGTCACCTTTCTGCTTCAGTGCATCGCATAGCTTTAAGTCTCTCAGATTGCAGCGTCTTGTGTAATGTCAACTCACATTGGCCTTTTTGCATAATACAATAAAATCTGATGGGTGGCGACTCAGGAAATGTAATGTAATATGACACATCAGGAATGCAGAGACTTCCATGATTGGATAGTTGGTGTCAATTTAGATATGAGGCTTCAAATCCCAAATGAATCTGGCAGACACTAATGGAGTGGATGTTACAGTGACTAATGTATCTATGAAATATAGAATTCTGCAATTCTTCACATTGCATTTAACTGGTGCAAAAAATATGGCTGAAATAATAGTCAAAGTTAGCATTTACGTATGCAAGTAGGTAACATATGTAGATTATATGCTGCAAAATGTCCTTATCACTGTTTGTTCATCTTTCTTTACTGTAATAATTACTTGTTTATTTTAATTCCTTTTACAAACTGTGGGCTAGAAGAAAAAGAAAAAGAAAAAGAGAAAAAGAAAAAGAAGAAGAAAAAGAAAAAGAGAAAAAGAAAAAGAAAAAGAAAAAGAAAAAGAAAAAGAAAAAGAAAAAGAAAAAGAAAAAGAAAAAGAGAAAGAAAAAGAAAAAGAAAAAGAGAAAGAAAAAGAAAAAAGTTACCTCTTCTGTGTTGAATTAAACCAAGTGTAACTGGCATCAGATAGTCTAAAGGTATCACTGAATACTCAGTTATGCAGAGAAGTTTTAAATGCTGAACTACTTACTTCTTATTTCACTCCTGGCTCTGTTTTGGACCATACAAACTGATTTTCTACCAAATATATCTACAGAAGTGGGAATTCCTATGTGTTTTGACACAAGCTGTTCTGTTTCTCAGGCTCCATATTTCTTTTACTTAGCTGTAAAAAATAACCCACACAATTTAATAGTACTATATTAGATTTCTTTACTTTTTAGAATAAGAGTCAGTACAGCATCCAGAGAAGAAGAGTACACAAGGGTACAAAATAACTTTTACTCTGTAAGTATTGCACTGATATGAATTGATATAAAAACTTTCTAAAGTCATATGGCAAGTTAGTTGCCATATGTACAACTGATATTATACAATTTGTTCCCCTACACGAGTATTATTTTCCCCAATGGCAATACATTTTTCATAATGTATTAGCTGTTCTTATGGTTCATCTCTTTCTCTCTCTCTCTCTCTTTTTTTTTTTTATTTTTTTTTTTTTTAATTCTCACTAGCATTAAAGGACAAATTTAACAAGACGAAAAGATAAGAATAGTTTCCCTTAAATGCTTTTACCAAAATTTCAAAACAAACACAACTGCTGCACTCTTTTTGAGAAAATAAGAAAATCAAGTCTACTGACAATTTCAGAAGTGATTTCCACACTCCATTTCTGCAGTTACCATTGTTTCCCATGAAGTTAAAGTAACGTGATTTTTGCAAAGTAACATGCATTGTTTCCGAGTGAAGGTTCTTTGCCATCAACATTTGACAGGATCAATAATGAAATGTTATAGATGAGACCAGACAAAGCACAAAAGATAAATTACAGAACAGTCTCACTCAGTAGCAGGACACCTCGAAAAGGTGGTCAGCCAACTATCTAGTGTCACTCACACAAAGAGGGGCTTTACAAGCATGTGGCTCCCTGCCACATCTCTTCTAGCATACCATTAGACTTTTTTTACCTGATGCTATTGAATTTCTATAAATCATATCTGTATTAGCAGATGTAGAGAATAGGATGTAGAAGAAAATCAAGGAGATGATAGGCGATGGGAACTGGCCAGACCATTCTGGGGCACCCTGACCTAACTGTAACATTCTTCATCCTCGGCTTATGGCCATGTCACGTGCACATGGACTGCATTCGTTATCACCCCTCGTCCCATATAGCAGACCATAGTAATATTTTGAAAAGAAGTGACTCAGCAACCATGTCTTGCCTGTTTGTAGAATCAAGATTTACAGTGATTCCATACCTCCATGAGCCGGTACCTTTCTTATTTTAAACTATCTGTTAGCTGAGGCATAACCCATATTAAATAGCATCTCAGGTGGCAAGCAACTGTCTACCTCTGATGGAAGACAGTGTAAGAAGAGGACTCAACATATTTCATATGCTCTCTTTCTATTTATTATTTGTTACCTTTCTATTTCTATTATTTATTACTTTTCTATTTCTATTTTCTATAAAATCATTTATTACCCTTCTATATTTCTATTTATTATTTGTTACCTGTTCATATACTAACTGCCTTTAGGCCTTATTTTTTTTTTTTTTTTTTATTCGTGGGTGGTGTAACTTTGCCTTTTCAATCTTACAAAAGCTCTTTGGAGTCATTTATGCCTAAAGTTAACTATAACAGTTTGCAGAGTGAGGTCATAGATTATCACATTTTTGAGGAAAAATGCTTCTTCCTGTGGTCACCATTCAGTCACTATTCAATTTTATTGAATGTTAGTGCTGATCTGTTCATGTCCAGTTAACATATCGATTCATCTCTTTCAAATAACATTTCTAAGCATGGAAACTTGTTCAGTAGAATAGAAAAAAAGGACAAGATATCTTCTTTGGCTTTCCTAGTCATCTACTTATCCTCTGAAATTTGAATATGTTTTGTTGCAGTGGGATTTGATTTGAACAGACTAGTTTCTTAGTATAAGATAAATGCAATTTATTTTGAAAAACAAGGAAAAAAATTCAAATCATAGTCCATGGTTTTGGTCCTTTTATCTTGTGCTCTGTTCCAATATCCATAGATCCTGCTGTGTGGTCAAGCAGGGTCTCAGTAAGTTAAGGGTCCATATGCTCCAGAAGGCCCCAAATGAGTAAGGTTTCTTATTAGTCCTGACTCAGTTTAGCTGGACTTTCTTTCTCTTTTATTCACTCCTTTGACCCATGTGTGTATATATATATATATATATGTATATATATAAATATACATATATATATATAAATATATATATAGTATTTCTGTGTATCATTTTGCTTTATCTAAATGGTGTGAAGCCAGTGACCTTAGGAGGAGATAAAGCAAAAGTCAAACTATTACAGGTATGTCCCAGGGCAACCCTTTCACAGCACTGGATTTACTTTCTGTTTTCCAGAACTAATTACAAAGCTTACTTTCTTGTTTCTGACAAGACCCAGGCATACATTTCTGTCAGACTAATTTTTAGCAGGAAATGACCCATTTCTTCTTTCTTTGAACTAAATTGGTATGCCACCAAATAACTCTTTGTTGCCTATCTGGAATGCAATTATAACTCTTCCTTTAACCTTGGATTTATCCTCATGGGATCTCTAGTCTTTCTCGGAGACAGGTACAACATGTATACTCCAATACATGACTTAGAAATGCAAATAAAAGAAATAATTTGACTTGCTAGATTGGTTACCATTTATTAATAGTTCTTTCTCATATTTGCTTTTTATTCATCTGTAATAGCAAGATTCATTCCATCTAACTTTAAGAGTGAGATTCAACTGCTGATAGTAAAGTATTTAATTTGCACACATAAAAACACACGCCTCTAAGGGAGAAAGATACCTAAAGTCTTAATGTAGCTAGTGCTGAATTGTTACTAGTTTCAGCTGCTCAAAGGAGAGCCCCTAGATTATCCTATGGTAACCCATTTGCCTCCAAAGGGGCAGAGGTCTGTCATAGCTCCCCTGTCATATCTGTCAGCCCGATGCAGATGTCGTAGATATTTTGGTGTACGAAAATGATCCAGGATACCTGTGAATGGGAAAGTGAACTGAAATCTAATTATCTTATTCATGGTGTTTATCCCATCCTAAAGTAAATATATAATAATAAATATCTAATAATTAGTGAAACTCTACTAAAATTCTGCAGTGTTTTATTGGCCCTTCTAGGCTCCCTTTATACTCAGTGGAAGATATAGGCGCTTTAATATGCAAAAGTTTGTCCATTGTTGGACAAGTAATTTTAAGACATAATTCACGTTATCCTAAGAAGCCAGTCTCTCCATTGACTGTAAAGGGAGCCCCACATGATAAACTCAGATATGTGCATCTGCTCATTCAGAGAAATGTGTCCCAAAGTGACTGAAACTGCACAGAGAATCATTTAATTTTAACAATTTGCATCAGGAATTGTTCCCACTATGTACTGGTGAAAGAAAATAGTCTGTTTGAGGGAAAAAACAAAATGTTCATTTTCATGCTTGCATGCATTCAGGTTCCAAACTGTTTAAGGCAGCTCTCAAAGTGCCATCTCTCTCTACAAGAGATAACTCTAATAGTAACTTTTTATTTAAGACTATGTGCAAGGGCTTGGCAGGGGGTGTGTGTGGATGTGTGGGGTTTTCTTTCTTTGTGTGTGTGCAGTGTGAAGCTCATGTGCCACAGAGAAATCTGAACTCAAAGCCATGTAGCTATGTCAGTAGGAAAGATAGCTCAGCTCTAACCTTCCTCACTCTAAGAATGACATTTTGACTTATCACAGGGCTAAGTCACTTCCAGCTTGGGGTTTTGCCTATCACAGACAGAGAAAAAAAGGAAATCTTGGAACTATCTGCACAAGAGATCTCTAGTTGGTGAAGCATTAGACAAGGTTGTTGACATTCTGATATGAGCTTGTGCAATCTCAAGAGCATGCTGTGAAATGATTTTGTACAGAAGAAATTATATATATAAATTCAGTGCAAACAAAATAGGACTACAGACGATAGGATTGAGAATGACAACATCTTATTATTTATTCATTATCAGACATCCTCTGTATTCCTTGAAATAATTCAAAAACATATTTTTGTTGACTACAACCAAGATTGACATGTTTGTCTACAAAAATATATAGTTTTATGAAATCATTTAGGGTAGCTAAAATTATGCTGCCAATATCACTTATATAGTGACATAAATGGTTTGTACTTTAGATGTTTTAAAAATTTACAGAATTTCCATAATATGATAAAAAACAACAGTTGAAATACAGCTAAGATAGATTTACATCCATTTACATTCAATTTTATTTTCCATTAGGCTGGTCAGTGTGTTTATCTTAAAAAGCTAAAAGCACTTCCAGTTTTTATCAATAATCATCACATTTTACAACAGGAGATTGCTTGCTGTGGGACAATAGTCCTAATATTATGCTAAATTAGGCTTTGTTGATTACTGATAACCACATTTAAATTAGTGGGTTATAATAAATTACTGGGTTACAATAGAACAACTGAAATCAAAACTTGGTCTTTATCTCTTTCTGTGCTTTCCAAGGATTAAGCAAGACTAAATTGTTACAAAGATTTTTAAAGAAATTGTGATATATCCATGACATTCTTGAGTGTTCACCTTGCAGTGACCAAAGAAATTCACATACTCATGGTCAAGATGGCAAAAAAGATTTTTTTTTTTTTCTGTGAGAAATTATGTCTTTAAAGACATGGCAAAACACAAAACATAACACAATTAAAGAAGCATATTACAACTACATATGTACTAAAAATACAAATAAATCTCGCTGTATAAATGAAAAACTCTGTTATGATCAACGCCAGCTTTTCTTCTTCCTGTTACAAGAGTTTAAGAGGAGACCATCCAAACTCAGAAGTTACTCTGTATATCTTAGCTATTGTAATGGTTCTCTAAACACTCTCAATGTCTGTGTTCTCTCCCAATTAAGTCTTCAGTTGATTTTCCTAGGGTCTCACCACTCCCTTTGCCCAGTAACAAATATTTTTCGATCGCAGTTGGCCAAGTGAAATACTGTACTCCTAAACAGAAATGTCATTTTTATCTGTGTTTTATTGTCAGTTATATAAAAAGAATTTCTCCAAAATACACTGAAAGTAGCACTGTAAGTTTTGGATAATTTCCCATTTGCTCAGGTTATTCAGAAAGGACATAAGTCCTTGTTCTTTTCATCACAGTGTTCCAAATTGGTTTAGAGACAAGGTACTTTGTATAGATTCATATGTTCTTTGCTTGTTCCAGTGCATTAGGAAGTCATTTTTGGGGGGAGAAATGTTGTGTCTGTACTACTGTACTACTATTTTTGTCATGGGTGGCTTTCAATAATATTGACAATTCCTGCTGTTCCTGCTCAGTGCTGCACACAGTCAGCCTGCTCCTGCTGAGAAAGGCCATCTGATATCAAAGAGATGCTTAGCCCAAGCTGTAAGCATTAGCATTTCATATGAGAAAGCTGGTTGGACAGATAGTTTTAGTGCCCTAAGAGTCTAAGAAAGGGCAGAGAAAACTCTGACTCTTAAATTATGCCTATTAATTTGCTTGTTGCGCACAAGAAAGTTGTATGCTGCTAGAAATAGTTGCTATATCATATAAGATTACTAACTCATTGTGATATCTGAAAATAAATAATACTGGGACCCAATAACAGCGGAGTTTCTTCACACTGTAGCTCCAAGAATATATTTGGAATGGGAGAGAAAGTTGTTAAAATAATATTTTTGTTGATTGTAAAAACACAGAGACATTCATTGAGGCTGTTCAGTCTAAGATGACCTGCTCTTTAGGGGAAGGGTAAGAGGAAGGAAAGGGGGCATATATAATTGTCACCAGCAATAATTTTTCTGAGCAGTTCTATATCCTAACAGCACAGATGTGGAGTCTCAGTTGTACACGTTATATATTCATTATATCACATTTTAAAACAGTCTGTAATGTTCCCCCAAAACAAGCAGTGGAACCACTCCATCCTAGAAATTGGATAACCAGTCACTTCTGTTACAGCACACTGTGAAGAAAATCTGTGGTTGCAGATCTGTCTGATTTGAGAACTTTTGTTGTAATGCTACCTATTTAATAATGACCTTTTAGAAGTGTTTTTTTTTTTTTTTTTTTTTTTTTTTTTACAGTTTCAAATGTCTCTTTACAGCTCTTGGAATATTTCTATACTGCATTATCACAGGTTAAATATCTTAAGTTTCTAGATTTGTACTGATTGTGAAAAAAATAGTTAGCCGTATATTGAAATACCTCTGTAACATCGGTTCTCCTTAGTTTCAACTACCAGACCAGAAGGCAGTACATAGATCCATATACAAAATAAATCTATACAGTATAAATCTATACAGAATAAATCATATATCTATGAATAAATCCATAGCTCAACAGGTCTGGTGAGGACAGTTAGGAGAATATATGTTTTTACTAATCAAAGTGTCCCTTGTGAATGGACGCTATTTTGAATGGAGAGCTGAATCAAGCATGAGTAAGAATGTGTGCACTGTGCTAAAAATGCAAGCAACACATGGGACAAGAAGAGGGACAAACCTATAGCTTTTTAAAAGCAATCAGGCTAAAAAAAAATGAAACAATCTTCTTGTATGATTTAACTAACTCTTTATATTTATCATATGCTGCCATATGATAGTAAAAGGCATTCTTTTGAAATCTAAAAATAAAAAAGTCACAGGATGCCATTTTAAGTAGATTATTGGGAAATTAAAGTGTTTTTGTTGTTGTTGTTTTTACTTATAGGTAGATGGAAGCCTAAAATAGTATGCAATTTTTAAATATTATTTTTGAAATTAATTATATAACTGGTATGCAAATAAGTGTTCTGGTTGATTTATTTTCATTTTCTGAGTCTTATTTTGAGACCTATGTCTTACAATATAAAAATAACCTAATATATGTATAAGATGATTTGAGAGAAGTAATGAATTGCCTACATAGCCAAAGCCTCTTCTGGATATTCTCTATTTAACTCTCATAAAATTGTCACTACACAACCTGCATAGAACATTTAAAAATCAAAACTTTTTTTTTTTTTTTTTTTTTTTGTAACGTGGAATTTGGTTTGGATGTAGCCTCAGGTTTGCCAGTCACTAGAGACACTGAATATCTTAAATTTATAATAGGTAACAAATTCAGATCTGGTTCTGTTATCCTCAGTGGTATTTCATGTTGAGAGTATAATTTAATTCTTCTTTTATAGCCTTAGAAAAAGCAAAAGTGCTGATCTACTGAAAAAAGTCTGAGCTTTATAGCTGTATTCTATTTCAGTGAAGGTAGGAAAATCATTGCTACCCCACATTTGAAATGAACAAATTCTGAAAAATTAAAATGCATTAGAGTGAGCTGGAAATCATTGTTTTCCTCCAAGAATATGTTTTTATTCTCTGTAGCTGAAATATAATTATCAAATAAAGCAGGGAGTGCTGTTGCATTTGGGAATGGCATTTGTTATATTTTTATTGGATCTGTAATTTTTGAAATGTTAACATACACCTACATTTGCAGAGCAAGTTTATTATGTTTAAGTTAATTATATTTTCAGTTCAGATGTTTTACTTCTTGTTGGGCTCTGCCGTGATAGTTAATTATTCTATCAGTAGATGTGACCTTGGTCTTTAGCACAGAGGGGGATACATATTTATCCACCGAAACAGGCTTTTACATCCTAAATTAGATAATAAAAGTCTTGTTGCATTCTGACAGTATGCATTACTATGTTTTATCTCAGAAACATGGCATTATCTCAGTAATATCATGCAAATACCAAAGAAAACAAATGGCTTTATAATGCAGAAGAAAGGAGGAAAAACAGCAGGATGATATGAAAGAATTTCAGCTACTACATTCTTCAGCAACTGTTTGATAAACTGCCTTGAAAACACAAAATACCACTAACTTTGCAATAACAAGCAGTACAGAATTACGTAATTTTATTAACTTTGTTGGTACTGTTTTAACTAAAACATCCAAAAAAACCTGCTTCAGACTAATCTGCCTGTTGGATAATTTCTTTCAATAATGTTTAGCCAAAAAATTACAACTTTTCATATTTTAATTTGTTAATTTAGAGCAATGGAACTGTAAGAGTATATATTTAGACTTCATGCAGTGACAGCTGCATTGAATACAAATTTTAAATAAATCAGTGGTATTGCAAATAGAAGTGATTCTATGATTCCATGAGTCATTATTGTTTAAATGCAGTACCAAGACGTAGTTAATACATGAGAAAACAGCGATAAATTGCTTAAATTTTCTGTCACGAGATTAGAGCTGCTCATATGTACATTTATGTCCTTAAGAACAGATACTGCAGTGACTGATGACAGCACAGTCCTTAAAAAAAATATAATACTAAAAAATATATGGGCATCATAACATTTTTACAAATCATGTAAGTAATATTCTCTAATTCTAGTCCTCAATCTGTCTATTTCTTTCCCTATGGAGGAGAGTCATATAAGTTAATTCTTGCGAATCTCTTCCACTCCCATTCTGTTCTTCTCCGTGGACATCAGAGATCAGCATTATTCTCCTCACTACATTAATTAATAAGCAAATGGGATGAAAGGGGAATTAAGTGTGGAAGCAAAAGATTAAATATGAATTTGAACTCTGTCAGTAATTTACTGACATAACATTCTTCAAAATGTTTCATTTTTATGTAGTCTCTGTTCATTCCTGTCAGTTTGTGTTTGTCAGATAATGTTGCAATGAAAAATAGCACATGTTTCATGGCAGCACGAGAGTGAGGACAAACAGTACAGGTGGCGTAACCCTGGCTGGAATACAAAGGATTTCTGATGCAACCCTCTAGAGTCCCATACAGTTAAATAACTCAGTTCCTTCTCTGTTCACAGCATCTTTGGACCAGCATGCATATTTAGCTTAATTCCGGACATTATTCTCAAATAAATCATTAGAGTGAGATTGCCATTTTTTTCTTCTGTCACAGTATTCGTTGTACCACCCATGCATAAGGGGTAGCATTTCCATCCTACAACCCAAAAAACACAAACTTTCAGTATCTGCTGTAAAACCTATCTCTAGGAGTTGAGATACAGTTCTTTTCCATGTTAGCCACTTTAAACTTTAAAAACACTAAATGATGTAGCATAATGAGATCTTGTGATTCCATCTTTGACTCCATGCGTGACCTATGTACAAACTCATATAAAGAAGTAGATACTTGACCTATGCTTGGCTATATTATGTAATAAGAACCAGATAGAGGTGCTAAAAATTGTTTCAGAAGCAAGATAGAAGTACAGTAGCTCATAACTCTGACCACGGTCCCTTGTGAAAAGAGACAAGACCAACTGAAGGAAGAAGGAAGAATGTGTTCAAAACACCATTTTCCCCTCCACAACCAGGACCAGTTTTATCACAAATCCTCCCTGTGGGAAGGCAGCACAACCACCTGCCTGTAAATAAGGCCATTTGAATTAAACGAAAATGCTTGTTTGCCTAGTAATATGTGTTTGTTTATCAGATTCTTCCATTCCGTCTCAATTTTGCTAAAGATATGTTATCGTAATCCACATATAACAAAGTAAATAAGTAATTGGTGTAACACAGAGAACTACGAAATTCATCCTCTTTAATCCTGAAGATAGCTCGTGTTTTCTCAAGCATTGCTCAATTTACATATTTAAAAAAATAGTTTTGAAAGATAAGAAATATTCCAGGATAAACAAGTAACTTCTGTGATATTGTGAAAATAAGGCTTTGAGAGGTTAACCCGTATTTAATCAGAGCTAGAGAGAGATTGTGGATTCTTTGCTATGAAAAAAACTATCCTGCATTCATTTTCAATTATTATTATTCGAACAGAATGTCATATTATGTAATTATTTAGCATCTGTCAGCCTATTCACTTCTATCACATAAAATGTGAGGTTTTCATCTTAATTCATTTTCATGTCCCTGAGGCCACAGGACTTATTTTAGATGTTTATTTCACCATAAAATGAACTCTACCCAAGAATTGTCTGTTTCTACCAAAAGATTAGGGAAGTTTGGATGACTTACTCATACATAAACACATTTATGTTAAGAGTAAAAGAATCTCACCCATCATGTCTGAAACTTCTAAGAAATTATGTTACAAATTCTGAGGTCTTCTCCCAACCAGGACTCTATTACTTCAGAAATGATGACATTTATGAGCTATCTGATTTACAGAAAAAAAAAAGAAAAAAAAAAAAGTCTTGGAATTTTATTATGGTTTTCTTGCATTTTAAAATAAACAAAATAAAGACTATTGGTGACTCCAACTGAGATATCATATTGTGCTCAGACATATCAACATAAACTCTCTTTAAAGCCATTAAGATATTATAAATGACAGTTCATTCACAGTTGCATCATAAATACTTATTACAAAAATAATTGCTAGATATAGTAATATTCTTACATTATCTTATCATAAAATGACTTACAAAACATATTAAGGCTCTTTAATGGCTGATAATATGAAACACTGCAATAAACCACTACGAGCATTTTTTTAAAACAGTGTATGTCGCTGCTATCCTTAATGTATGACTTTAAGTTATAAAGTGTACTACAGAGTGCCATATAATTTGATAAATATAAAGAATTATGTACACACAACTGCACATACAGTATAAGTAATTTCCCCCAGGACACTGGTGACATAATAATAAACCTCAATAACATAGTTCAAGTGATTTGTTTATGTCACAGGTAGCCCCAAATGGAATTACAGATTCTTATGTACACTACAAGTATGTGCAATTTTTATAAAATAAAGTAAAAGAAATCATTCTTTCTGATCAACACCACCAGTTTAAAAATAAATGTAAGCAATATTTTCTCCTTGCTATTCCCTCAAACTGCTTTCCTTTCCCCTCTTCTCTGGTTAAGTTTCATTTCCATTTTCTCTGTTTTTTCTCTGTTTCTTCTGCTTCTTTTCCCCCCTACTCTCTATCCATACTTATCAATCCTCTCCAGCAAATTATATTTTCAATCAGATCCTCTCATTGCTGAGAATTTCCCTAGGGGCGTGCATGAATCAATAAAAGGTGAATGTGATTCAGAACTTTCAATGAGCTACTAATAAAACTATTGAATACTCTCAAAACAGACATCCCTTTGCAGAAGGAAACTCGCATAAGAACATTTTCTAGTAACCTACCTAGAAGTCATCCTCCCATCCCTCTGCCCCCTCAGGAAAGTTACCTTCTATTATTTCACCAATATAAATCTATTATCACTTCAATCTGTATTTCTAATACAAAGCCATTGAAATTTCTTCTTTCTAACTACTGGAACTCATAATTTAGTATGTTTCCTACCCAAGCAGCCAAAATTCTAGGAATTTTAAGGAAGAAAATTCAGAACTCACATTCAATAGGTTCTTTTGCTTCTTACAACCTGTGTGAAATAATACCACACCTTAAACTAGCATTTGTTATCTAATGACTCAGTCTCTGTTAAGGATCAAATATACCACACGCTGTTTCCTATTGAAATAATAATAAAAAATGCTATTTTTTTTTTCTCTCCTTCACAATTATAATAATTAATTATGGAGTTGTGTTAGAGTCTCAGAAAAGAAAAACTCATCTGTTGAAGATAGAAGGAAATGCAGATCACGACCTCTGGGTTGTATGCATTCTTGCAACTTAGTAAAACAATAACATTGAAGCAAACAATCAAACAACAAAAAAATAAAAACCACTCAAGTACAAAACTTAACCTCTATCTGTACTACATATAATGAAGTATGATGGGAACATTCACTAAGACTTCTTTTCATTTTCAGCTTCACATCTTAAGTTGTCTGGCAATGCTACAGATTTTTGAAGTGTAAGGCAGTCTGTACTAGATATACAATATATATATATATATATTTTCAGAAGCTTTTGAACCATTACAATTTTTAAGACAGTTTGAGATACATTCCTGGAATGAAAAGAAAATACAGTACACATACACACAAAACCCTACATATTTTGATAGCAATTATATGCACTATACCTTGTTTGAATAGCAACTGCAAAGAGAGTATTCTTTATTTTTTCATTCATTTTTCTAAATAAGAGAGCCCTAAAATAGCAAAGCATTTTCAAGGCAGATGAATCAGTACTATGATATAAAAGCAAAGTGGCTCCTATCCAATCTGTTATTAATTTTGAGTAGATTTTTGCAAGTAGTCCACATTGTATGTTTATTGATAATGCTGTCATCTCTGAGTCCTGTTATTTAAGAAAAAACAAGAGCTGAACTGAAATAACATACTGCATGCTAGCCTGTGCAGAAGAGCTATCAAGTTGCTGTCTACTTAACTATTACTTTTTGATTATTGCTTCTGGTTTTTTTAATGATTATTTTATTGTAATAAAACCTAGCAATAAAGCATGGCTATTTTTCATTTTTAACTACTTCTCTATATTTTGTGTTGATGTAACCCTTGTTTGATGATTCAGAAGCTATTAAACTGTAAACAAGAAAAAAAATAGTAATGGCAAAAAAAGCTTCCCTCAATAGACTTATTAATGATCAGAATACATACATATATATATTTGTTCTATTCTTTTGGATAAAGATGGAGGGAACTTTAGAAATATTCTAAGTTTTCCATACGAAAGAAAATAGATCTTTTTCTTGGAAACCAATGTAGTTCTAAGCAGCTTAGCCATGCAGTACAATCTCACAAAAATGATTTTTTTTTCCTACTGCTTATCTATTTTGGTGTGCTGGAAACATTTTTCATGGAATGCTGTCACTTAGAAATTCTTTCTGAAGCTCAGACTGAAGCACTTTGCAGCATTACACTCACATCCCACATTTTTGTTTCTTTATGCTCAATCGTATGGAATATGAAAAGGTGTTTTCTATTTTATGATGGCTTTATACACACTAATAATACATGTATATCTAAACACATGTGGGTAATTGTGAGAAATTCCTCTAATGCTGCAAAGTCTATGTGATTTTTCTGACAAAGTTACAAAGTTAGCTAAATTACAGTGTTTATAGGATTTGTAGGTACAAATATTCAGCCATTGGTGGACAAAAATAAATAAATAAAACAAATACATATATTTTTGAGAGAAAAAAAGTTTTAAAAGCATCTCATTTTAAAGAGTGAAATTTTGAAATAAAAGAAAAGAAAATCTATTGTCATATTTGTTTTTTTCTTGCTAAATCTCTTCAACTGGGTGGTATATGTCGAGGGGAAAGCAGAGCAATTTAAACCTCTAGAAACAAATCCAAGATTTTTTTTTCTTTTTCTTATTTTTTTTTGTTACAAAATACACCAGAGAGCATCTTCCTCAAAATTCAATTCATCTTCTTGAGTGCTAGTGTTTGCTTTGGGAGCTCTGCATTATTGGATTCCATGGTATGTGTTTGGAGCTATATATCTCCCTCTCCCCCCAGTGTATCCACAACTGAAAAATCTGTGCATGAACTATTCTACCTAAAGGCACATATAACATTCACCTCAACTGGTCTTTTAAGTGAATGTCAGAGTAGAAGAATCGGTTTTAGGGATGCACAGACCTAAGAGAACTCTCTTTTTATAACTTGTTAGCTCTTTTGGCAAAAGTAGATGAGACCATATTGAAGAAAAAATGAAGCCTTCAGAATTTAGAACATTTTTATTTTTAAGTCAGCACTTAAATGCTTTCCTGACAAAGAAGAGAAAAGGCCAGATGCAAGTGATCTAGTTTAATCAAGCTACAGTTATATTCATTTAATTGATCTGTGAGGCTTCTAAGATATTTGATAGATAAGATTAACTGATAAGATATTTGTAAAATGCAGGTCACTACCTCCTAAAACCGCTTCTTCCTGGCACAATATTGGCAGCAGTTTCCTCTTTTTTGCTGCTGATCTCTGGTCATGATTCATCATACTATTGTCCCTCTACACAAAACCAGCACAGAAGCAGGAGAGAAATTGTTTTATACCCCTTACGATCAAAATTTCAATAAACAATCTTAATAATTTTAGGATGAATTGGATATTCCAACACCACATTACAATCTCCAGTGAAACCTCAAATTTTAAGTTTTTTTTTTTTTTTTTTGCATCATTTTGTGTATCTTACAAAGTAACTGACAGGGCTGCTAAGGTGATAGGTCCAAGCTGTTCACTCCTCTGATGGACAATTTTTATCTTTATTATATATATTTGATATGTATAAAGGTATACGCACATATATTTCAACACACATAACTATGTAAAATCATGCAGGAATATGTAGTCCTTATTAACAGGACAGTACTATTTCACTGGCCAGTTATCTTTGGAGTTTCAGGAACGTGGGGCTCTGTAATGTAAAATCATGAGGATAAATTCAAATTATTCCCTTTTTTTTTCATGCTTTCATTCTTCTGCTCATAAGTTTTCCACTTCCTTGTATGAGGTTTCTTGTATGAGGACAGATTTTTTTTTTAATTGTAAAGGAACATATATATTTAAATAATGTGATAGACAATATGGTAGTCAAAATATGAAGTTTACGAATAAGAATGCCATCCAATGAGGTAACACCAAAGACAGAAAAGACACTTCTGTTCACTTTTAACTTTTCACTATTTTGTTCTTCTGAAAATGTTACCTAATTTTAAAATGTTCACTTGCTTGAAAATGTGATCAGATTTCATTTGGATGCTCTTTTATATAATTTATCTACAGTACTGTGTCCATTGCTGGAAAATATAGCACATATTTAATTGAAAAATGAAATGATTTGCAAGCATCTTTTGATTCATACAAATATTCTTACACAATGCAGCTAACAAAATATTAATCAATGCAATTTATCAAGTTGTATCAACTTGAATCTCCTGTTCTACTCAGCTTGAGTAGGGAAGGTGAAAGAAATCACTTGGCCAAAGCACTTTTAGAGATAAAACAATCTTCTCAATTCCCCAGCAAACTAGCAGAGATACTACATCTAATCAGAAAATGGATCCTATGCAAAGATGAAAGGAAGGTGTGATTAACTGGAGGAGGTTTGTATAACTTTTCTGACGTCCTTTAGAAACCAAGGTTAATGTGTAGTTGATTTTCAGAGCTACCTTTCCCAGCTGCTGCCAGAGGAAAGAAGAACATGGGTTCAAGCATTACCTCCAAGCAAAGCAGCATTACCTCCAACTTAGCAATGCTAAGTGGGAAGAGTCATGACTTTGGCATCTCTAGATGCAACAACACCAGATAATATTTCATTATGGAGTGGCATTAGCTGTTATATAAGATATATACTAATTTGAAAACTTTGCTGTAAATGCGTATGTACTGTTGGCTCTTCATAGAATCACAGAATGGTTGAGGTTGGCAGAGACCTCCAGAGATCATCTAGTCCAACCCCCCTGCTCAAGCAGGGACACCTAGAACACGTGGCACAGGGGGCATCCAGGCGGGTTTTGAAGATCTCCAGAGAAAGAGACTCCACAACCTCTCTAACCTCTACTCTTGTAAGAGTCCTCAACAGAGCAATATACTGCTCACAATGAGTAATACCAAAATAAGCAGATGTTAGCAATATAAATTTTGTGCATAATTGCCATCCAATTTTACAATCCTCTGCCCACTTTTAAAATTTTGGATGTGAAAATCGGATATATACATATTAGTTATGGTGAGCGATCAGCAATTTGGAGAAAACTAGAAAGGATTCTAAAAAGAAAACTTCAGAGAAAATACTGGAACAGCTTTCCTTTCCTTTCCTTTCCTTTCCTTTCCTTTCCTTTCCTTTCCTTTCCTTTCCTTTCCTTTCCTTTCCTTTCCTTTCCTTTCCTTTCCTTTCCTTTCCTTTCCTTTCCTTCCCTTCCCTTCCCTTCCCTTCCCTTCCCTTCCCTTCCCTTCCCTTCCCTTCCCTTCCCTTCCCTTCCCTTCCCTTCCCTTCCCTTCCCTTCCCTTCCCTTCCCTTCCCTTCCCTTTCCGTTTCTTCTCTTTCCTTTCCTTCTCTTTCCTTTCCTCTTCTTCTCTTTTCTTCCCTTTTCTTTTCTCTTTTCTTTTTCTTTTCTTTTTTCTTTTCTCCTTTCTTTTTTCTTTTCTTTTCTCTTTTCTCTTTTCTTTTTTTCTTTTCTCTTTTCTTTTTTCTTTTTTTCTTTTCTTTTCTTTTCCTTTCTCTTTTCCTTCCTCTTTTCTTTTCTCTTCTCTTCTCTTTTCTCTTCTCCTTCTTTCTTTTCTCCTTTCCTTTCCTTTCCTTTCCTTTCCTTTCCTTTCCTTTCCTTTCCTTTCCTTTCCTTTCCTTTCCTTTCCTTTCCTTTCCTTTCCTTTCCTTTCCTTTCCTTTCCTTTCCTTTCCTTTCCTTTCCTTTCCTTTCCTTTCCTTTTCTCTTCTCTTATTTTCCTTTCTTTTCTCCTTTTATTTTCTTTCCTTTCCTCTTTTCTTTTTTTTTTCTTTTCTTTTCTTTTCTTTTTCTTTTCTTTTCTTTTCTTTTCTTTTCTTTTCTTTTCTTTTCTTTTCTTTTCTTTTCTTTTCTTTTCTTTTCTTTTCTTTTCTTTTCTTTTCTTTTCTCTCTCCTTTTTTTGTGTTTCTTGGGTCAATAATAGAATTTCTCAGTTATCTTAGTGACTGCTTTTTCTCAGGATTCAGGCCAGCAATTATTTCAGTCCCTGGGCTGTGAATTATTCTCAGGTAAAAGAGTATATCTGTGTGTGTCTCTGCATGACTTTATTCTTCTGTGCAAAGCATATATTTCAAATCCCCATGACTAAAGTAAAAACAGATGTATGTAGCACAGCACAATTTGGTACCCTATTTGGCATTATAGGCAACATGTGTGAGAAAACTACTATACTTTCTAGGACCAATTAGGAGGTTAATATTGCTTCCTAGTTTAGTGGTGACAGATGCTTTATGTGTACTGAGCTGAAGCAATCCCATGGTATGTGAATAATTAGTATATTGCGTTACTCGTCTCACTGCAAGAGAGATAATAATGGGTCCCATAGCAAACAATACCATGAGGGTTTTCTTCGTACTAAAAATCACAGTAATGTAGACATTGTTTTGTTAGGTTGGTATTAGTATTATTACAGGCTAATATTTCTTAGGTTAGTATTGCATTTTTAAGACCACAGAAACTAAATGTGTTCTTCAAGTCAATTAATGAGTCAGGATAGAACTTGAGCACATCTTCGGGGACCACTGTTCCTCATTTTTTTCTGTAGTGGGCTTGAAGATGGCAAGCTGTTTCACTGAAATTGGCTAAAAAGTATTTTAAAAATTTTGCCAGGAGCTCAAGTACATTCCTCTATGTGGATAACTTTGCCATGGTTGTTATTTCTCTCTTTTTTCCCCACACTACAGTGACAGTGCACCTGTGAGATCTAAGGATACTGGCCAGAGATTGTTTGTAGTTAAAAGTGATACCTTTATACTGCCTACTAGTATGACTGCTAGAAGTAGATAAGCCTTCAGGAAGGAAAGGTCTCCTTCAAGACCATGAAAATATATTATTTTCCTAAGACCCAAAGAAGGGCATATGTGACTAATATATATATATATATATTTAACTATACTAGTTGTCGGTCTAATGCAAGATATTAAACTCTAGGTATGAACTTTGTTCTAAAGACTATGATGAGCTGTAGGCTGCATCCTTCTAAGTAAGTGAAATGTATTGGATTCTAAGAGAATAAGGATTTATACTGGATCCATATGGCTCTGAACTTCTACACTTTTACATAAGGAAAATATTCCACCAAGCTAATCAAGTATTTTAAGTTTGTAAGTAATGGGAAAGAGAGAACTATGGAAGAGTACTTTTTAATTTTTTTACTTCTTGTGTTTGTTTCATGTTGTGGCTACTTTGGAATTCTCAGCACAATGTTACACAGTCACGTTTAAGGTCAGTGGCTGTTTCTCCTATGGATAAATTCAAATATGAACACAACTCTGTGGGTACCGGGTGCATAATTTATCAATCAGATTTTGTATTTGCTGCAGCATGACCTTGACATCTGTGTGCATAAATGTTTTATAGCTTGCACATATTTTAATACTTAGTGGTACATAACTTCTCAATATAACACCGACATTTATGTAACCACCTCCTTGTTTTGTATGCTTATGCATATTAAGGATTAAAAATCTAAGGTTTTTTTGCTATGGTCAAATTGCAGATACTTGTCTCCTGCAAACTGTGGGTAACAGTAGATTTCTTTTCCCCAAAAGAGGTTTTGTTCAGCAGGTATTGTTGGATAGTATTGTCCAGAGTTGTCCCCAACTTACCTGAACATATTTTTCTTAAGATTTTTCTTTTGAATAAGGATAGTATGTGCAGTATAAACATGCATGTGTATATTCTGTGCATGTGTTTCATTTTATTTTCCTCCACTCACTTGAAGAAATACCCAAAGGATGTACTTGACTTGAGGTTGAACAAAGTGCAATGTGTAGTGGATCTAATTTAAATTAAACTTAAAACTCAAGATTCACAAGAGTAAGTGAGGGCGGAACAAAGACCAAAGTCTTAATCTACAAAGCAGGACTCTAACTTATTTGACATGCAGTATCCTACTTGGATGTCAACAGATGGTTTCAAACTGTAGCAAAGATTGAATTTCTTTGACATTTGAAGCACAGTGGTCTTTAACATCTCCTGTACCCTGATGTGTGCTTGACAGCTCATTTCAGCAAGGGACACAAAAAATCACACAGGCCTTTTTTCTAGCTGGTACAGCTGGGAATAGTGTGGCCCATAAAGATAATGCCTCCTAAAGTATCCAGGCTACACCATTATATTTTTGAGATTTTTTTTTCTATTGTTTCAGAAATGTCTAACATGCACAATTAAAGAACTAGTCAGCTATAGAAAACATATTTAAGATTACCTCATGTGTCCTTTTACATTGTTTCAAAATAGTCAAACGAAATACATACTGTCTTCTGTAGATCTCAATCATTTATAACCAGATTATTTCAGCTATTAACACTGACTAGTTTTCACATAAAATGTTAATATGCCCATTATTGATTCATGTTTTAATTGTGTCCTATTTCTGTGTCCTATTTAACATATTGGTTTTTTTACTTCAAAAAAGTGAGAATGCAGGTATGAAGAGATACATAATATCTGCCTGTGCCTTGCCTAGCATAGCAGATAATATTTGCTAAAATGTGCATTTTAATTGTGAACATTTATTGCTCTTTAATGTGTAAACAATGAAAATACTTAAGATGGCTTTTGCTTCCCTGATTCCTTTTCCTTGCCAAAAGGCTACAGGGTCACATTCCCCATGGGGAGTTTTCAGATGGTCACTGAGTGGAGACAAGAGCGGAAGTGGCAGAAGAGCTCTCTGCATTCATGAATCTCAGCAAGAAGCATCCCATCTCAGACCTCCAAATTCTTTGTTAAAGGTGCAGACAGTCCATAGGGTGTGATTTCATGGTTGGCTTAAGCTGATCTACGTCTCTTCTGCCACTTCCTATCTTGTCTCCACACACTGACCCAACTGAGAACTCCCTATGGTGGATGGGAAGGGATGCTCTTTATTTTTGCCTTTGAGATCGCTGAGCTGCTCTAACTCATCACAAGCCTGCATCAGCACAGGCACCGTGGTAACGGAGGGGGTGAGAATGCCTGCCTGGACAGAGCAGCTGAGAAGGCATCCTTATTTTGATTTATTTTGTTATCACTTTTAGCTGATCATAAAACCCCAGGTTTCTCTATTTTTTTGTTTGGATTGGGAAACAATCTTTGTTTTCTTTAGTGTTGTTTAGAGCCATTTATATAAGAATGCTCTGGTCATTTGTACCATGAATAACAACAACAATACTTCATTTTATTTACCTTTACATCAGACTGTGTGTGCCAGCGACAGTACTTGCATATGATACGACAGACAAACTGACATCTGAGGTTCAGCCTTACTTTGTATTTGACTTCATTCCACCTTAGCACTGCCAGTTTCAAAGAAAACGTAAGAAATGTGTGAAGTGTTAATACTGCAAAACAAACTTCAAATAAAGCAAAATATACCCAGAAACATAAACACATGCACAGTGATAAACCTGCTACCATGAAATATATATTTAAAGCAACATTAAACTTTTATTTTGCATTGATTTCTACAGCACCAGAATGTAAAGGGAAATAATAAGTAAGATAAATCTGAAATTTCTTATAAATGTGAAGCATTAAATTATGCTCCACGATTGCTGTATCAGTGGAAAAGAATATGAAAAGTGGTCAAGACTCCTAACAATACAGAATTCTGCAAATTCCAGGTTCTGCAAAATATTACTCAATAATAAAATAAAAGGGAAAGATGATGAATATCAGATTATTACTACTTTCTGTTACTATACTAATCTGTAGTATCATCAAATTCTTTTGATCAGCTTCATTCTTCTGAAGAATAATTGGAATTCAATTTGGCAAACTAGCTGATTTTTGAAGTTACTATTGTTTATACTTTTCAATGATCCTTCTGTAAAACGGCAAGTGACTTTTCACAGGAGAAGCTGAACAATCACAGCTGAAGTACGAGCCACACAGCTGAAGACAATTTTCTGCTTCTTTTTAATATGAAGTCATTACAAAAACATCAAGTCCTTAAACATAATTCCAGAGTTTCTTTTTTGACTCTACAATTAATATTAAACACTCAAAAATTATTTACTTTAGAGTAAGTTCACTGATGAAGTGAATTTTCATTAAAAAAAAAAAGCTACAGAAAAAGCCATATTTCCTACAGGTCTTTTTGCCGAATCTCTCAGCCCCACATGATTGTCTCAGTCATGCTGGGACATTTTAGATGGCACTTATCGTGAGCGTGACTGCAGCTGAGTGAAGCCATAAGTACAACCAATGGAACCTAAAAGATAGTTATTCTTATGGGCTTTCGAAAGGAGATCCAGGGAGTGAAAGGCAGTTCTATAGTCTGGATAATCAGAGCCCAGCCTTCTCCTGTAGAATACATCCTGAAGCTCAAACATCCCTGAGACAGCTTCCCAGAAGACAGTGATGCCCGCTGTACTTACATTATACGCTGTCCTGAAACCTATGATCTTACAGATCTCTGAATTCTGATGCTGGTAAAGTTCCCCAGGTCTGTCTGATTTAGTAATAGAGACAGAGCCCAAAGGCCCTATATGTTCCAGGAGTCTGTAGAGTTTTGCAGCACTGAATGTGAGCAGAATAACCTCACATCATACGCGCCTTGGAATCTGCGTATCACACACTGCTCGCTAATGATGGAGCCTCTTTCCATGCCAAGAGCCGGGCTTTGGCACTGCACATCCATTCACAGAGACAAAACTGCTAATCACTCTGATAGTCATGTAGGATCATTCCTTCAGGGCGTTTTTATTTTTTACCTGATGTCTGCAATCAGCCTTTATCACAAGACATAGTATAAACATTTGCTTTCATCTGTATAGGAGAAAAAGATGCCATTCAAACATTGTCAGCTTCAATCCATGACTTCCTACTGTCTGCCTTTGAACACGCTGAATAAAGATATCTAATTCCTATCCAGATACCTTAGCAAATTGAAAATCTCAGCTCTTACATTCCCTCAGAGAGAATTTTGCAAATAAATACAAGACTTCTACTTTGTCATATCAGGCAAGCACAGTGTTATTATTATCGCAAATAATCTTCAGGCATGCAATAAATCAGTCGTGCTGTCTTTGAGCTCATTGTATCCACGACAGAGTTTGTACCCTCAGGCTTTCAATCCTAGCTCATGCAATTTCTTACATGGATGAATAAAGTTCATGAACTGATGTACTGTGTATTCATCAGCTTTCAAACCATTCTTTTCCTGCAGAAGAATGTGTTTTTAATGGTCAGGGTTTTAAGGTGTGAATATCAAAAAACCCTAATTAAAATTTCTCAGTCTATTTTGTTCATTGCTTATTTTTTCAGGTCAATTCACTTGAAAATTATAGCAAAAGTATTTTTTTATCCATGAAGCAAGAATTACACTTATAAATATTTTCAAAAGATCACATGGACATATCTGAAATCTTTTGTCTTTTTTTTTTTAAATTCAAATATATTAGCAAGAGCAGTACCTTTCCTGAGTATCCAATTCTCAGGTGGTAGTGAGTCCTTCTCAGGAACGCACCTGCTGTCTGAGGCAGAATCTGATTGGTATGTACTGTGGCTTTCAGTTACGTGGGTGTTTTTAGGCTGTCTACTGTAAGTTTTACATCTCCTACAGTTTCAAGAATGAAGTCTACTGCTGTGTCACCCCTATACTATGTTGCTGTCTGAATATCCCCTTGCTAGGAGTTTTCATAATAGTATGGCTTATTTACAAAGACATAGAACTAAGGAAAACTTTTAAAGTCATACTTCTTAACACTGATCAGGAACAAAGCACTTGGAACTAAGTAGCTGTTTCAGTAAACTGAAACTTTATTTCAGCAGAATTTGGGGGATAATGTTTATTGGTGTTGTTTTTGAAATGCAAAGCAGATAAAAATAGTTTTATTTTCTGAAAATAAAATTCCTGTATCAGCAGTATTAGTATATTTTTCAATATGACTTCCCCCCTCCACAGTCATTTATTTTATAGCATATGTAAACACCAGACATTTATTTTTAAAATGATATTACAAAGTGTTAGAACATTTCTGATAAAGAACCACAATTCAACAAAGCATTAGCTAAAAGATTAACTAAAAGCATATAAGGAAATGTTGTTATTAAAGAATTTAGACCATGAAATATATATTAAACAAAAAAAAAAAAAAGTGAAATCTGGAAACTGATATTGCTTGCTCTTGTGCTTGTCCTAGTATTTTTTTTTTCCTCCTAAAGGCCAGGATACATAAACCAATAAAATACACATATGTGTACCATTTGTACCTCAGTTCTCTTTCCCATGTTACATCATCTCTAGTGACTGGGAGTATTTAGGGAATATACGTTTCCTGTGTCTTTTATCCTAAAGAAATTTTCATTACATATATATCTTGCCTTCTGGGAGTCTGGATTTTCTCCCCAGTATAATCCTCTCCACCCCTAGTCACAGAATCCTAGAATGCTTCTTTTAATAGGAATGTGATCATTTGGTAGTAAATATCACTATCTATCTGTAATAACACTTTGCCTGACTCTCAAAATTTAGTGAAAAGAAAGGAACTTACAGTGTTTCCAAATGTGCAGAAAAAAATGTCCTCACCATTGGCAAGAGGAACATAATGCAACAAATCACATCACACATCTGGTGGATACTTCTGGAGTTGTTTGAAATGGCCAAATGGTTTATATCACTGATGTAATGTGGTCTCCTGTGATAAGAATTTAGACAATTAAAGCTTGTAGATTTTGTCATTTTCTCTTAGTACCTAAGTCTTGAATTTGAGAGGTGAAATGAATGAAACTTCAGTCTTCTAATGCAATTTTCTAATGTGCCGAGATGTACCCGCTCTGACAAGCTCATCTCTTTAGTCAAGCAGATTTTTCAGAAATTGCGACTAGGTTTAATACAATAAACCATTAAAATATCTTTTGAAGCATGTGATGATTAAAAAGAAATTTCCCAAAATGTATGATCTTGTCCTTGTTAACACAAAAAGTTATTTGTTTCATTTGCGTAAACTGTATTATACTAGATTCCCAGAAAATCTCCTAGATTGTTCCTGTAGTTTTGCTATTGAGAAGACATTTTGCATATTAAAGCAATAAATAATTTAAATTCAGACTTTTTAATATATTTTAGATTATCTGTGGATTATCTAAGCCGTCATATCTAGAAGAAGGATTAAAAAATGATAATGGATCTCTATTAACACAGGATTGCTTAATTTCTTGGTGTAAAAATAGAAAAATTAGCCATAGGACATATTTTTCACCTTTCTTTTAAGAAAAAGAAGAAAAAATGTTCCACTAACTTAGTCAATAGCATCGTGGCTACAATGCCATCTTTCCCTGACAAGTGTTTTTTTGAGAAAAGAGATGAGTACAAAGGTATATACTCTGAAAATCAGGACAGAAATTAATCTGCATGCAGGTCTGCTGCCCAGGAAGTGTTTATCTTTGTTGCACATAGAACAAATGACTAACATGAATCTACTAGCCTGTATTATCTACAGCTAAGGCAGAAATAGGTTTAGGAATCTGAAGATCATGTGATCTATCCTTATATGTCTACATCTACAAACTGCTAACTGTGAAGTAAACGAAGATTAATTATGAGGGAAGATGCAGCCTGTCTTGGATAATTAATGTCCAGCTCTGTACAACACACCTTTTTAAATCAGAAGCAACATCCTGAACAATATTGACATGCCATTGTTGGAGACAGGAAACACGAGACAAAACAGACAACACCAAGAATATCACCAACAACTCGCAGCTAGTGGCGGACACTGCCTGTAATAAATTGTACTGTTCTAGTATCATTATTTATAAGCTTCAATGGATAAACCAGGACAGAATAGACTTGAGGTTTGAGAATCCAAAGCGGCAAAATTGTCTGAAACTCCCATTTGAAACCTAATGTCACTTCCACTCTCCATCATGAAAACATACTCCCCTTTTTTTTATTCAGTCATCATACTCTTAACAGTAGTCAAACTAAGCTGAAAAATTAATGGCACCACAGCCATAGCTGTCATACACCACAGCTGTATCTCCAAGTGCTTCCACCAGTTTAATACCTTTCAGCTTAGCTTGACTGCAGGAGTGGAAAAGAAGAGAACTTTATAAACTAATTACATTACTGTTTTCAAAAGTAAGCATGTATTCTAGTCTGTGGATGGCGCATTCCATCTGCCAGTTACCATTCCTAGACCTCTGTGTGAGGGAGTCTGATGCCTGGAACTATGACACCATAGGTGGAAGATTTCCTAATACTGACAATTAAAGAATTGTTAGCCTCAGAATATTTTCCTTTGGAAGAGTGTGAAATGCAAAAAAAAAAATATTATCAGTGAAGGAGGGAGTAGTTAAAATTACATGGGAAGAAATGTCTCAAGAGACACACAGCAAAAGCAGCATTTTTTTACCAGGGCAAGAAGATAGAGCTGAAAAAAGTGCACAAGTTTTCAGGCTTCATATATGTGGAGATCTTGAACTGTAAGGCCTATATAATTTTTTAATGCATATCAAGAATGCACATTACAGGAAGCAGTTTAAAAATACAAATATAACTATTTAGTAAATATTTATAACATTTAAAATGTTTTAGAAATATTTTCTTGGCTCAAAATAATATAGTTCCAATTTGCTTCATTATCTCAATCATTTTTTAATGCAAAAACAAATCTTTCTAAACGTTTTTGTTCCCTGAGTCCATCACAGAAACAGAAAAAAGAAAAAGTAATGAACAACATGAACGAAAGAAGGCTGAGTGCCTCAATTTGCTCTAATCAGCCATCACAATAATTACATTACCTGGATTTTATGAACTGTCTGCAAAACTGAATTCATGCTAGACTTAAGGTGCGCTTTTGATGAAGCTGAAAAAATGAATTAATTTCTCAGAGTTTAAGCTTGCCCATCAAAAGTTGTTCTACTTCAGCCTCTGTTATATTTTCTTACTGGGGAATCCTAAAAGAGTGGTACAAGCTCAACAAGAGAAAATGGCAGGTAGGTCAAGATTTAATATTTATTGGATGATGCTCTTACTTTTAGATATCTAAAATGAGATTTTCTTTTCCCCTCTGAAATGTGATTTTTAGACTATGACTACTTGGCTTAAAAAAAAAAAAATCAAAACATTGGAAGCCTGGGAAACAGCAGCAGCAACAACAGAAAAGCCTCCTCATGCCTCAAGCCTCTCAATCTCACAGGCACGCTACCTACATATCCATATATTATTTACACCGCAAAACCCAATAATCCCCCTCCACGGCTGGGGCTGCCCTGACTACCCAGGGCCCAGCTCCCTCAGACCCTCAAAATGGCGCCTAGCGCCCAGGACCCAACCGGGACCGACTGGTTCCAACCGGTCCCCTTGGCACCATGACAGTCACTGTGGAGCTATTGTGTGAGCTGGAAAATGCTCATTTGGAGACACAGAGAAACTGCATCCTATGTGGTGTCAAACTCAAAGCCTCCATTTATTATCGGAGTTATTTATCTTTTAAGTTTATTTATCTTTTTCTTGGCTCATGGCCTAGCATTCATAGCAGCAGGACCACCTGGCGCAGACTGCAGTCAACAGATATGCCTAAAGCCCTGCACATCAACTCTGAATTTCACTCTTGAATTAAATTTATATACATGGCTCCAGCCCAAGAACAGCATCTAATCAAAGGCCCCTTTAAATCCATTTCTGGATTTCTGGTCCAAGGAACAGACACCTAGGGAAGCATATAACAATAGGATTAATCATACAGTCGTATTTCCCAAGAATATCCCCCAAACTTCCAAGAGTCAGTAGTGCAGGGGTAAAATACCTCTGGTCAGAGCATTTGTGTTTAATAGCTTTTAGTGGAAATGTCTCCCAGACATCACCAGCAAAGCATAACCTCTCACCACCTCAGCAGGACTTCATTTTGGCTCCAGTTCAGAGTGAGGAATGTCACTTGGAGAATAATCTACAGGACCTTTCCCTACTTTGCTTAGATTTTTCTTAAAGTAATAGCGCTAGCAGGTGGATAAAGAAATGTACCGTGAACACAGTCTATTCTCTTCAGTTCTATTTCACTATTCTGCTGATGTGCCCTTCAGCACAGCTGCTGGTTTCATAACTCACCTTTCACATCTATTTCGTGTAGTTCTGACCTAAACTGGGAGGATTTTCATTAGAGCGTCGACCTGACATGATCCCGTTGACCTTGTATAATCTGACTATCACAGCATAAAACAAAAAGATTATTGAAACTGCAGTGTAGAACTCAGCTTCATCTATATGCTGTGGATTTTTGCTCAGCTTCCCTTTCCTTTTCTCTTCCCTGAATATCATATAATGATAAAAAACACAGTCATATATCAAAAACAAACCACTGGATACTTCAGCCGTTGTTGATTATATTTAATGAAAACTTTATGTTGTTTATTTCAGTAGAGAAAGACTAAAGGAAAATAGGACTGTATAATAATTCATGCATACTGCATGTCCCATCTGTTAGTTATTTGGTATTGTTTATTTGATGAGTCTAAGGGGTTAATTCAAGCAGAAGCTGACAGCAAATATGTAAGAAGAGAGACAGTGAGTTGATAGCAGCTGCTCCAGCAAATACCTGAGACAGTGCAGAAAACCGAACACTTTGAAGTCTCTCCCTGCCCTCCTGCTGAGCTGTCAAACTGGTTTGATCAGCCTCCAGTCACAGAAGCAAACAGAAAGATTTTTGTTAACTTTATAAAGGGACACACTTCCTCGAGCAAGAAAGCAAGGCTCAAAGCTTATCTGAAGCCAGACTTGTGAACCTGAGCCGTTCAGCTAGGTTTGGTCTGTGAAAGTCTTTAGGTAAGGAACATACGCAAGAAAATCTTTTGTTGCATTGCAACCCTTTTGTTTGTTATTCTCATTTTTAATTAATAATATTTTATTCAAGAAAGACGGTTTCTCTGTATCAACCCCTTTTTCATACCTCCAAAAGAATCTGAAGGCGTTACACTTATTTAGACCTATACATTCATCATATCAAGTTCAGTAAAAAGTTAGGTCAAAGATACCATACAGTTCATCTCTCCTAATGGTCTGAGCTGAGATGGAGGACAAAAATACAACTAGACCTGGAATCATGACATGGATGATGTAATGAGAGAGGATATAATGGGGAAGGCAATTATGCCAATAAATAGAGGAATATTCTTCAGGCTAATGAGAACAGAAATGCTTGCATATCAATTATGAATTCAATGGAAGCAAAGTTCAAGTTCTGGAAAAACCCTATTATTAAATTTTTACACAGATACAGAGTTAAAATGTAATATATAGCTTCATTACAGCAAGATACTTTCCATTACTTATTTATATATTTTAAAAATCTCTATTAAGGAGTTTTTTACAATACATCTGCAGTTCCCAGATGGTTCTTTTGCTTAGAAACTTTTACCATTTGGTAATGTAATTCTGAACTTGCCAACGTATCATTGTGTTTTTCTCCCTCTTCTATCTTGAGTGACTTACAAGAGGAGAATATATTCTGAGCTGAGTGGGACTCAGCTAATCAAAAGGAGATGTCTAAAGCAGAAAACCTTATATCTGAGATAATCGTTGTAGATTGGTTTTACAGTTAATGGGAAAAAAATGACTTTTAGGATATGATTTATTTCATTCCAACATAGCCATCTAAAACCGGGTGGAAGAATACCATGATATTGCCCAAGAGAACTTGCAGTTATTATAGAGTTTAATGACACTTTGAAAGACAAAGTAAAAAAAAGCAGGCTGCAAAGTGCTGGAAGTTGTGTGCAAGCCAAAACAAAAAAACCAAAACACATAATATCATGAGATGCTCTGTCTGTTAGGGGATCTTATAAAGCCACTGCCTCTGGAGAACGTTGGGACCTTAGTTTTTCTCCTTCCTGTTTGCTGGAGCCCATTCTGGTGTGTCTGGAGATCCCAGGTCCTTCCACACTGGGTCAATGGATGCAGTTTCTGCTTTCCCATTTACAGACTTGACCAGTAGCAAAGCTGACCGTGTATCCCAGAGATGAACATGCACACACATGTACACATGCATACGCACACAGAGGACACTAATATGATCATTCACTCAGATTGCTACCCATAGGCAGTTGCCTTTAACAACACTCATATCTAACACTACCGTAGCTTACATAAAACATAAGTTTAGATGGCCAAGCCCCATTCCTTCTCTCCAGGTGGTCAGGAGAAAATTAGCTAGTGAATACATAACACTGTCACTCTCTAGATTCACAAGCACATCCATGTTCTTGGATCCCTCAAATATGATCCTGGGCCCTTAGCTTGTCTCATATCCCTGCCCAGGTATTGTATCCTTTTACCTTGTATATAGGGCTCCTACTTGCCCATTAATCCATCTTGATGCTTTCTAGTAAACAGATGCATGCAATCACCTTCTCTCACAGACACCCCAACACTTGCACATCCCATAGAGTATCTGCACTGCTCTCAGACTGCCTGGTATCCATGCCTGGACCCTGGAGCCTCTCACCTACTTCCAGCTCAGACTTTGAGTCATCCCAGAGGCAGGTATTCCTTCCCACTCACAAGGAAGTCCATCTTGAAATTTTCTAGTGAATTATGCATTCTCATCCATGCACTTCTGGTTAATTTCTCTGGGGAACGTATACATTCTGGTCCTACTCTAATTGGTGACCCTTGATTTTACTCATTCCAGTCTTTCAACTTGCTATCACACAGACCTTGCAGCACTCACACATGGCACAGAAAGTGAAATCACACAGAAAAAAAAGATTGATGAGAAGATAGAACAGACTTCAGTGATTGAATATAGGGCTCTGACAGACTGTTTGATCAGTGCCTGCTTGCATGCAATCAACTTCCTTTAACCTTCCTCCTCCTCCTCCCAATATCCTATTTTTGCTTTTCTTTCACCCTTTTCTTAAGCATCCTGTAGCACATTGCACAGTCACACAAGTCCTTTCTAGTACTGCATAGTAAGTATCACACGGTGCCTCCCTAAGTATCCCATAATACTCATGTTAGTCTTATTTCCCCCTTTTTGTCAGTCACAAAGCTCAGGTACTTTTTTCAAGGCTATGCCTGAGTAGTTTCACAATGGACCATCAACCAGTGTCCAAAGAGCTGAGGTCTTTATTATTGTTTCAGTTATCATCTACTCCACAGGTTTGTGTATCTTCTTTGTGTTTAACACTTTAGTTATTATTTGGGTTTTTTCACTTTAGTTATTATTTGTTTTTTTTTTTTATTTTTTGCTAAATAGTCCTTAACCAGGTAACTTAGTGAACCAGATGCTCTCACTTTGCACATACGCTTACACTTTTCAGATTGATCTTCTAGTGCAAGCGGGTTCTCATTCTAGTTCTGTATATGGGATGTTTATTTGGAAAGTGTTGTGGCTACCATTTGGGTTAAAAGCCCTTGTTGTCAGATGTTTCTGTTATTAT